>NC_089259.1:2479136-2789028 GCF_963930625.1 Muntiacus reevesi
TGTTTCTGGTTTTACTTTAGCAGTCCTGAGGGTCCTGGGGAGGGCAGGGGCCAAGCTTTATTTGTTTTACTGTGGCTCAGTTGGTAAAGAATCTGCCTGCAAGGTAGGAGACCCAGGTTTGACCCCTGGGTTGGGAAGATCCCCTGGAGAAGGAAATGGCAACCCACTCCAGTATTCTTGCCTGGAGAATCCCATGGACGGAAGAGCCAGGCAGGCTACAGTCTGTGGGATCGCAAAGAATCGGACACGACTGAGCAATTAACTTTCACCAGCCCTTAGTGCAGTATCTAGCATGTACAGATGTTCAGTAATAATTTATTAAATGAATAAGTTGACCAATGAACATAGAGTCCAGCTTTATTAAACATTTTATAGCAATCTGGGCCTTGGGTTGCTGATCTGTCATCTCCCAAATCTGAGATTTTTTTATGATAGAGACGGTTGGGTGACATGACAAAACAGCTTACAGAGGGACATTATTTAAAGGAACGCACTATTTACAACATGAAATGAAGTTTCAGACATTCCTATGAATCTATCATCTCTTTTTCTCTGGGAAAATCACTTGGAACCTCTTCATACTGAGGAGGCTCCTGGGAACAAGGTGATATTCTGAGTGTTCCAAGCTTAGATTTCCAAACTGATTTCAAGTAGCTCAACTCCTGTGATATAAAACAGAATATCAGATTATTTCCTACTTTCCACCTGCCTTCTTTAGGGAGACCTTGATGTGAGGATTAACTGAGAGATGAGTGTGAACAGCTCTACCTTAGTAAGTGCTGGATGTTACATTATACCAACCCATTTGAGCAATATCCGTATTTATCCAATGAAAGCTGCCTTCTAATAATAAGTATTCAATTAGCCTGTAATACCAGGGCTCAGGTCATTTTGGTTACAAGTTCTAAGGTTGAATAAATACACAAAACAGCCCAATACTAAGTCAAAGGTTTGGAGTCTAGAATAGCTTTCAATAATAAGGTTCAAGTGAGGCTTGTTTATTAGACCATCACATATTGAGACTCATTGTGGTTATAAAGTACACGGTAAAAACCCAATAAACACTAGGATGCAGAGTAAGCACTCTGAGGGGACTAACAAAAGTTTAAGTTCCTTCCAAGAGTAATTATATGTTTTTAACAGAAAGGAGCGATGAGTAAAGATTCTGGTCTTAACAAAAATTTCCCCAGGAACAGTGACAGTGAGATGGCTAAAAAGTCATGTGGGTAAAGCCATCAGATTATAGCTAGTACTTTAGATTCTTCTATTATTTCAGAAGTATTTTTTCCTGGCAAAAGGACAGGAAGCTCTGAGTTATAGGATGTATATGGAAACAGACTAACCAAGTGACTGGGAATTTTTTTTTTTCTCAGCAGAGGGAGTGGAAAACAAAAGAAGCAGGAGTTAACTTGTTTTTCCATACAGGAAAACAAACAAACTCCTTCACTGTATATGTCTTGATGATTTTGTCTTCCAACAAACCCCCAAACACAGATAAAGAGCTTCAAGTGCCAGTTTGAATTTGGCAGGCAAGTTGAGCTGCAAATGATCTAATTTATCTCAATTCAAATCAGCTTAGCAGATTTGGAAGATACTACATGAAAATAGGTAACATGGGAGTCACAGACACATGAATTTTAAGGTCTTTAAGCAGAAGTGACTTCCTAGGACTAACTGCTTCCTGTTATCCTTCCAGGAATCAGCACTCACAGAAACCTGGGAGACAGGACAGGCTACTGGGTAGCTTGCCTATTTAAATGCTTGGCTCAAAAATGAGAATTACAAGCCACCTGCCTCCTTTTCAGAAGGAAAGAAACTTTCAAAAGGCAACAATCTAGCTGAAACCCTGGGAAGACTTGGGAGTACAAAGAGAGGCCACAGTGGGAGAACACAGTAATTATTCAATAATTATCGGCAGTGAATAAAACGCATGAAATGCAGGTGTAAATTATAAGGCGAGAATGCCACCATACTCTAATGGCAGAGCCTCCTCGGCCCAGAAAAGAGCACCCCTGTGGATGCCTTTTCCAAACCCTTTACTTTGCTGAGGGGAGCTTTAGAAACGGCGGCAGACTGGGGGTTTATAGAAGGCACAGCACATTTAGTAAGAGGACTGGGGCTCAGATCACTGAAAAATTCTGGAACTTCACCTTCCCTTTTTCTGAGTTTGGTGATTTTAGTATAAGCATAAGCAGTAAATGGGATGTTTCCTTTACCTGAGAACAATGAGGGAAAACAGCAACACCAAAGAAAATTGAACCAAAAAATAAGGCTTTCAGGCATGGGCAAATTGATTGTTATTTTTATGGCAATTAGGCCACTGAAAACAAGTGATTAGTGTTACAGAACGCCTGACATTGGTATACTGCTGTGTGTGGGTGTGTGTATGTTAGTCACTCAGTCGTGTCCAACTCTTTGCACTCCCATGGACTATAGCTCTCCAGGCTCCTCTGTCCATGGAGTTCTCCAGACAAGAATACTGGAGTGGGCTGCCATTCCCTTCTCCAGGGGATCTTCCCAACCCAGGGATCGAACTCAGGTCTCCTGAATTGCAGGCCGATTCTTTACCATCTGAGCCACTGGGGAAGCCCAGTATATTGCTTTATGGTTTGCAAAGTGCTTTTATATCCATTTCCCATGGCTCTCACAGAAACCCTGTTTTAGGTAGGAATTATTAAATGAAGCAAGGGGTATGCAAAGTGTCTGGCATATGCTTAGCATGTAGTTGGCACTTGACAAGTGAGAATACTAGGGTGCAGAGAGGTTAAATAAGGATCCCAAGGTCACATCTTCTGTTTGTCCCTAAACCATCTCAAATTCAGGTCTTCAGATTCTCTGCACAAACCACATTTCCACTACCTCATACTGATTTTCTGGGTTCTCAGGGCCCAAAAAGAAACAACCTAAAAAGGTCCCCTATGCAAGAGTTTCCATTAGCTTCTCCACAGAAGATGTTAATTGGTAATAATGTTAAACAATTTCATTTCTTTGTCCTCTTCTAGAGGTGATGATGATGGGCAGAAAAATGAGCCATCAAAAGGAGAGAGGGAATTTCAAACTTCAACTCATTAATCAGTGCTGCTCTATGAAAAATTGCAGGAGATTCAAGACTCTTTTCATGCACTCATTCCTTGGTTATACGACCTCAAGCAAGTAGTGCATTTATCTGATCGGTGGACACTTCCCGTCATATTCTTCAGAATCTTGATGCCCATCCAGCACAAAATGAGGATGGGATTTAGAAAACATGGGATTGATTTTATCAGTATATAAAACTGGACACGCAGGACTCAGAGGGGATTTCTGAATCTGACTATCTCTGCCTGCCCTAAATGTTCGCAAGGAGATGGCCTTCAATTGGAGCCTGGGTGAGATTTCAATTTATCCTTTACCCAAGGAGGACGCCTTCATTTGTACATCCCATGCAGACAGCTTGTGAGCTCCAGATCCTAGTCCAATGGGTCATTTCTACTTTGATGTCCCACAGACACTTCAAAGTCAACATCGCAAGTGGTACTCAACATTCCCTCAAAACGGCTGTCCCTCATTGCTTATGCCCTGAAGGATGAGCACACCATTGACCTGCTGCCAGTCTAGCCGAGACCCAGGAGACCGCAGAGGGTCTGGGTGGGCCACACGGAGGTCAGGCTCCCCAGAGAACCCCAGCCCTCACCCCACTGGTGGGGTGCAGGGCCCTAGAATAACACGGGCTGCTCGTGACAATACTATTCCCAACACCCTCTGGACCTCCACCTGCTTTATCCCTAAAGCCACCCAGATAAGTCCCCAGCACTCAGCCAATGCCACTCAGGCAGGGGTCGGCTGAATGCCTGCTTTTTCTAATGAAGCTTCACTGAGATGGCCATGCCCATTCATTTGTGCACATTTAAGGCTGCAAGGCCAGAGCTGAGTGGTCCTCCTGACAGAGAGCTTATGGTTCCACAAAACCTATCTGGATCTCTACAGAAAGAGGCTGGCCTCTGCATGGACAGAATATGAGACGGATCCCATGGATGCCGAGAGCATGGTCCCCACCCGGGTCTATGAAGCTCTCTCCAAGCCCAGCTCCTACTCCCTGAGCCTCCACACTTGGCATCTGTGTTCTCTAGAACTCAGTGTCATCAGCAAAATCCCCTAAATCCTAAGCCTCAGAGTGCCTTGCGTTTTCTTGTTCCTGTGATACCTAGCTGTCCCTTGAGACCAGTCTTTTCCCTTCTGAGTGCTCAGTCGCTCAGTCATGTCTGACTCTTTGCAACGCCATGGACTGTAGCCTGCCAGGCTACTCCATCCATAGGATTCTCCAGGCAAGAATACCAGAGTGCGTTGCCATGCCCTCCTCCAGGGGATCTTCCCAACCCAGGGATCGAACCCAGGTCTCTTGCATCTCTTGCATTGGCAGGCAATTCTTTACCACTAGTGGCACCTGGGAAACCCCAGCTTTCGCCGAGGCCCTCTCAAATAATGGCTGTCTTCCTTCCCACCACCCCACGAGCCATTGGACCTATAGTGGTGATACTCTTCATTACCACTACCAGACCATCATTCTTCCTGCCTACCTGATCCCACACAATGTCTTCAATTATACTATTTGATACCCTCTTTTTAATAATGACTTACCATCTTTGTAATCTTTTGCCTTAATTAGTTGAAGGTTTAGGCCCAGAATTATTGGAACTTCCCCATCACTATTATATTATTCTTTGTGTTTTTATGTATATAGACATCTAGGGATAATTTGTCCAACAGTTTGTCTTTGCCTCTAGTGATCTTATCTTCCATGGCACCTTAGTTATCCAAACACATGGTGTGCCTTGTTACCTGTTACATATATCTCTTCCAAAATTTCAATTTGAGGCATCCCTCTCTATCATTACCTCCTATTTTTTCATCTCACTCTAATACCTCCATAACAATAATTTTTTACCCCCTTAGACCTTCTATCTGGAGCTTTTCCAGTGGCTCAGTGGTAAACAATCCACCTATAATGCAGGTGTCACAGGAGATGGGTTCAATCCTTGGGTCAGGAAGATCCCCTGGAGGAGGGCATGGCAACCTACTCCAGTATTCTTGCCTGGAGACTCCCATGGACAGAGGAGCCTGGTGGGTTCTTGTCCATTCAGTCACAAAGAGCTGGACACAACTGAAGTGCCTCAGCACGCAGACCTTCAGCCTTGGACTCTACCTCTTTCTGCTGCCCATTACCGCCCTACGTCCTCACTTCTCTCCTTTACACAACTTAGATGCCAGACTCCATATTTATAGTTGCTGCCTTACATCAGCCTCAAACCCCTTCCTACCTTCTCTCTCCATTGTGATCACATTCAAAACTCTAATCTTGATCAAATCCAACTTTTCACATTCTTCTTTACTGTTCCCAAGCAGCTGATAATGGCTGGAAAAAAAAAAAAAAGCACACGCAGAATGCTGCTGGCTTTAAATGAAGGACGACTGTCCTCAAGGGGCTCTCAACATCGCACAAGGAAGCCTCAACAGTTCCATAGTCAATGCACCCTCTAACTCTGAAATACTTTGCACTTATTTTTCTCCTATAACACCCCCCTTCCACCCCACCTCCACCCCACCCACACATACGCAGCAATGCCCTTGATTCTTATCACAGCAGGAAGGAGTTGCAGAGCACTGGTCTCCCTACATCGGTCTCATCCCTCTGGCTTCACCTTCCCCACTTGAAGAAAGGTCTCTGCCCCTAGAGTGCGCTAACCCCTCCAACCTGTGCACTGGATCCCATGGCCTTCTTGCCCAGCGAAGGATGTTGCCTCTACTTTTAACCCCTTCTCTTCCCACGTTATCCATTTATCCTCTTTTCTACACTATTCCCACAGGCACATAGACTTGCTGGTATATCTCCAATGTGAAAAACTGAATCAAAACAAAACCAACAAAACACCTCCCTTGACCACACATTGCCCTTCACTCCCTTTTTATTCTGTTCCTCTTTGGAAGAAAATCCCTTAAGAATTTCTCCACACAGCATCAAAGAAAACTTTCAAAACTGCAAATCAAATCATGCCACACTCACTCAGTCAGTCCTCCAGAGTTTTCCCCAGACACTAAATAAACTCCCAAGTTTTAACCACAGTTTAAGAACCTTAAATATGTGAAGTAATTGGCCTCCAACTAATAAAATAAAATTAAAAAAAAAAAAAAAAAGAACCTTAAATAATCAGACCCCCAACCTGACCTCTCCTTTTATTCCCCGTCTCCACAATCGTACTCTCTATCTGCTTACCCTGCTTTACTGTTTTCATAGAAGTCAGAACTTGACTGTGGTTGGATGAATGTGCCTGTGTACCAAGTCACTGCAGTCGTGGACTCTTTGCGACCCCATGAATTGTGACTCACCAGGCTCCTCTGTCCATAGGATTCTCCAGGCAAGAATACTGGAGTGGGTTGCAATTTCTTCCTCCAGGGGATCTTTCCCCACCAAGGATCGAACCCATGTCATTTACACCTCCTACATTGGCAGGCAGGTTTTTTTTTTTTTTTTTTTTTTTTTTAAAGACTAGTGCCACCTGGGAAGCCCTAGTTGGATGAATAACGGTCCCCAAAGATATCCCACCCTATCCTCAGATCCTGTCAATATGTTTGTCCCTTTGCATAGCAGAAGGGACTTTGCAGATGTGATTAAGTCGAGTATGTTGAGTTGAGGGGATGCTGCTGCATTATCTGGGTAGGACAGGAGCCCTACACGAGGGAGGTAGGGGGATCAGGGTCAGGCAGGAACACAGGACAAGGAAGGTGGAGGTCAGAGTGAGGTTGGGGCAGGACAGGGACCGTGAGCCAGCCATGCAGGGACCTAGAGAGTTAGAGACAGAGAAAATGGTCTCAGAACACAGTCTTGCTGGCACCTTGATTTCAGCTGGTACGATCCATTTTCAGACTCTGAACTCCAAAATCATAAGATAATGAATCTGTGGCATTTTAAGCCACTATGTTTATGATATTTTATTATAGCATCAATAGGTAGCTACTATACCGATCTTATGTTGTTTCTTTACCTGTTTATTATCTGTCTTCCCTAAGGCAATGCAAGTCCCATGAACTGAGGGGTCTGCTTTCTCTTTTTCAAAGCGATATGCCCAGCAGTCAGATGATGGATATTTGTTGAACTAACAAATGTGTACCTGACTGTAGAGCATGAGCGAGTCACTGCATCTCTGGCTCGAGCGTGTCCCTTGTGCTTCCTGTTGGCCAGAGGTCACAAGAGACAGCCCTGGCACTCCTTTGACCCCCGGATGTCTGATATCCATACAGGGTCCAGCTGTGTCAAAGAACAAGTCCTGAATTCTTTCCAGCACTCAGATACTCTGCCTACGGATCACCATCAGAATGCTAAATCAAGGAGCTCATTTTACTTTCTGGAAATTTGTCCATTTCTCCTGTATGCTGCCTGATATACGAGAAGATGGATTTAATAGAAAGGGCATTAACTACAAATTGAATCTTAAATTCATTTAAACCCATTTGCTTTTCTTCCTCATTAGAATATAAGTTCATGAGGGCCCAAATGTCTTATTCACTGCTTTATCCTCAGGGCTCAGAAGTCCTCAGCTTGGTACTTAGTAGGCTGTAAATCAGAATTGAATGAATGAACAAGTTTTCTTTAATGTCTCCGGCTCTCAACCTCAAACCCAAACAGCTTCCAAATCCTGTAGATTGTCTTCCCTAGCACATTTGAATCTGCTCTCCGACCCGTCTGGCCTCAGTTGGGGGCTCCCACCCTCCCTACTGGGGTGAATGGAACAGTCCCGGAACTTCTGCGGCACTGCTGTTAGAAGATCTGGCTCAGATCCGATCTCACTAACCTCCCAGCTTCAGTGACTTCCCTGTTGCCCACAGAACAGAGTGCCCCTCTGGGCATGGCATCAGCGACCACCCTAGCCTGAACCTGGCCCTCCACACTAGGATCAGCAGGTCTTCAAGGTCTGGGAATTTGGATCCAAGAGAGGCCCCTGTTCAAGAGTAAGCCTTCTTTCCCCCTGCTCTCATTGGCCGTCTACACACACTGTTTAAATTACACACTGGCCCATCCACCTCTCCTAAGCACTTCTGAAGTTCTGAACTCCCGTTTGGTTTTCAGGGTAGAGCTTTATGGGCAAAATGTTGGGGGTGTGTGACTTCTGATTTGTTGGTGCTGAAGCCACCGTGGGATTCCAGGCATCTCGGCCATCTGCCTTCTGGTTCCAACGGTGTGGGGCTCACGGGGCTCACCCTCGGCCTGGGCGGGGAGGGGCTCGCTGCTGCTGAAGGGCTCACAGCTCCGCATCCGATGTCACACCCCTCGAGGAGGTCCCAGCACACTTTTCGGGTGGCCGCGCTGTATTCTCCTGCTCACTCCTCCCCTGTTTCTGCAGCCCCTCTCGTCCCTGCAAGGCAACTGTCTGAACCTTCCCTTTGGAGCCCAGGGAAGATCAAGGAGCCGGAAGGAAGCCTATTTCTTACAAAGAAGAAACAAGGACATGGAAAGGATTAGTCCTTGGGAGGGCCCCACAGGGTCCCACTCACTTTCAGTAGTTCCATTCGTCCAACAGAAAAAAAGACCTGTTTGTTCTGGAGGATTAAATTAACCAGAAAGGTGCTCCACACGGTTGGCATTTAAGGAAGCAAAGTTCAAATGGAGCTGCTGACCGGGAAAGCTCATCGCCGAGGCACGCACGCCTGGGTCTCCCGGCACACCGGGATTTCATAGGATCCTGGCCATATTTAAGATAAAAGGAGAGAAAATTACCTCAGTGTCAGAAGGTACTTTAGACTTATTTGAGGAGGTCGAAGGTCCTAGCTGTAAACGGACATTTTGCTGAAGGAAAAGGGAATTTTGAATGTCGCTGAGCATTTCAAGAGCTCATGGGCTGGAAACACCTTTGGAGGTAAAAAAAAAAAAAAAAAAAAAAAAAAAAGAGCCTTAGTGCTGCTTTCTTCCCTCAGAGGACTCCAGCTGTTTGTGGTGAGTGCCCGCGGGGCGCGGGGCACCCACAGGGATAATGGGCAGGCTCCGCTGCTCCAGCTGACTCCACAGCCGGGAATTATCCCCAGAGTTTACCGACTGATCAAGTGCATCGTAAATGAAGGAAACCTTTAGCAGGGGTGATACAAAGTCTAAAACACTTCTCTGTTCAGATTTAATTTTCCAAGTAATAAAAGCTTCTAACAGTAACAAAGGTGGTGGAGCTCCTAAATTATTTTTAAAAATCTCTTAAGATTTTTTTGAATATCTCATTCCAGTGACTAACCAGGAGGAGATGACACAAAAGTAGCAGGTGACTTAAACTGTTCCATCAGTATTACAAAACCAACATTTTATGGATTCAGTCCTTTTGGGTTTGATTTCCTAATTAGCTTTTAAAAAAGAAATACAAAGGTTAAAAGCTGCTGCCTTTCTAGAATGGAAGTATTTAAAACTCCACTGCCAACCTGAAAACTTAATTTCAAAGCTAAAGCAATCTGCCCAGAGTATCTAAATAAATATCTAATAAAATCTGTTTATAGGTGAAACAAACTAAGACTTATGACAAATCTTGTTATAGACTGTTTCTTTTTAAATTCAATGCTTTGTGGGCATAAATAGTGTCTTTATAAACCCTATACTAAGGCTTATTTCATGCTGTTGCAAGGCATGAAACAAATTTTATGTATATGTCTGATATTCTTCTAGATCAGATTAACAAGAGGAGTTGATTTTTTTTTTCTTTTTTCTAACAATTGTTAGAGAGGCAGAGAAGAGTTATAAATGGAAAAGGACAGGTTTGGTGAAATAATGACTCAAATTTTTTCAGAATCCCATCCATATAGTATGGTTTTGTTATTTAGTCTGACACACAAAATTACACATATTTTCACTGATCAAGTGTGTTCATCCTTTTCTTTGACTTCTTTCATGATTTCATGTACAGAATTGGAAGTGGTGTGTGTGCAAGTCTCTCACTCGTGTCCGACTCTTTGCAACCCCGTGGACTGTACCCTGCCAGGATCCTCTGTCCATGGAATTCTCCAGACCAGAATACTGGAGAGGGTTGCCATTTCCTTCTCCAGGGGACCTTGCCAACCCAGGGATCGAACCCAGGTCTCCTGCATTGCAGGTGGGATTCTTTACCAACTGAGCTATACACCTATATTTTTTCTGGAATTTTGTATACTTACATTTTTATTGAGGTAAAATTCACAAAACTATTTATACATGTATTTTATTATATATTTTAATGTATCACATATATTCTTATATATAAATAACCATTTAATTTACTATAACATGTACAGAGCAAAATTTGCCACTCTGAAATGTGTTCTTTAGGCATGAGGATTAATTTAGGCTGATTATTTTTAAGACCCAAAAGAAGAACTTTTGATCTTCCTTGTCTGTGTACATGTGCTCAGTTGAGTCCAACTCTTTGTGACCCCACAGGCTGTAGCCCACCAGACTCCTCTGCCCATGGGATTTTCCAAGCAAGAATACTGGAGTCCAGGCTTCCCTATAACTGCCCAAAAGAATGTAGATTGAGGACTTGCTCCAGGAAGGGAGCTATCACCATAGATAAATATTTTATGAACTAGCCAGGTATGTAGGCAGAGAGGAACCCAGCAGGGCTCATTTTTTAATTTTCCTCCCTGTGCCCCACCATCTCTGCATGGAACAGCAGACATTTGTTTACCAAGCCTTTGGTTTTCCTTCTCCACATGAATTGTTTTCCTCCCCTTGGAAGTCCCAGATCCCTACCCCACAACACCCACTTTTGCTTTTAGTTAAAAGTTGCAATTTCCTACTCTAGGGGATCTTTCCAACCCAGGGATTAAACCCACATCTCTTGCACCTTCTGCATTGGCAGGTGAATTTTTTACCAGCTGTGCCACCTGGGAAGCCCTAAACACTTTAAGACAGCATTTAAGATAAAGGTTTTGGCCATTTGGTAGTTTTTCATTTTGGGTCTATACCATGTATTGTTGTTCAGTCAGTCGTGTCCGACTCTTTGTGACCCTATGGACTGCAGCACGCCAGGCTTCCCTGTCCTTCACTATCTCCCAAAGTTTGCTCAAACTCATGTCCATTGAGTCAATGATGCCATCCAACCACCTCTTTCTCTGTCGCCCCCTTCTCCTCCCACCTTCAATCTTTCCCAGCATCAGGGTCTTTTCCAATGAGTCGGCTCTTCACATCAGGTGGCCAAAATATTGGAGCTGCAGCTTCAGTATCAGTCCTTCCAATGAATATTCAGGGTTGATTTGCATTAGGATGGATTGGTTGGATCTCCTTTGCTGTTCAAGGGACTCTCATGAGTCTTCTCCAACACCACAGTTTGAAAGTATCAATTCTTTGGCACTCAGCCTTCTTATGGTCCAACTCTCACATCCCTACATGACTACTGGAAAAACCACAGCTTTGACTATATGGATCTTTGTTGGCAAAGTGATGTCTCTGTTTTTTAATATTTGTCTAGGTTTGTCATAGCTTTTCTTCCAAGGAGCAAGCGTCTCATACTTTCATGGATATAGTCATTGTTTGCAGTGATTTTAGAGTACTCTTCACATTCATTCTGGTGTCTCCATATTCCTTGGTAAGGTACCTAGTTATTTTATCTTATTACTTTGTGCATAACATTTCCTCCTAATATTTATTTGGGGGCATTTATGTTTTAAATTTCACTTATTAATTCTAGCTCATTTTCAGTTTATTATCTATTTTCTACATAAACTGCTGTACATAAACTTACATTATGTGTAAGTAATAATAATATTTTTTTCTCTTTTCCAATAAAGTGAAAGTGTAGCTTTTCCAACAGCTATAGCTTTATATCTTTTTGTTGGGTGAGAACTTTCAAGACAGCAGACTTCATTTTGTTCATTCTTATACTCCCAGTGCCTAGAAAAATGTGTGTAATATATATTTTTGAACAAAGAAGAGGGATTTTTGTGTAGTAATTATTACAGTGGGCTTCCCAGGTGGGCAGAATCCACCCATCAATGCAGGAGATGTAAGAGACATGGGTTTGATCCCTAGCTTGGGAACATCCCCTGGAGGAGGGCTTGGCAACCCACTGCAGTATTCTTGCCTGGAGAATCCCATGGACAGAGGAGTGTGGTGGGCTACAGTCCAAAGGGTTGTAGACATGACTGAAGTGACTTAGCACACATGGGCACAATTATCATAGTAGGCATTCTTGCTTCACTCAATTTTCAGTAGAAAGGCTTACAGTATTTTGTTTGGTTTGAAAAAAGTATTTACTGTAGGAAAATAGTTTTCTATTGCTAATTTTTAGAAGTCTTAAAATTAAGAATGGGAGTAAATTTTTGTCAAATGTGTCTTCAGAATGTACTATTGTAACATTTCCTAATGATTTTAACTTTTGAAAAGATATATTAGCGAATTTACTCTTAACAAGTTATGCTTGGTGATTGTGAAAATATTTTAAGGTAATCTTGAACTTAATTCACTAGTACTAGTACTGTATTTGGAATTTTCATAAAAAGTTTCAAAATTAGTTTGAAGGGTGTGAAGTTGAGAGGCTGGCCTCTGGCCTCACTTCCTGCCTCACTTCCCCTCAGGGTGCGGTCAGGGTGCTCCTGGAAGGAACTGACATCAGGAAGGAAAAAGGAAAGGATTAGCAGAGCCCCTAAGGAAATGGGGCCTGGTATTTCACATTGGAAATCAGTCCTCATTTTATCAAATTCTCGGAAGCCGCAGACTGTCGTCAGCTGTGGTGATGTCTGACACCTGTTGTTAGGTCAAAGCATTTGCACCAATCCCTCACTGGCTACAGATTTTTCTTTCCTTTTCCATCTTCTTTTCGTTAAGGGAGACTCAAGCTACCATAAAACTTGCGTTTTTTTCCATTTCATGGGATGGTTTTATTGTTGTTGTTTCCTTGAGATGGGTTCAGAACCCTAATTTTCATACACTTTGTTGGGCATCAGAAGTCAAAACCCATTTTTCAGAAGCCAGAATAACTGGTAGTAAGAGCTTTAAACAGTTCATATTCAGAGCACTCCGCACAGGGTAACCCGGGAGATCACTCCTTAGCTAACCGGTACCCATCCGCATCCTGTGTCCCAGCACCGCAAGCGAGGTGCAAGAATGCACAGCGTGAATGCACGATCAGTTCACCACGCACATCTTTGCTGTCTCATAGTGCAGAGAGCACAGAGCAGGGATATCACTTAGTAGCTTTTAGAAAATGCTTCTGCCATCAACAGAACACTTGTGTCCCCCACACCCCCAATTCATATGCTGAGATTCTAATGCCCAGTGGGGTGGTATTAGGATGTGAGACTTGTGTGAAGTGCTTAAGTTATGAGGTGGAGCCCTCACGAATGGGATTCATGCTTTTATGAAAGAGACGCACAGACTTGTCACTCTCCTTCCCCCATCTGAGGACTGAGATGGTTTCAGACGTAACCTGTGACTGACATAGTCAGTGCTCCCTGTGGCGGGCATGCTTCAGAACACACATCAAAGACAAACCGAAATGATTACTTTTGATAACATACTGACTTGAATAATACAAAATATTATTACCTCCTTGCAGATAGTGGAAGGTTGATTATAATCTAGGTTCATTTCTATATGAATATAGCGGACGTTGTTGTTTAATCGCTAAGTCATGTCTGACTATTTTGTGACCCCATGGACTGTAGCCTGCCAGGCTCCTCTGTCCATGGAAATTTCCAGGCAGGCATTCTACGGTTGCCATTTCCTTTTCCAGGGCATCTTCCCAATCCAAGGATTGAACCCATGTTGAACCCTGCTTCTGCAGGCGGATTCTTTACACTGAGCCACCAGGGAAACCACATGTGAGTGGCTAAATTTTATCTTTTCAGCCATACCATTGGTGGAGTTGTGGAAACATTTTCCACATTCTCAAGTGATTAGGACCTGCCTAAATAAAATGACCTAAACAAAAGGGAATTCCACATCCTCCAGATACAGTCCTCACAGTGCCTGGCACTTTCTAGGTGTTTAATCAATATTTGAGCACTAAATAAATGAATGAATATTTTTGGTACCAAAGGATGCAGTTGACTATGTTTGAATAAATATGAAGAAAGTGACCAATACTTTCTACCCTTTCATGTAACTCTATAATTTTAAAAATAAAAACTGAGAAAAAAAGTTACCAGTTCCTGTGAAGTTACATAGAAGACCTAGGGGAGTAGCCCTCAAAGTTATGCATTCAAAAGTTTCTGTGGCACATCCCCTTCCCCTCACGCCCTCTTAGTAACAGAGGTGAGAACAGGAGTGGGAAGGGGCGGAAATTGAAAATGGGCTTCAGGGAAGAGCAATAAAAATGATGAGCAGGTGGATATATGATTATGAGGAAAGGCCGAGAGAATCAGGACTTTAGATAGATGAAAGGAGAATGAGAAAACTTAATATTCTCCTTCAAGGATATGAAAGGTTATAATGAGGAAGCACTGGCCAGCTGCTCTTAACTGTCACAGAGGACAGAACTAAGAAAAAGAGGGATACTTCATAGAGATGCAATAGGACGTCAAGGTAAGGCCTATTTAATACTTGGCTCTGTTACCAAAACGGGATGGGGGAAGGTAGGAGACATCAGTGGTTCTCAAGCGATGCTAAATGAACCAGCACTACTAGCATCTCCTGAAAACTTTTTAGACATGCAAATTCTGGAACCTGGTCCCAGCCCTACTGAATCAGAAGCTCTGTGGTTGGGACTCAGCAATAGCCCATTTAACAAGCTCTCTGGGTGATTCTGACGGACTTTAGGCTTGAGAATCATTTGTTGTTGTTCAGTTGCCCGGTCATGTCCAACTGTTTGTGACCCCATGGACTGCAGCATGCCAGACTTCCCTGTCATTCACTATCTCCCAAAGTTTGCTCAAAATTATGTCCACTGAATCAGTGATGCCATCAAACTATCTCATCCTCTGTCAGCCCCTTCTCCTCCTGCCCTCAATCTTTTCCAGCATCAGGGTCTTTTCCAATGAGTCGACTCTTTGCATCAGGTGGGCAAATTATTGGCGCTTCAGCATCAGTCCTTCAGTGAATATTCAGGGTTGATTTCCTTTAGGATCGACTGCTTTGATCTCCTTGCAGTCCAAGGGACTCTCAAGAGTCTTCTCCAGGATCATCGTTTCAAAGCATCAATTCTTCGGTGCTCAACCTTCCTTATGGGCTTCCCTGGTGGCTCAGTTGGTAAAGAATCTGCCTGCAATGCAGGAGACCTGGGTTTGATCTCTGAGTGGGGATGATCCCCTGGAGAAAGGAATGGCAACCTACTCCTGTATTCTTGCCTGGAGGATCCCATGGACAGAGGAGCCTGGAGGGCTACAGTCTGTGGGATCTCAAGGAGTCAGATATGACTGAGTCGACTAGTACTTTCACTTTGAGAATCATTGGGATAAATAAATTCTCATGGATACTTTGTTTCTAGATATTCTTGAGAAACAAAAGTCTTGAAGAAACGAAGACATTAAGCCTTTCTCTGCATAATATTATCTGTATTTTGTCAAGAAGACAACCTCCATCATGGTAGTTAATATCCATTACTGCTATAAAACTCAAGGGATAAAGTTGATCTACTTTGGAAGATAAAATTATTGGCTGTTGGGGATATAAACTGGATTGTAATCAGCAATAGTGAAAACTGCTCCAGAGGAAATGAATTCCTTTTGCTCTGGAAGTTACTAAAGGCACTTCACAGAGAAAGTCACATTGGAAAAAAAAAAAAAAAAAGAGTAAGCCACCAGCTGAATGTTAAAATGTCAGTATCTCGTGAAAGAGGACATACTAAGTGGTGATTATGGTTGGGGTTGCTCTGTGGTAGCATTAGTGAAGAAGTGAAGACTGGTTTGTACTAGGGATGGTGACGTGAGATAGGCACGCTGACACTTTGCTAGAAAGACCAAAAGGCTACCACCACAGTCTTTTTGGATAAAAGCTTGGCATTGTACATTAAGAACCATAAAAATATTCCACCTCACTAGTCTACTAATGTAACTTTTAGTAACTTAACCTAAGAAAAAATCAGAGGTGTAATCTAGAATGTTTGTTGTAGTCTTATTGATTAGTAGTAAGATTTTTTAAAGCAATCCCTAATTACTTGCAGATTTTCCTGATACAGGCAAAGAAATAAAAGTGACAGTATATAAAGGATATATGTAAAAGAGGTATTCATTCATTGTTTGTAGTGCCAAAAAAAAAAAAAAAAAAAAAAGCCAAACAAACAGAATCTGGGAAACAAATGAATACCTTTCATTAAGGGAATGGTTAAACACTAGTAACCGATGTCATGAAATATTACACCGACATAAAAAAATGAAATTTAAACCATTGTCTTGGAGGATTTTTCATAATGCAGTGTTAAGTGATAAAAGCAAGATGAAAGGAAGAATTCATAACATGCTTTCATTAAAAACAATGACAACTTGCCCATATATATGTACGTTTGTTTGATTATATTAAAATGTATGAATGTGGAAGCAAGCCAAAATATGTGTTTAGAAAATATAGCTATGATAAAATTAACATGTATAATATGTTCCTATATATGGAAAATTATACAAGTTTATGTGTATTTATTTGTAGCAAGATATTTGAAAGTTGACTGACACTTCTTTGGGTGGTAGGACTTGAGGTGTTTATTGCTTTATTCCTTATTCTTTCACATATTGCTTGATTTCTTTGTAAAATAAGCACACGAAACATAACTTTTTTGTTGTAAAAAAAAAAAAAGAAGGCCTAAAAAAGCCCTACTAGTGGAGGTATGAAAATTAACAGAATCCACTCACTGTTGGGATTTAGGAATTAGGAAGCAGAGGAAAAACTGTGCTGCAAATGTATGAATGACCAGAGATGGCTTCTGTAGAGAAGTGTTAAATGAGGTTCAGAGGAAGGAGTTAAGGAGAAATGGTGGAGGCAGCTGCAGTGACTACACAGTTAGAGGTAGTTTGTGGGAGACATGGGCTCTGAGAGCCTAGAACTGTTTGCACTCTGACAAGAAGGAATCTGGGCACTTAAGGACCACTGGGACGACAGCTCCAGCTCTGCTGGGTGCTGGGGAAGGTGTGAGTTGAGATATTTTCAGGAAGCTTTCCTGTTGATTCCAGGCATGCAAGTTACCTGTGCCGAATGACTAACTTTCATGGTTCCTACTACCTACACTTTCTCAAACAGCCTCTGCTCTGCCCTGCTTGTACTTCTGGACAATTGAGGCAGTAAGACAGGGAGGAAAAAAAAAGCAGGAAGATGATTCCTGACTCCTGAGTCTCTCCACCTCTTCCATCTTGGGGCCCTGGGGAGAGGAAACGAGTTCCCTTCTTACTCTCAAACACTTTATATTTGGCTTCCTCTCATCCAAGGTAAGGAGCAGCAGCTGCACTTTGCTGGAGCAGCTGTGAAGAGATACCCCACGTCCAAGGAGAAAAACCCAAGTAAGATGGTAGGTGTTGTGACAGAGCATCAGAGGGCAAACACACTAAAACCATAATCACAGAAAACTAGCCAACTTGATCACAGGACCACAGTCGTGTCTAACTCAATGAAACTAAGCCATGCCATGTGGGGCCACCCAGACGGTCGGGTCATGGTGGAGAGGTCTGACGGAATGTGGTCCACTGGAGAAGGGAATGGCAAGCCACTTCAGTATTCTTGCCTTGAGAACCCCATGAACAGTATGAGAAGGCAAAATGATAGGATACTGAAAGAGAAACTCCCCAGGTCAGTAGGTGCCCAATATGCTACTGGAGATCAGTGGAGAAATAACTCCAGAAAGAATGAAGGGATGGAGCCAAAGCAAAAACAATACCCAGTTGTGGATGGGACTGGTCATAGAAGCAAGGTCCGATGCTGTAAAGAGCAATATTGCATAGGAACCTGAAATGTTAGGTTCATGAATCAAGGCAAATTGGAAGTGGTCAAACAGGAGACGGTAAGAGTGAAGGTAGCAAAAACCACTACAATATGGTAAAGTAATTAGCTTTCGACTAATAAAAATAAATGAAAAAAAAAAAAAAAAGAGTGAATGTCGACATTCTAGGAATCAGCGAACTAAAATGGACTGGAATGGGTGAATTTAACTCAGATGACCATTATATCTACTACTGTGGGCAGGAATCCCTTAGAAGAAATGGAGTAGCCATCATAGTCAAAAAAAGAGTCCGAAATGCAGTACTTGGATGCAATCTCAAAAATGACAGAAAGATCTCTGTTCATTTCCAAGGCAAACCATTCAATATCACAGTAATCCAAACCTATGTCCCAACCAGTAATGCTGAAGAAGCCGAAGTTGAACGGTTCTATGAAGACCTACAAGACCTTTTAGAACTAACACCCAAAAAGGATGGCCTTTTCATTATAGGGGACTGGAATGCAAAAGTAGGAAGTCAAGAAACACCTGGAGTAACAGGCAATTTTGGCCTTGGAGTACAGAATGAAGCAGGGCAAAGGCTAATAGAGTTCTGCCAAGAGAACACACTGCTCATAGCAAACACCCTCTTCCAAAAACACAAGAGAAGACTCTACACATGGACATCACCAGATGGTCAACACCAAAATCACACTGATTATATTCTTTGCAGCCAAAGATGGAGAAGCTCTATACAGTCAGCAAAAACAAGACCTGGAGCTGACTGTGGCTCAGATCATTAACTCCTTATTGCAAAATTCAGACTTAAACTGAAGAGAGTAGGGATAACCACTAGGCCATTCAGGTATGACCTAAATCAAAACCCTTATGAATATACAGTGGAAGTGAGAAATAGATTTAAGGGGCTAGATCTGGTAGACAGACAGCCTGATGAACTATGGATGGAGGTTTGTGACATTGTACAGGAGACAGGGATCAAGACCATCCCCATGGAAAAGAAACAAAAAAAGGCAAAATGGTTTCTGAGGAGGCCTCACAAAGAGCTGCGAAAAGAAAAGTAGCAAAAAGCAGAGGAGAAAAGGGAAGATATTCCCATTTAAATGCAGAGTTCCAAAGAATAGCAAGGAGAGATAAGAAAGCCTTCCTCAGCAATCAATGCAAAGAAATAGAGGAAAACAACAGAATGGGAAAGACTAGAGATCTCTTCAAGAAAATTAGAGATACCAAGCAAACACTTCATGCAAAGATGGGTTCAATAAAGGACACAAGTGGTATGGACCTAACAGAAGCAGAAGATATTAAGAAGAGGTGGCAAGAATACACAAAAGAACTGTACAAAAAAGATCTTTATGACCCAGATAATCACAATGGTGTGATCACTCATCTAGAGCCAGACATCCTGGAATGTGAAGTTAAGTGGGCCTTAGAAAGCATCACTATGAACAAAGCTAGTGGAGGTGATGGAATTCCAGTTGAGCTATTTCAAATCCTGAAAGATGATGCTGTGAAAGTGTTGCACTCAATATGCCAGCAAATTTGGAAAACTCAGCAGTGGCCACAGGACCGGAAAAGGTCCGTTTTCATTCCAACCCAAAGAATGCTCAAACTACCGCACAATTGCGCTCATCTCACATACTAGTAAAGTAATGCTCAAAATTCTCCAAGCCAGGCTTCAGCAATACGTGAATCGTGAACTTCCAGATGTTCAAGTTGGTTTTAGAAAAGACAGAGGAACCCGAGATCAAATTGCCAATATCCACTGGATCATCAAAAAAGCAAGAGACTTCCAGAAAGACATCGATTTCTGCTTTATTGACTATGCCAAAGCAGATGGTGATTGCAGTCATGAAATTAAACGATGCTTACTCCTTGGAAGGAAAGTTATGACCAATCTAGTTAGCATATTACAAAGCAGAGACATTACTTTGCCAACAAAGGTCCGTCTGGTCAAGGCTAGGTTTTTCCAGTGGTCATGTATGGATGTGAGAATTGGACTGTGAAGAAAGCTGAGCACCGAAAAATTGATGCTTTTGAACTGTGGTGTTGGAGAGGATTCTTGAGAGTCCCTTGGACTGCAAGGAGATCCAACCAGTCCATCCTGAAGGAGATCAGTCCTGGGTGTTCATTGGCAGGACTGATGCTGAAGCTGAAATTCCAATACTTTGGCCACCTCATGCGAAGAGTTGATTCATTTGAAAAGACCCTGGTGCTGGGAGGGATTGGGGGCAGGAGGAGAAGGGGACGATAGAGGATGAGATAACTGGGTGGCATCACCGACTCGATGGGCATGAGTTTGAGTAAACTCTGGGAGTTTGTGATGGACAGGGATGCCTGGCGTGCTGCGATTCATGGGGTCACAAAGAGTCGGACATGACTGAGCGACTGAACTGAACTGAACTGATAGCACTTATTATAGTTTCTATAATATAGTTTCTTTTTTGTTGTTGTTAGTATCTGCAATTATCTTCAAAGTTCTTTAACATCGCAATCTGGTATTGTAAGATGTAAAACTTAGGTTACGCTCATTGTTGTTGGTTAGTTGCTAAGTCACATCTGACACGACTGCATGACGAGCACAACACGTCTGACTCTTTTGCAACCCCTTATACTTTTGCCCACCAGGATCCTCTGTCCATGGGATTTCCTAGATGAGAATACTGGGGTGGGTTGCCATCTTCTCCAGGGGCTCTTCTGTACCCAGGAAGAGGATTGGCAGTTGGGTTCTTTACCTCTGAGCCACCAGGGAAGCTCTTCCACAGGGATTAATTTTGAAAGCTTGCTCATGACATGGTCAGCTAGGATGCTAATTACATACAGCTGAAGGGTCAGATAACAGTGTCAGAAAGGACCACGCTCCAGATGTAACTGTCACAGGCCCTCCCGTTATCCACATCTCCATCAACAGCAGACTGTTTCTAGTTAGCATATTTGATATTCAGAAATAGATTTCTATTTGCATAAACTGTAGCCTTTTGCTTAATGTGGGGGATATTAGAAAATGAACTGCCAGTTGTGAAATTAAGGTATTTAATATACAATTACTGTTTAATAAATAGGATATACAAATCCAGCAAGCCTTGTGACTGCACCCTCAGGGACTGCACTTTAAAATTCTGGTGTGTAGCTATGAACTCTAGACTCTGTCAGGGTATCCAGGTGACAGAATCTTGCCTCTTGAAACTTGGCATTGCCCTAAAATGAGACTTTCATGTAGTTAGTGGTTAAAGCATTTGAAATGGAAGAGAGTGGAGGCCTTCTTCAGTCTGCAGAAGTCATATGAATTTTATCCTAATACTTGCTTTTATAACAAAATTTTAGTTGATAAACATCTATTGGTCTGACTTGCTTTTTGCGTAACCTACTGTCAGGAAACAGCAGACTCTCTCTACCTGAAACTTCTTACCATAAAAGGCCCTAAGAATTGTGCCTATCAATAGGTCAGTTTGTAGTGTTGGCATCTTGTTTATGGTCTTCCTATCTCCTTAGACAGTAAACTCCTCATTTGGCTTGTACACAGGCACCTAGTGCAGGGGCTGCTGTGGTAAGTGTGTGGAAATAACTAACTTGTGGGTCAGTTGGCTGTGCTTTCCAGGGCTCCTTCCTACTCTTCTCCAACCTTCTTGCTGAAAGTAATCAGAGAAGCGGGACTTTTGACGCCATTCAGAGCACAACCCACAGCTTCAGTGGGTTCAGACAAGGAAAATGGACTCTTTGCAGGCTGAGTTATGAATTTTATTCTTGGGCCCTTGGGAAACATGTATTGTGGGCACATGCTTACCCAGACTTCTTTTTAGGAGTGGTTGTGACAGACTGGGTAAGTGGAAATGAAATAGTGCAGTAATAAAAAGACTGGTCTTAGAATCAGTCTACTTTTTTTTTCTTTTAATTAATTTTTTATTGAAGGATAATTGCTTTTACAGAATTTTGTTGTTTTCTGTCAAATCTCACCATGAATCAGCCATAGGTATACAAATACCTTTTGAAGGGAGGGTGAGATGTATGGGAAAAGTAATGTGGAAACTTACACTGCCATATGTAAAACAAATGGCCAATGGGAATTGCTGTATGGCTCAGGAAACTCAGACAGGGGCTCTGTATCAACCTAGGGGAGTGGGGTGGAATGGGATGGGAGATGGAAGGGAGGTTCAAACAGTTCACTTTAACTCTGCTCCTCTACTTACTGGTATGATTGTGGGAAAGTTTCCTCATAAAGTTAGTAGTGACTTACAGGTTTGTAGGGAGAATTAAAGGAGATAATACATGAAAAATATTTAGAAAAGAGCCTGCCATGCTGGTGGTAAGCTCTAGGTGATAATTAGCGTTTCTTATCATCGATATTATTTATATCAGGAAGCACAGTTGTGAATAAAGTGTTTGGGTACCAGGTGCTCATTTCTCTAAGTAAGGGCTTTCAAACTGGGAAGAACATTGAATCATCTGGAGAGCCTGTTAAATATTTGGATTTTCAACCCTTGCTCCGGGAGACTGATTCGAAGTCTCTGATCTATAGCCAGAGATTCCCCTCCGGTGATCCTTCTGTTGAGCGAAGTTGGGGAACACTGCTTTAAGTGAATAAGGAAATGAATTTCTAAGCACCTGCAATCATTTGGTTTAAAGCTGGGTTCTAATTAAGAAACCTGCCTGGGGCAGTCTTTGGTGCCTCAGGGCACCTTTTGGTTGGGAGAACTACTTTTCTGCCTTAAAGAAATGAGTTTGGGCTTTGGACTCCGAAACAGTTGGGTTTGAATCTGTTATTGGCGTGTGACCTCCAGCCTTTCTCAACTTCCATTTTCTTATGTGTAAAATATAAACAACAACAGTTCCTCTCCTTTGGGATTCTTGTACAATTAAATGAAATTGTTTTTCTATCATCTATCTACCTATCACAGTTCTTACACAGAGCAAAGTCTCAGTTGTTGTTTAGTCACTAAGTGTGTCTTACTCTTTGTGACCCCGTGGACTACAGCATGCCATGCTCCTCTGTCCTCCGCTGTCTCCCAGGGTTTGCTCGAATTCATGCATATAAGTTAAATAAGTAGGGTGACAATATACAGCCTTGCTGTCCTCTTTTCCCAATTTCCAATCAGCCGGTTGTCCCATGTTTGGTTCTAACTGTTGCTTCTTGACCTGCATACAGGTTTCTCAGGGGAAGGTAAGGTGATCTGGTACTCCCATCTCTTTAAGAATTTTCCAGTCTGTTGTGATTCTAAATCCTAAGTAGGATTAGTCATAATCTGTCTTACCCTTCCAGTATGGCTTGAGAAATTCCTCACCCTCCTGTTGATAATAACTGAAAGTTCTGGACAAAACTGAAAAATCAATGACCTAAAGCCATGAGAGAATGAACGAAAGCAGGCAGGTTCTGGACAGGAGTAGATACCTTAAAAAGGGGGACTGAATGGACAGATTACTCATTTCAATAGCATTTAGTCTGAGGGCAGGCCAAAGTTGGCATTGAGATGTAACTAAAACTCTGGCCTAAAGAAACAGAGGACAAGTTCATGCGACCACAGCTATTGACAAAAAAGAGGAAATCCTGGAGAGTTTGTGAGGTTGAGCCCCAAGTTTGTTTGTTTGTTTTATAAAATCTACCCAAGTCTGACTACCTGTCAAACCATGCATGGGACAGATACTAGCCAAAATATTAAAGAACTGAACTGAATTTTAAGGTATTGTCCAAGAGGCAGTATTTTCAGTATGACTCTGAGGTAGAAATTGCTAGGCAGTCAGTGTAGAACTCTGAACCCTTGTCTTGTTTTCAGTAAACATCCCACCCTTTGTCCCAAAGTCCTGGAATGTGTCCTTGGTCTGATAAATTATCAATACTCAGCTCCAGGGAATTAACACAAACAACTTGTGCTCCATATGTCTGAGGGCAAAACAACTGCTAACCATCAATCTTAAACCCATACAACTGGTCCATTGTAAAATGGCCAGGGGGCATGAAAAAAGGTGGTGACTTAACTGAGGATAAGACATAAAGACATTAAGTTAAGCATCTTGACCTTTAAACTTATTGGTAAAAAATGATGTATTTTAAGGACAGGAGCCAACCAAAAATGTACATATTAATACTGATAGAGATAGAAAACTACTGTAATGCCTGACTTTTTGGTGACTCTTTACCCCCTCTCAGTGTCTATGCTGAGGGCTTTGTACTTTCCTTCTCTTTAATAAAGCTTATTTGCTTGCTACCTTAAGTATTAGCATGTTCGTGAAGTTCATTCTTCAGCTCCATGAACAAGAACTCAGATTCCTGTTTCAACTCCAACCAAATAATTGCTTGATAAAATAGAAAATTCTGCATTCTTCAGAGGAATATGAAAAAATTCAGTTTAAAAAACATAATACAATGTCAAGGACACAATCCTAAATAAGTTGACCTTTAAAGAACTGGAAACATGTAACCCTTTCTAAGAGAAAGGCAAACTCTGAGATGAACTAGATGTTAGAATTAGCAAAATTTTAAAGTAAATGTTTAACTATGCTTAAGGATATAAAGAAAAATATATTTTCAATGAATGAAAATATAGAAAAATCTCAATAGAAGTAAGGAAAAATCATGTGGATATTGTAGAAATGAAAATGCAATACCTGAAAAATTTAAAAAGTTACTGAATGGATTTAGCAATAGAATGTAGATGATGGAGGAGTCAGTTAACTTGAGGTAGATTAATAAAAATGATCAAATCTGAATCATAGAAAGAAAAAGATTGAAAAAATTGAATGGAGTTTCAGGGTCCTATGGAATGATGTAAAAAGTTTAACATATGTAAAACTGAAAGCTCAGAAGCAGAAGAGAAGTGAGATAAATCCTACTTCTGATCCTCATGTGAGTAAATATAGATGGGGTAAAGAAGGGGGCATGAAGAAATTTACCAGAATCTCACCCTATAGGAAGAAATTCTTTTGGGATGTCTTCCTCTACTATCTATTAAAACTGTTCTAAGCTTTCAAAGGGCTTCCCTGGTGGCTTTCAAAATGAAAGCAGCATCTCCTATTTGAAATGCTGCTTCTTTTTCAGGTTCTTTCTCCCTCCTCTTCCTCCTGCTTCTTCCTCTCTTCCTCCCTCTCTCTCCCCTGCTCTCTGCCCCCCGCTTCTTGTCAGCAAGTGTTTGCCGAGCTATTAGTATATTTTCTGGAAAACAAGAACTTTATCTAGTTCTTATCACCGGCCTCAAACTGGAAAGTACTTATAAAACTCCTTTCTTGGTTGTAAAGATTTAATGCATCTTGGGTTGAATTGCAGAGGGATTGGCATGAGCAGCATTTTTCTCTTGCCTAGTAGATGTAATTGAGATCTGAAAGGTCAAAAGCAAAGGATCACCACTGGAGATTCACCCCAGCACCAGATTCTCTTTACCAGTTTGTCTGCTCAGAAATGTGTGAACCTGGGTTTCATGCATCATGGGTGTAGATGTTGTAGGTGCTGCTTTGGTTCTTTATAGGATTGATGAGAGGTTGGAGTTGTCTTAGCACCCTCTCACCTTTTATCTATTGCTGTCAGAAGATTTCTTTACTCTCTGGCAATACATCCATTTACTAGGCAACTGGAATGGTGTTTTAAAATTTCAGTGGCTCGTAATTGCTGGCCTAACAAAGTCTAAGCTTCTTCTTTTGAAATCTAAGCTCCTTGTAGCTTTTAGACCATGTTAAGCTCTCAGCAACTCATTAATGCCCCAGTTGCTTCATGTCTCCACATTTCTCCTCCCTCTCCCTTATCTGTCTGATGGAGGTTTATCCAGCAATAAAATAACAAATGAACCAGAAACATGTTCAGGTGTGACCTGTGAGAATCAACCCAGACAATCCCAGAGAAAATTAATGATTCTTTCCTTCATGCTACTATATTGAATCAATCTAAACAATTTCCCCCCTACATCCTATCATTTCTGAAATCAGAAGAACTTTATCACTGCTGGTATCTTATGATCACTGGTGGCCAGGCAGGCAGCAGTCATAACATAGTTATTTTTTATGCACATGCTTAAAGTTGGTTTTTATATATGGAAACATGACTGACAACTGTAAACCCTCATTGTCAACACACTATTTAAAGAAGACTTTCAAAGAAGGATCATGAATCTCATTTGTTTGAAATCTTTTATTGACAATTTCTCCATAAAGTCAAGAAAAAAGCATGCAGATACTTGCAGAAAGAGTATCAGCAACTTGAAATAAAATCTTATTTTACATTGAAAGATGTAAGCTTGAAAAGCTCTTACTCAAAAAATGACATTGAAAAGACAAACTTTGAATTGGAAGAAATTTCAGTAGTGTATTAATCAACTTATCTCACTTACATTTTCCTTTCAATGTATATACAATATAAGTATACAATATAAAATGTTATGTTTAAAGGTCCTTTCAATAAGTATAAAATAAAGCTTTTATAATAAGAAAGCATTTATATTACTTATAAAGTGATAAGAAAGCATTATCATAATTTAAACAGTAGTAGTTTTTCTTAATGAGCCTTTAAATAATAGTACATTTTTACACTTCATAGTATCTTAGATTTGACAAGATAAAAAATATTTTTGTGTATTCTGTTATTGTACCTGTCTTCCAGATTGTTTCAAATCTACTGAAATCTGTTAGCTGTAAGCTTCTTAAAAGTCAAGCGATGCTATAATTATACATCATATATTTAAACACATATGCGTGATGATATACAGACTATCTCTCTACCCATCCATCCTATTATCTACCTGCCCCTCTATGTATGCATGAAGTAAGCTATTTGGTATATAGAAGATTTTATAAATTTTTCTGAAAATAAACTAAATTATAAAGGAGATCAAGAGTTGACAAAGCCAGCATTAAAAATATCAAATGGGTCAGAAGCAGTCCTAGGTCAAAAGTGTGCATTTCTCCTTGGCTAATCTCCTCCGTCTAGTCAAGGCTATGGTTTTTCCAGTGGTCATGTATGGATGTGAGAGTTAGACAGTGAAGAAAGGGGAGTGCCAAAAAATTGATGCTTTTGAACTGTGGTGTTGGAGAAGACTCTTGAGAGTCCCTTGGACTGCAAGGAGATCCAACCAGTCCTTCCCAAAGGAGATCAGTCCTGGGTGTTCATTGGAAGGACTGATGCTGAAGCTGAAACTCCAATACTTTGGCCACCTCATGCGAAGAGCTGACTCATTTGAAAAAACCCTGATGCTGGGAGGGATTGGGGTGAAGAGGAGAAGCGGACGACAGAGGATGAGATGGCTGGATGGCATCACCGACCCAATGGACATGAGCTTCAGTAAACTCCGAGAGTTGGTGATGGACAGGGAGGCCTGGCATGCTGCGATTCATGGGGTTGCAAAGAGTCGGGCACGACTGAGCGACTGAACTGAACTGAACTGAATCCTCTCATTCACTTTTTGTTTAGATTAGCATTGCATTGAAAGTCTATTATCTCCACATTCAGAACACTTGCCTCTAAGACTGACTCTAGGAAGGGTCCAGTAGTGACTATGAAAAAAGTGTAAATAGGACAGGCTATTTGTGAGTGGCTATGTCGGACATGACTGCGCGACCACTTTTCACTTGCATGCACTGGAGAAGGAAATGGCAACCCACCCCAGTGTTCTTGCTCAGAGAATCCCAGGAATGGAGGAGCCTGGTGGGCTGCTGTCTATGGGGTTGCAGAGAGTCGGATACAACTGAAGCGACTTAGCAGCAGCAGCAGCATGTAGCCATGTGGTTGAGATAGATGGTCAGTACCCAGAGTGTTCTAGGACCAGTGAGGAAGAAGGACAGTTCTGAGAGACACTTCAAATATTATTTGCATATTTTCCCTTTCACACATTTTTAAAATGACCTCAAAGACATTATTAATTGCAAAAAGGTGCAATTTCTAGTATTTTCTAAACATTGACATTTGAATATAAAACTATTATATTACTCTTTTAAGTTATACAGTGGAATCTAATTATCATAATGATTGAATATCCACTAATTTAAATATATATAATTATACTCTTAAGTTTGGAAACTTTTGTTGTAATTTTCTTCATCTCCTTGAACTTAAGTTTCTAATTTTAGGAAGTACAGTATGCCAAAAAGATTCTATCAAGTGACAATTAATTGTACTTACTACTTTAAAATTTATAGGCATCCTATTTATCCAAATCAAATATACACTCAGAAAGGATAGGGAAAATAAATATATTGTGAATTTTACTTCACTTTTGCCACATTATATATTTGATAAAATACTACTTTTTTTGTATACTTATATATCTATTTCTTCACATTCTTTTCCCCTATAGGTTACTAAAAATACTTTTGTTTTATCTTGTGGATCAAATAGTTTTTCATCTAAAGCTTGGAGTAGAAAATTTAGCTCATTCATGACCAACATAGGGCTTACTTAGACAGCATAAGCACATTGTTAAACTGTTGAACTTAATCAGACTTACTTTTTCTCAGAAGATGTCTAATTTCATTTTTTTGCAAAAAAATTAAAACATTTTTTGGTCATTACAGATTCACAGAAAGTTCCAAAACCAGTAGAGAGAGATCTCAGGCACACTTCATCCAGTTTCTCCCAAGGGTTACATTTACATATCAAAATCAGAACTGTTAGATTTTTTGTTATAGTCACAAATCTTTAAAGCTCTGTTGTTTTCAGTTTATTTTTCATTCAGATTGGGTAATTTCTACTGCTTTGTGTTTTAGTCAACTGATTTTTTCCCCTGTCCTCTCCAAGTCATTCACTGCTGATCCCATACACTGAGCTTTTAAAATTTCAGCTATTGGTTTTTTCAGTTCTAATGTTTCCATTTGGTTCTTCTTTATATCTTCTATTTCTTTGCTGAAACTTGCTATTTCTTAAAATTTGTTTAAATCATGTTTGTAATTGCTAATTGAAATATATTTATCATGGCTGCTTTAGAATCTCTATCAGATAATTCCACCACCTGTGTCATCTTTGTGTTGGGTATATTGATTTTCTTAACTCATTTGAGTTAAGATTTTTCCAGTTTGTGGTACGAGTTTTACTGTATTCTGTACATTTTGAGTATTGTGTCATGAGATGCTGGATTTTATTTAAATATTTTGTTTTAGCAGATGTCCTCTGACACCATGCTGGTGGGCAAAGGTGGACACTACTATGAGATGCAGTAGATGTCTAGGTTCCATGAACACTCTGGGATAGGGTGCCTCATCACTGTTGGGCGGGGTAGATGTTTAAGCTTCCTGTGTTACCTCCAATGGGAGTTCTTTTTTCACTGGGTGATGGTAAACGCCATGGGTTCCTGCTTAGCTTTGTCTGCTACCATGCTGACAGTAGGGAGGTACATCTTGGGAGTGAGGATCTAGCCTCAACTTTTTTCATAGTATATGCCTGGAGTAGAAAGCAGGCTTTGGGGATTTTTTTTAACCCTGAACCTGTATGTTTCCGGTTTCTCTGGTGCTCAGTCTAGAATACATAGAAGGCAAACAGAAAAACTAGAGAAATTATCACTGTGCAGTTCCACAGATTGCAAGGTCCCTCACTGGTCTGCCTTCTCTCTTCTTTTCAGAGTCTACTTATTTGCTTTTTATATAATGTCTTGAATTTTTAGTTGTACTTAGTTGGAGGAATATAGAGAAGTGTGTCTACTCCATCTTTTCCTAGAATTGTATATCTCTCTGACTTTCTTTTTAAATTAAATAAATGTATCAATAAGTAGATTTTTGAAGTATGTATTAGACATTCTGAAAAAAAGTTGAAATTCAGCTTATAAAAATGATTACTAAAATATTAAATTATATTTAAATTTTTTGATTTAATATGTCTAATTTATCTATTTTGTATTAAGATATACAAACAAAATAATTCAATATATAGTTTCTCATTACTTAATTTGTAACAATGTAGTGTAATGTACAAGTAAAATTATGTCACAAAAATTAGAGATTATTGTAATAGTCATGGCAATACTTAGGTAAATGTGTGGGCATGTGCATTATGTTGTATGTATTTGTATGTATCATATTTTGCTGTCTGGTTTTAGCTATAATTAAATTATATTCAGGTACACACATAAGTAAGTAATAACTCCATCATTTTAATTTAACACTATGATTGAAATTTCTATATTTGAAAAAAAGAGAAAGGTATACAAACTTCTGAAAATCAATCAGTCTGGCAGTAACATAGTTTTTTTATTACTAACAGGTAGAAATATTAAACTTTTCATAAGATGAAGATAGAATAAATATTTTAAAATATGACTAGATAAAATAGTTTTAAACTTCCCTGGTGGCTTAGCTGGTAAGAATCTACCTGCAATGTGGGAGACCTGGGTTCAATCCTTGGTTTGGAAAGATCCCCTGGAGAAGCAAAAGGCTACCCACTCCAGTATTCTGGCTTGGAGAATTCCATGAACTGTGTAGTCCACGGGATCGCAAAGAGTTAGACACGACTGAGTGACTTTCACTTTCACTATTTAATAATAGACACCAATTTCTGAAAGAAATCTTATAGGGGTTTATGTGAAGGTTTTATCTAATCCACCTTGCAAAATTTGGAATCCTAAGAAACTTTCTACTTAACATTTAAGAGATCTGTGTCACAAACCCATTCTGTTTTGGCTGATAGTGCATTTTATTGTCTGATGCAAGCTGCGTTTTTCCCAGCTTATAACATGTCTTAGGGATGAGCCTTGAGAATAGCTGAAAAAGTGCTTATATTTAAATATATAGTAAGAAGGGACCACTTTTTTTGTGTTCAGTATTTCCTGCAGATATTCTTTTTACCTTGCTGTCAACAGATTCTCCCTCATGAATTCCTTCATGAATCTCCCCTCCCTCATGAATCCTTTGATAATAGTCAGGAAATAGAAGAAGTAAAGTCATTAAGCAAAAAGTATCAATTTACTCCCCTGTTATTTCAGTTTACTTTTATTATCATTCATTCAGTTCAGTTCAGTCACTCAGTCGTGTCTGACTCTTTGCAACCCCATGAATCGCAGCACGCCAGGCCTCCCTATCCGTCACCAACTCTCGGAGTTTACTCAAACTCATGTCCATCAAGTCGGTGATGCCATCCAGCCATCTCATCCTCTGTCATCCCTTTCTCCTGCTGCCCTCAATCCCTCCCAGCATCAGGGTCTTTTCAAATGAGTCAACTTTTCGCATGAGGTGGGCAAAGTACTGGGGTTTCAGCTTCAGCATCAGTCCTTCCAATGAACACCCAGAACTAAACTCCTTTAGGATGGACTGATTGGATCTCCTTGCAGTCCAAGGGACTCTCAAGAGTCTTCTCCAACACCACAGTTCAAAAGCATCAATTTTTTGGCGCTCAGCTTTCTTCACAGTCCAACTCTCACATCCATACATGACCACTGGAAAAACCATAGCCTTGACCAGATGGACCTTTGTTGGCAAAGTAATGTCTCTGCTTTGTAATATGCTATCTAGGTTGGTCATAACTTTCCTTCCAAGGAGTAAGCATCTTTTAATTTCATGGCTGCAATCACCATCTGCAGTGATTTTGGAGCCCCCCAAAATAAAGTCTGACACTGTTTCCACTGTTTCTCCATCTATTTCCCATGAGGTGATGGGACCAGATGCCATGATCTTAGTTTTCTGAATGTGGAGCTTTAAGCCAACTTTTTCACTCTCCTCTTTCACTTTCATCAAGAGGCTTTTTAGTTCCTCTTGACTTTCTGCCATAAGGGTGGTGTCATCTGCTTATCTGAGATTATTGATATTTCTCCCAGCAATCTTAATTCCAGCTTGTGCTTCTTCCAGCCCAGCGTTTCTCATGATGTACTCTGCATATAAATTAAATAAGCAGGGTGACAATATACAGCTTTGATGTACTACTTTTCCTATTTGGAGCCAGTCTGTTGTTCCAAGTCCAGTTCAAACTGTTGCTTCCTGACCTGCATACAGATTTCTCAAGAGGCAGGTCAGGTGGTCTGGTATTCCCATCTATTTCAGAGTTTTCCACAGTTTATTGTGATCTACATAGGAAAAGGCTTTGGCATAGTCAATAAAGAAGAAATCGATGTTTTTTCTGGAACTCTCTTGCTTTTTTGATGATACAGCAGATGTTGGCAATTTGATCTCTGGTTCCTCTGCCTTTTCTAAAACCAGCTTGAACATCTGGAAGTTCACGGCTCACGTATTGCTGAAGCCTGGCTTGGAGAATTTTGAACATTACTTTACTAGTGTGTGAAATGAGTGCAATTGTGCAGTAGTTTGAACATTCTTTGGCATTGACTCTCTTAGAGATTGGAATGACAACAGACCTTTTCCAGTCCTGTGGCCACTGCTGAATTTTCCAAATTTGCTGGCATATTGAGTGCAGCACTTTCACAGCATCATCTTTCAGGATTTGAAATAGCTCAACTGGAATTCCATCACCTCCACTAGCTTTGTTCATAGTGATGCTTTCTAAGGCCCACTTGACTTCACATTCTAGGAAGTCTGGCTCTAGGTGAGTGATCACACCATTGTGATTATCTGGGTCACGAAGATCTTTTTTGTACACTTCAGTGTATTCTTGCCACCTCTTCTTAATATCTTCTGCTTCTGTTAGGTCCATACCACTTGTGTCCTTTATTGAACCCATCTTTGCATGAAATGTTTGCTTGGTATCTCTAATTTTCTTGAAGAGATCTCTAGTCTTTCCCATTCTGTTGTTTTCCTCTATTTCTTTGCATTGATTGCTGAGGAAGGCTTTCTTATCTCTCCTTGCTATTCTTTGGAACTCTGCATTCAAATGAGAATATCTTCCCTTTTCTTCTCTGCTTTTTGCTTCTCTTCTTTTCACAGCTCTTTGTAAGGCCTCCTCAGACAACCATTTTGCCCTTTTTCGTTTCTTTTCCATGGGGATGGTCTTGATCCCTGTCTCCTGTACAGTGTCACAAACCTCCATCCATAGTTCATCAGGCTGTCTGTCTACCAGATCTAGTCCCTTAAATCTATCTTAAATCTCACTTCCACTGTATATTTGTAAGGGTTTTGATTTAGGTCATACCTGAATGGCCTAGTGGTTTTCCCTACTTTCTTCAATTTAAGTCTGAATTTTCCAATAAGGAGTTAATGATCTGAGCCACAGTCAGCTCCTGGTCTTGTTTTTGCTGACTGTATAGAGCTTCTCCATCTTTGGCTGCAAAGACTATAATCAGTCTGATTTTGGTGTTGACCATCTGGTGATGTCCATGTGTAGAGTCTTCTCTTGTGTTGTTGGAAGAGGGTGTTTGCTATGAGCAGTGTGTTCTCTTGGCAGAACTCTATTAGTGTTTGCCCTGCTTCATTCTTTTCTCCAAGGCCAAATTTGCCTGTTACTCCAGGTGTTTCTTGACTTCCTACTTTTGCATTCCAGTCCCCCATAATGAAAAGGCCATCCTTTTTGGGTGTTAGTTCTGAAAGGTCTTGTAGGTCTTCGTAGAACCGCTAGCTCCACCTTACTGCATGTGCGCGTTCAGAGTCTGGTGCACACAAGATTTTGTCTGTGCCCTCCAGTGTCTCTGCTGGGCATGAGGTTTGATTTTAAATGTCATTGCACCTGTCCTACCACCTTGATGCAGCTTCTCCCTGTCCTTGGGCATGGGATGTCTTTCTTTTGGTGGGTTCCTACATTCTCCTCTTGATGGTTGCTCAGCATCTAGCTGCAATTTTGGTGTTCTTTCAGGAGAAGATGAGCAAACGTCCTTTTACTCTGCCATCTTGTGAAACACCCACTTTCAATGACACCCTTGTGCTGTGAGTTGGGGCAACCACCACATCTCTTATAGTTTTAGTTTTCTCCCAGAATTCTTCATGATACTGGGAAAGGCCAATTTTTCTTAGGCAGGACATCAGAACACTACCTCTCAGAACTCATTGTCTTCCTTTTAAAATGGAAATAATATTGAATGCTTTGCAGGCCGTGGAGCTAGGTCAAAGCGCTCTTCATTTTTAATGCCCACCTTCATTATTATCAGAAGTACGTAAAAAGAAGAAATGACTGGAAGTCATAAGAACTTAGAGTGTCTTGCAGAGTCATGAATGAAGGTCCTCTCCCCTGATAATCTTTACAATGGGGCTGGGAATTGAGGCCTTGGCTCACTTTCGGTAAAGTGAGAAAGGGGCCATTGATGAACATGCTCAGGCAAATTCTTTTCAGGAAAATCTTTTTCAGGAAAAGGTATGAGTGCAGTCTGAGAACCTGAAAATTATTTTCTTGAAACTATAGGGGGATACTTCCCTGATGGTACAGCGGATAAGAATCTGCCTGCCAATGCAGGGGACACAGGCTTGATCCCTGGTCCAGGAAGATTCTACATGATGCAGAGCACCTAAGCCCAGGCCCCACAGCTTCTGAGCTCTAGGGCCCATGAGCCACAACTGCTAGAGCCCGTGCTCCCCAAGGCGAGAGGCCAGCACAGTGAGAAGTCCATGCACCGCAACCAAGAGCGGCCCTGGCTCGTCACAGCCAAAGTCCGTCGGGAGCCACGAAGACCCAGAGCAACCAAAAAGAAAGAAAAGGAGAAAGAAAATCTGTAGAGGGGGTTCTGGTTCAGGATGGTGACAACGAGGAACTCCAGATCTACAGCTCCGGGTAGGACAGATTCTCCTAGACAAAACCTAAACGCTGGTGACACCTCAGGCAAAAGAGAGAAGGCCCCAGTGGAAGCAGGGAGGAGAGGTGGACCCAGTTCAGTCCTAATGCCCACCCCTCCCATGCTGGGACGGTTAATAACACTGCAGTGCATGTTTGGTAGGAACTTGGAGAGTGGATCTTTTTTTTTTTTTGGAGAGTGGATCTTGAAATATCTCATCAGAGAAAAAGAAATTGTGTACCTATATGTGGCGATGGGTGTGAACTGATTGTGATGATCATCTTGCAATATATACACATATTGACTCATTTACGTTGTACACCTGAAGCTAATGTAATTGTGAGGCTGTCACGGCTAACACCATGACAGGCAGCCTAGATTAGGAGTAGGCCTGGTTTCTTGGGGTAACATAATTATCAGGCCATCTGGAGCCAGCCAATCAATATGTGCCTAGCAAGAAAAAGAGAACCCATCAGGGGAAAGCTGAAAGCCCACGAAAGATTGGGCCAACAAAAATTGCCTTGCAACTGTGTAACCAATCTGCTTGCACCAACTAATAATTGTACCCAATAAACACCCGAGAGAACTGGGGCTCGGGGCCTTTTCGTCCTCACACCCTTGGTGAGGGCGGAAGGCCCTGGCTCAAGTCAGTAATAAATTCCCCTATTGCAAGTTGCATTGTCTCAAGGAGTCTTCTTTCCCGACAGGGGATTTGGACTATGGGTAGAACAGTAATGTTATGTCAATTTTACCTCATTAAAAAAAAAAAAAAAGGAATGCCCCAACATCTATAGGAATTGCCGCAGCCCTTGGAAAGCCCTCCCAGGGCTACGAGTGTCTGCTTTGACTCTGTCTGCTCAGATCAATGCTCTGGCGTGTGGACCTTGGGATGTGAGGGGGAATAAGAGAGCTGATGTGACGTCAGAGTCCTCGGAAGAGTGTCTCTTTAAAGAACTGTTAATTATCAGCGTGTCAGTGATAACCCTGACACAGAAATTGTGAGAGGACACATGCTGAGTGTAAAGACTTGGAATTGCTTTTTTTCATGTTGGTTAGAATAATCATACATTCTGTTTTTGTGCACTCTTGCTTATTTCGGAAATTTTGACTCTTTTCATTAAAATTATATGGGGTAATCACCTATTGATAGAGGTTTAAAATTAGCTGGAAGGGTACAAGGGTCACTAATTGGATTAATTTATTCAAACAATGAAGCTCTCTCAGGGCTAAAATAGTGCCCTATGCTCCCTTTCTCCTGCAACAAGCCTGATTTTTGTTGATAACATTAGCATTTGTGCATAAAGGAGACAAAAAAAAAAAAAAAAAAAAACCTCACAAGTTGCTTGTCCAGCAGTTAGAGAAATCCTTAGGATTTTTACACTTACAATGAAGATCTATTGGTTAGGGATTATTAAAATTGTAAAACTCAGAGACTGGGAACTGATGATGCATAACATCCCTGAGGAGAAAAGAGTGAACTGATATTATCATTGCATCTAAAGGATAGGGTAGGAATTTTATGTCAGGACCTACAGGCATTTTATCAGCTTCCCAGTCCTCCTTGACTCCTTTCTTTCAGGCCCCATGTGGTTAGTTTGCAACTTGTCACTTCCCATCTTTGCAAAGTCTGATGAGAAGCTAATCAAAACATGTGAAGGAGATGTCAGAAGGAAGTTATATGGAGTAAAGTCTGCACAGCCAAGAGCTAGGGTGGGCCTCACTGAAGTTGCCCATCGCCCATTCACCTGCTTGGCTCTGTATCCGGTTGAGGAGGAGCAGTTGGGGAGCCGTATTTCTTTCTACCTTGGAGGAAGCCTTCTGAATCAGGAAGTAGATGGAGGAGTACTTGCTTCTTTTATTTAGAGTATTCCCAGTCTTCCATTTACAATTTTGCTTGGTTCTTCAAGAAAAATTCCTTTGGATAACTTACAATTTATGCCAGAAAAAGAAACTGTGCTTCTTTTCATATGTTATGGTTAATTAAATTGATTCTAATCAGTAAGTTTGCACATTTGAACTTAATTTTGGAGATTTTTTCCAGTAAGCCCATGGTAGTGATGGGCTTTAAATGGAGGGTTTATGGAGATATCTTTTAATGGCCTTGATGTAAAGCACCAAAAAGTTTATAATATTTTTAATGGAAAATGAATAAGCAGGGGAGCAGAACATAAGATAGTTTTTAAGTGTTTAGAGACCTTGAATTTTTGTTTCCTTTGCAAAGTCTATTAGTCACCCATGACAAGAAGCCTGCAGATTCAAGTGTTTGCAGTTGCCTGTCCCTTCAAAGCTGCTCTCTGTGGGCTCCTGATCTGGCCTGATGCAAGCAGGAGAAGGGATTCTGTTATATCCCCACTGTTTCCCAGAGCCTATGGTATAGACTCAATATATACTCATTGAATGGATGGATCTTTAGTCTTTAGTTCTCAATATGTACTGTGCCAAGACAACAAAATATGCTTCACCATTTTGATCATGTGGCCTTTGGCAGGAAAGAGTCTACATGTGACTCTAGGACAAAGTCAAAATGCTCTATAGTGGCCGTTTAAAGATGTTTGGTTAGGCTTGGTGAGCAAAGACTCAGTTCCACTAAGCCATAGAAACTTAGGCCTCTAGGTGACGTTCAATATTCCATCAACATTTCATAGTTGTGATTTCCTTGCAACTGGAGGGATTTTTTTCAAGGTTGCATAGGCAGGGAGTGGCAGAGATGGAACTCAGTGCCAGGCCTTCTGACCCCAAGTATAATGCATTTTTAATCCCCTGTGTTGTTTATAATAAGTCGATTATTTTGACTCATCAAGACTAGCATCCTGAATATTCATGTCATTGATTACACACAAAAATGATTAAATGCAAACCAATCACCACTGCTTAAAGCAATGGCAGATACATACCTTGCCCTGTAAAGGCCCCATTAAACAAGGATGTTGACAGGGGAACTTGCTCCCTGGGGCTCACAGCCCCTAAATGCCTTTCTTTGATGCTCTTGAAATTCCCACTGAGAACCAGGAATTTCCTGCTACTTTTCACCTCCTTCAAAAGGACCACTAAACTAGGATGTTCTATTTTCTCTCTGGGCTAGCAGATTCCTAAGGGCAGTGACTATGAGCAGTCTCCTTAAAAGTTTCTGTCCATCATAATAACTATCATGTTGATAGCTCAGTTGGTAAAGAATCTGCCTGCAATGCAGGAGACCCCAGTTCGATTCTTCAGTTGGGAAGATTCACTGGAGAAATGATAGGCTACCCACTCCTGTTTCTTGAGCTTCCCTTGTTGCTCAGCTGGTAAAGAATCACCTGCAATGCAGGAGACCTGGGTTTGATCCCTGGGTTTGGAAGATCCCCTGGAGAAGGAAAAGGCTACCCACTCCAGTATTTTGGCCTGGAGAATTCCATAGACTGTATAGTCCATGGGGTCGCAAACAGTCAGACACGACTGAACGACTTTCACTTCACTGACATACTCAACCTGTAGATGTTGAATGAATGAAAGGGCCTAGATAACTGGAGTGACTTGTCTAGATAGAATTAGCGTTGAGAAAGTTAAGTAAATGTTGCATTACTGAAGCAAAATAAAAACTTAAATAACTCTGCTTTCTTTTTTTGAAATGCCAGCTTCCTTCATTGTTAAGCGGCCTCCTCCAGGCTTGCTGAATTTGACTCTCTGACTCTGGTTTCATCTGCTGCAATCCTGTGGATCTGGCCTTTCCTGCCCCATCAGTTGTCAAGCCACTTCTCTTTTAATGCAGCATAACAAACTGTTTTAATAATGCATTTGTTGTACAATGAAGTCCTCTTAAATCTAGTTCTGATAGCGATTTGGAAGTACAATATGCTTATATTTTCAAATTTTGCTGTTGAAGAAAACTGAAATCTGAATATTTCTCTATCATTCTGATAAATTTCCATCATGGACCCTCATGTGAATAGTACAATTTAGCCAATGGCCTCTTATGGATAATAGACCAATGCATCAGAATTAAACAGAGCTGAGTCCATGCATCCTTTAAAATCATCAAATACAAAGTCCTCCTGGTCACATAAATACAAATGAAAGGTTGATTGTATCACAGCCTGCAGGCATACAGTGTGTGTTAAGATAGCTGCATTCCAGCCTACGCTATTGATTATTAAACTCAGATGTGAATTTTTCCATCAGGGTCTTCAGAGTTTGGATTCTTTATTTTTCTCTTGGTAGCCACATCTTAAAAAAGCTTATTTTTTTTTACATGCAGGAGGGCAGGATCTTTCTTAGAGGCCAGGGCAGTGCTTCAGGTCTAGTGGATGGGAGTGGATTCTCATACTGCCGCGTTCTGGGCTCCATTTCCTCAGCACAGGACTGCTGTGGCCCTTGCTGGGTTTTCCTGGGAAGCTGCAGGAGAATTCTGTCACAAGTTAGGCTGCAGAGGGCTTTTCTTTGGTCTTTTCCAAGCAAACTCGTAAGTTTTTCAGACTATCCATCATTACTCCTTCAACTCAAGACAAATTTTTCAAAACGGAAGATCCTTAGGTGGTGTAGGAGGAACAAGGGGTTCACAGAGGTGTTGCAACAGGTACGTTCATAGAGAGAGTGGCTCCGAATGTTTTTCTTCCTTACAATCTCAGCAAGGAACACACTGTGGACATCAGTGGCTCCAGAATTTCTACAACATTAAGTTCAGCCACATGAAATCATTCTTGATGTTAAAAAAGGTTATTTAGTATGGTTCAACCTAATGGAAAGAGCTTAGGAACAGCAAGTTGGTTGGAGTTGGGAACTTGGGAGGCTTGTAATTGGATTTGCAAATAAAAACAAAACCATTGTTTTAACTATATATGTTTCTATGTATGGATTGCTTAAGGGAAGCACTAATGGATATTAGTGGGGGCCAAAATCCTCTCAGTAGCCGCCTCCTGTGCTGGGCTTGATGGAGAGAAGGCAGTTGGGTGAAGGGCTCTGTTACAACCATCAAGAGTTAATACAGGTTCAGATTGCTCTTATACACACATTCTTTGCTGTTTATTTCTGGTTCTTCTATTTTTCAATTGGCCAGTGACATAAAGAAGGGAATTTACCAGAAATTAGAGAATATTCCCCAAATATATCAGCTATAAATAGAGTCAAAATTCAGTGAAGCAGAATCAAGCGTATGAATCATAGCTGTGATTTTACTAGGGTAAGCACCTATGGGAGCAATTTGTCAATATGAAAGAACGTATTTTGAAAATCAAAGAAAACATACTTTAGGTATTCAATGACAGTGCATTTTATGTAGCACAGAAATCCTGGCCAAACAAACTTTAGGCATGTGACATTGATGGTGACGCTCTGCATTTGTGGGGCTCAGTGTGTGTGTGTGTGTGTGAGTGTAACATGGAAGAGTACAAGAACATTTATAGATGTATCAGCCTCCTTGTGAGCCTCCTTTCTTTATTTCATCCCCCTTAATTTTTCTGCTTCTTAACTTCAGTCTTGACTGTCACATAGTAGAAGGAAAATGTCGTGTGATGAGGCTGTATACTCATTATGAGGCCACCTGACGCCCTCAGGGGAGTGGTTCTGGGATGCTAAAGCTGTTTATTCAGCAATTTAAATCCTCTGTGAAACACCAGTGCCCCTAAGAAGGAAGGCACACTGACTTTTCCATCACTTCCAATCTCTACTTCATTACCAAGTCCTGTGTTTCTGATTCCCTTCATGTTTAAAAACTTTTTTTTTCACCTCTTCTTGCTATAATCTACCACCACTGCCTTAGTTAAGTCACTCATCTTCTTTGTCCTGGACTTCAGCAACCATCTCCCAATGGTGTCCCTCCCACCAATATCTGGTCTTATCCTCCTCAAATGCACTCTTCAGAGTCTGGCATTCAAAACTGACCAGTTATTCTATTTTGTAAAGCTTTGTAAAGAAAGTTATTCTACTTTCTCCACCGGGTTAAGTCTAGATGCCAATCATTACATACTTTGGTTCCCTCCCCATCACCTTGAGTGGTCCCATTTCTTCCACTGCCCCTTCACACTGGTGACTTGCCACACAAGCATAGTGCTTCATGCTATCTCCTTTTCCTCTGCCCAGAAGAATCTCTTCTGCTTAGAATTTTGTTGTTCAATCGCTCAATCATATATGACTTTTTTTACCCCATGGACTGCAGCACAGCAGGCTTCCCTGTCCTTCACCATCTCCCGGAGCTTACTCAAACTCATGTACATTGAGTCAGTGATGCCATCCAACCATCTCATCCTCTGTTGTCCCCTTCTCCTCCTGCCCTCAATCTTTCACAACATCAGGGTCTTTTCTAATGAGTTGGCTCTTCGCATCAGGTGCTCAAAGTATTGGAGCTTCAACTTCAGCATCAATCCTTCCAATAAATATTCAGGATTTAGTTCCTTTAGATTGACTGGTTTGATCTCCTCGCAGTCCAAGGGACTCTCAAGAGTCTTCCCCAGCACCACAGTTCAGAAGCACCAGTACTTCGGTGCTCAGCCTTCCTTATGGTCCAACTCTGTCTGTACATGACTACTGGAAACACCATAACTTTGACTAGATGGACCTTTCTCTGCTTAGAATTACTTTCTCCAAATCCGAGCCCACAGTATTTTCACATGGTCACACCCATGTTGAGTTGTGCTTGTTTCATTCATTAATTTACTCACTTTCTTTATTTTTCTGCTCAGTTGTCATGGGTAGAAGGTTAAACCACAGGTTTTAGTGACCTTACTTTTATGTCAGGATGAATACAGTTGGCCCTGTGTATCTACAGATTCTGCATCCATAGATTCAACCAATCACAGATTGAAATATTTGGGAAAAAAACACCAGAAATTTCTAAGAAACAAAACTTGAATTTTCTGCACACCAGAAACTATTTACATAGCATTTTACATTGTAGCTAAAACTATATATAGCATTTACATTGTATGGGGTATTCTAGAAATGATTAAAACTCTATAGAGGAAGGATATACACACTGCTATGCTCATTGCAGTATTATTTACAACAGTCAAGATGTGGAAGCAGCCCAAGTCCTCACCAATAGATGAATAGGTAAAAAATATGTGGTATATACATATATATATTCTATTGTGTGTATATATAGATTATAAGTCATAAAAAAGAACAAAATCTTGCCATTTGTGACAAGAGGGATGTAAAGGGTGTTATGTTAAGTGAAATAAGTCAGAGAGAGAAGGACAAACACTGTATGATTTCTTTTCCATGTGGATTTTAAAAAAACAAACAACAAAAAACCTAACTAAACAGAAACAGTCATAGGTACAGAGAACAAACAGGTGGTTGTCGGGGTGGGGTGGGACATGGGAGAAACAGGTGAGGGAAATTAAGCAATACTATTTTCCAGTTACAAAATAAATGAGTCATGAATATGAAATGTACAATGTCAGGAATATATTCAATAATTATGTCATATCTTTGTATAGTGACAAATGATAACTAGACTTATTATCATGATTATTTTGAAGTGTATAGAAAATTTGAATTATATTGTGCACTAAGAACTAAAATAATGTTCTAGATCAGTGGTACTTCAAAACCAAACAAACTCTTGAAAAGCAGGTCAGATTTGTATTAGGAGATTAGGGTAAGGGAGATTAGATGAAGTTAGTCAAAAGGTACAACCTTCCAGTTATAAGATTAGTAAGTACTAGAGGTGTAATGTACAACATGATTAATATAATTAACACTGCTGTATGTTATATATGAAAGTTGTTAAGAGAGTAAATCCTAAGAGTTCTCACCAAAGAGGAGAAATTTTTCTACTTCTTTTATTTTGTATCTATATGGGATGATGGATGTTCACTAAATTTATTGTGGTAATCATTTCATGATGTATGTAATTCAAGTCATTATACTATACTGTACACCTTAAAATTATACAGTGGTGTATGTCACTTATATCTTCCAAACACAAACAGAATGAATAAATAAAGTATATGGGAGGCTGCACTTAGATTGTATACAAATACTATAGAATTTTATACAAATGACTTAGTATTCATAGATTTTATATCCACGAAGTTCTTAGAACCAAACTCCATGGGTACCAAGGAACTACTGTGCTAAATTTCAACGAGTGGGGCTTTGGGGCAGAAGGGGAGCAAAAGAGTATTATGACTTAGACTAATTATCTAATATTACTCCTTAGAGATGGTTTGATGGGTTCTTAAGTTAGGGTCCATGGATATCATGTATCAATGTGTTTCTTTCTAGAGATGAAGTCCATAGCTTTATTTATAGCCTCAAAGGAATTAAAAACCCAGAAGGATTAAGAGGAGAGTGTATGTATATCTCTGTGTGTGTGTGTGTGTGTGCATGTGTGCACATTCCAGCTACCTTGTCTTATTCTTAGAAAATTTCCTTCCATTTTAGACCATATCTACTCATATGCTATTTGTAATAAATTGCCTTTTCTTTCAAACATTCGCATTTATACCTCAATTGAAAAATCCTTGCTGAAATTTTGTCTTTATCTTTTTCCATAAAACCATATTATTAGTACAAACAGATGTCTGACAATCAACAGAGAATGTTTAAACCTGGGCTTCAAAGCTTTTGAAAGATGTCAGATTATATAAATAATGATTACTTTTATCACAGATCTATTACTAAAGATCAAAGTCACAAAGTAAAATTTGTTGGCACAAGTTAGAAAAGGGTAAAACAACAATAGCAACACAGATATAAGAAAATATCTAAAGAGGTTGCAAGTATTGTTCTTGAAAATATGTACTTAAGTCAGACACTGTAAACAAATACAGAAATATGTAGACAGATTAAAAACCTATCAAATGGTAACTATGACCCTATACGCAAGACAGCAAAAGAGACACAGATGTAAAGAACAGTCTTTTGGACTCTGTGGGATGATTTGAGAGAATAGCATTGAAACATGTATATTCTCATATGTGAAGTGGATTGCCAGTCCAAGTTTGATGCATGAGACAGGGTGCTCAGGGCTGGTGCACTGGGATGACTCTGAGGGATGCGATGGGGAGGGGGCTTCAGGATGAGGAACACATGTACACCCATGATTGATTCACGTGAATGTATGGCAAAACCCACCACAATAAAGTAATTAGCATCCAATTAAAATAAGTTAATTAATTGAAAAAATAAATTAAAATAGAGCTAAAAAAAGGCCTATCAAATACTCAATTTAAAACACAGTTATTTGATGAGACCATGGATGTTGAAAGAAGGTTTTATTTGAAGGAAAGATTATCTTAGATAGAAACTGAGAAAATTTGTGAAGATTGTGTTAAGGAATTTGAAAACACTTTCTGTGATATCTAAATAAATTTTTTTAAGTGAAAGAATCAAAGTTTGAACTTTTAAAATAAAGACAAATGAGAAATGTTTCTATGCTAAGGGGGAATAATTTAGCAATAATCTCAAAGGTTTTTTTTTTTTTCCTCCCCTGTATGTTCTAAGTTATAGTATGCTTGCGAATTGAGTGGAATAAATATTGTCCTGGGAAATTTAGGTAGGAATTGGGCTTCTCCTTGTTTGGAAAAGAGTGTAAGTGATTGAAACTCCAAAAATGATAAACAACGTGTAAAGTGAAGAAGGAAAAGAAAGAATTAGGAAAAAGGGAAGAATAATAAAAGGTAGGGGGAGAATGAAAAAAGAATAACAACAAAGAAGTTGAAAGAAAGAGGAGGGGGAAAGGGGAAGGAAAAAGAGAAGAGGGGAGGGGGACGGAGGAGATGATAGGAGACAGGAGATACAAGACCACTGGGCCGGAATGCCTTACCTGTGATTGCTGTGTGCGATTCTGAAGAATCTTGAGAATCGTGTTCCCTGACCCTCTACACTGCCTGGTAAAGGGTCAGGAGAGAACTTCTCGGAGGCAAGGTCCCAGTAGTTATGCATTTGTGCAGTGTAAGAAGATTGCCTTTTCACAAGGTCTTAACTGGAACCAGAATTTACAGAAGAGAGAGTTTATCTCAAAGCAAAATCCTTGAGTCAATGTGCCCACGCCGTGGGATTCACCAGCCCTATTGTGTGCCCTGACATCCAGCAACAGCTGGCTTGGTAGCTCGGTGGGATGGTCCATGAAGACTCAGTTACCACTCCGGTTGGGTAGCAGCTCTGCGTGCAGCCTGTATGTTATTCTACAAGATGTGGATTCGACCTGAGCCAGTGACCAATATCTGGTGCTGTTTATTCCACAGTCAGAACACAGGAGTCCTGACACCAAAGAAGTGTGGCATATCTCACTATTATCACCAAATATTCTTAACAGTTTTCACTTATCCTTATGTTACTGAACTTGAGTTCTGGTGCTTACCACTTCAAAGACAATACTTGAGAGACAAGTGTTGATAGGAATGGAATTGCTTTATTCAGGGGGTCAGCAACTTAGGGAGAATGTGGACTAATGTCCAAAAGTCAACTCCCCACTGCCGACTGGGGGCAAGACCTTTTAAAGGGGAGTTTTATGGGGGTATAAGCAGAGCAAGGGAGCTATGTGCAAAACAGCACAGTCAGCTCTGACAGTTACCTTGAAATTAGTCCTGCAATGGTCTGGTCAATGTCATCTTCACTGTTATAAGTACAGCTAATCTTCAGTTCCAGGATCAGTTTGTTCCCATTTCTTTGAGGCCAGTTCTTGCAATTGTATAAGATGGAGCAACTAATGTCAAAGCTATAGTCTAGTCATCATGTCAGTAACTTCTTCCACCTGGTGGGGGTTTCAGTATCTGCAGAACAGCCCAGAGGATATGACACAGAATATTTATCTATAGCTCTTGGGGAGGAACTAAAGGTCTTTGACTTTGTTTAATAAGTAAACTGTTATTATTTAATCCTGTTTGACTGCCTTTCTTTGTTTCTGGATTTTTTCATTTCTTTCATTAAATTTATTTAAAAGAATCATTGCCAGGACTCATGCAGAGGAGATTTTTCCTGTGTTTTCTTCTAAGAGTTTTATGGTGTCAGGCCTTACATTTAAGTCTGAAATCTGTTTTGAGTTAATTTTTTTGTGAGTGGTATAAGAGAAGCATTTAGGCTTATTCTTTTGCAGGTGAATATCCAATTTTCCCATAGCATCTTTGTTCTTGTTAAATATCCCTTTACAGAGTTTGCTTTGTGTGTGTGATCAAGAGCTCTGTCTGATATTATCCATTGCCCACTTCCTACCTTACAAAACTAATACTTATAAAACTAATAATTTATGAAGGGCTTCCCTGGGGACTCAGATGGTAAAGAATCAGCCTGCAATGCAGGAGACCCCGGTTTGATCCCTGGGTTGGAAAGATCCCCTGGAGAAAGATATGGCAACCACTCCAGTTTTCTTGCCTGGAGAATCTGTGGACAGAGGAGCCTGGTGGGCTATAGTCCATGGGGTCATAAAGAATTGGGCATGACTGAGTGACTACCACACACACAATAGTTTATGAAACATTCATCTAGGTGATTAGGAAGATTCTTGGATTTTGCAGGCAAATGACTGTTTCTAGATATTATTATGATATCCATTTATATAGATGGGAAAACTGAGGCTCACAAGAGTCAAGTAACTTAATATGTGGCAGGTCTGAGGCCTGCCAGTAGTGTGTTGCTCTATCCTGTGATTCTTTTAACTGTCTGGAAGGGATGGGAGGAGAAATTGTCAGACCTGAGAGTCTGTCATGACTGCATTATGAGTCCATTGTTGTCAGAGTGTATCAATATTCTCTTGAAAGTTTTGTCTATTTTCAGTACCCCTGCTGCTCTGATGAGTAAGCCACTTGCCGTCACAGGAGAGATCGTAGGGGACACCAGCAATACGGTTCAGAAATCTCTTCTAAGCATTTCCCATAGTATGTGAACGGAGGCTTTGCTGCTCATCCTTTCCAGGACTGGAAAGAGGAGTTCTGGAAATCAGGAGTCTTCCTCACTGTGTTGTAATGCACTCCCTTAGCTGTGTAATCTGGCCCAGAGCTGCCCACCTCAAAGCCTCCAGGGGCCGTTGTTGGTTCTACTGAGCTTTTAGGGCTTGATTTCCCTGCTCTTTGCTCTCTTAATGTTTTCTCTTAAACTACTTTGCTATTCTTTCCCCTACTTCTCCTCTTCCCCACAGAATGAAAGTTCTGGAAAAATGTTCTTTGCACCTATTGCTTAGATATAATAGCTTTTGGGGATTGGAAAAAAGTTTCCTGATATTTCTTAAATAATGTCATACTTAACTTCTTTATTTCTAGTTATAAGACTTTCTCCAGGCTTAATAAATGCTCTTTGTAGTGTTTGTGCCTTCCAAATAATTGCAGACATTTCTTTAGTCTTGCAATTATAAATATTTATCCCCATTAACCTTTTTATTTGCACCATACTTGGTGATTCTCTGTTCAGCTTTGTTTTCTATTCTCTGATTTTTTTTTCAAATAGAATGTTGTTATTGCACAGTCAGTCACTAAATCATGTTCGACTCTTTGTGACCCCATGCCAAGCTTCCCTGTCCTTCACCTGGAGTTTGCTCATGCCCACTGAGTCAGTGATGCTGTTTAACCTTCTCAAGTTGAATACAGGGCTCCAAATTAGACACACTATTCCAAGTTCAGATCCATTAGAGTTGGAAGGAAGGGACATGGGATTTCCTCGCTGCATGAGGCAATACTTTTGTATTTAACCTAAAAGAGGTCTCCCTTTGGCGTGGGGAATGGCAGCTTTCATGTAACACCACGAGATGTGCATACTCTGTGATTGCTGTCATATACGTATTACATATTCTGTATCTCTTCCTTTTTTCCTTCCCTGTATTTTTAACCACTGCAGGTTTATTTATTACTGTGTTGTCTTCACTGGTATTAACAACAGCTCTTAATTTAGTGTAATCTGCAAACTTCATTTAAGTACCATTTGCTGTCTCTGCTAGATCATTAATAAAGATATCAACCATAAGCATGTTGGAAAGTTGCTGCAACTTCTTCATCTTTAGGAAAAGGGGAGGATATAGAGGAAGTGTTTCCTGACATAAAATATTGCGCTCCTCTCCTTGTTTGATTGACGTCTGAGGCCTTCCCAAGTGTCTGCTGAGACGGAGGCCCCTCCGCTAACAGGTACTTGGCTGCATGCTGCTTCTTGTCATGTTTTCACTGTGTTAAATGAGTTTTCTTAAATTAAAAAAAAAAAATCACTGATTTGTGTTAAATCAACAGGAAAAAATGTCAAGTATTTCTAAAAATTTGAAATGTTGATATTTGGGGAGTCAGACAGGCAAAGAGCTGAGGAATAAGAGATTTGCTTCTCAAAAAACTAATTTTGAGCCAAAGAATTCTGTTATCTCGGGAGGTGGATATAGATAAAAATGCAGCCTAAAGAAAGAAAGGAACCCATTTACCTGCCCCCAGGTGTGTTTTGGGTGAAATTTATGTATTTCCATCTTTCTCTTTGCTCTGATCGGCTCAGGGCTCCTTACACTATCCACATCTGTCTGCCAGGCTATGTTTGGGTAATGAATACATGCCCTCCAAACTGTATGACAGCCTCTTCATCTTAGACCAGGGCAAAATTTTAGGTGCAGTCATTGAAAAGAACTTTTGCTCTTTCACATGTCCTGTCATCACTCTCCTTTCTCCTCCCGAAACTCGGACGTGGATCATCACTTAGGTTGCAGGTTGGTTGACCTCCCCCACTCTCCAAAATATGACAAAATCTGACTTAGGACCCAGGCAGAAAAGAAAATGCCAAATCAAAACAGATAGTCCACATGAACCTGCAGTTCATTGGTTCTGATTTTACACACAGTTCCAGCAAGCTGGTGGCCAGATCGGTGATTCTTTGTGTGTGTTTGCTGTGTTTCCTCCTCTTCCTTTCTAAGCAGGCAGAAATTTTGCAGGGTGGGAAGCAGAGCCTGCTGAAGGGCTAGAGCTTTCTCTGTCATTTGTGATGTTAGCGTGGACCTCAGGCTTTCACAATATTTCTGCGAATGTTACTGCAGGAGAGAAGAAAGGTTTACGCAAGATTGGGAAGGTCAAAGCAGAACTGGAGGCCTTGCCTGCAGCAGTCCTGGGGCCTGATCCCTATAGGGCTGGGGGAGGGGGTGGGAACTGATGCTGAAAGATCCCACAGGCTTATGCACGTGTGGTTGCAGAAATACTCCTGGGCTCTGTGAGCCACGGGAAAGAGGCACTTGGAGGAAGCCTACGCCTGGTGTGCATTGACAACGGATGACCCCGGGGACTCAGGGCAGCCTGACACAGCCCAGGGAGGAGACCAGTGACATCAAAGAGTGCTGCTTCTTGCCAGCCAGATGGCATGGATCTTGGAGTTAAAGAGATTTAAATAAAAGAGACAAAATGCTTTTTCTCACCTAAGTTGTGGTCTTAGAGTTCTCTTTGCTCTATTTGATTATCTACTTGCCCATTGAATAGTAAACTAAAGTGGATAACCGATTTACTGACAGTCATAGAGGGTTTGCACTACTGACATAAAGAAAATAAAATCCTTTGATTTGGAGGGAACAGTTCACCAAGGATCCCTGGGGAAGTGGTGATGTGGAAGAGTTTATTGTCCCCAAGTGTCTATCTTTCTTTCAAGTCACAGAGTGCACCACCTCCCACTGTATTTCCCAGACTCCCTTACAGTTAACTGTGATCATGTGACCAAATTTTGGCTGCTGAGAAACAAGCAGAAGCCACTTTGTTGCACATCCTTAAAAATAAAGTCGCTTGGACTTGTTCCCTTTGCTCCTTCCTTTAGGCTAGAACAGAGACGTGGCTTTGACCCAGCTTTGATCATGCAAGAAAAAAGATAGCCCAGAAGAAGATGAAGAACCAAGACAGAAGAAATCTGGTTTCCTGAGTGACTTTTCAAAGAGAAACTACTCAACAAGCCTACACTATCCAGATGATTACAGGAGAGAGAAATAAACCTCTATCTTATAGAAGCCTTTCTATTTTTAGTGACTTTCTGTTACAGGAACTTAACATTTACTTCAACACATATAGTGGATACCAATATCTTCTTGCTGTGTCTGTTATCAAACATGTAAACAATAATGTTAACATCCTCTGTTTGAGAAGTAGAAAGTGAATTATAAAAATTCCAAAGATTGGGTGTTTAAGTTTTTTAAACATACCATATGCATAAACATTATTTTTGTCCTTCAATTTTATGTTTAATACATAATGAGCAGTTCTACCTCCCCTCCCCCCACATCACCAAATATTCTTCAGAAACATTCTTTTTAATGACATGACATCTGGATATGCATAATTTATTAATGAACCTCATGTTGTTAGGTATTTAAATCATTTCCAGGCTTTTAGATTATTTGTAGTGCTGCCATGAATATTTTGGCACATAAATCTTGGTCTTTCTCTTTTATAATTTCCTAAGGTTGGTGTCTTAGAAGTAGAATATGTGATGTAGATATCACTTTTCCTCTTTTTTCCAGTCCTGGGCCATCCAAGATAATCTTCAAACAGTCCTAATACCAAACCTTCTCCCTATGCATCCCCCAAAGAAAATATTTTAAAATACGTTTTATCCAAATTTGCTTCTAAAATGAAATCCATTTTCTATAATATGAAGTTCTGGAATCTTCTCAATTACAATTTATCTTTTACAAATTTATTTTTTGATTAAATTTGTGTATGACTACTCTGCTCCAGTTCAAATACTCTGTTACTTGAATGAGACTTAATATTTTATGCATTCATGCCCTTTTACTTGAATGGAACACCCCTTTTACGATCTTTCCATGTCACTATATGTTCATTCTTCAAGATACCCCTTACTATTCCCCTCCTCTATAAAGGTTTTCCAGAGCTTCCACCCACATGGGTATCTATTACCATGGGAATGTTGGAGCATGTCCCTTTTCACTACATATTTGTTGCATACCTGATATGGCACCACTGGGATAACCCTAAATGACTGCCCTCACATGGTTCTTGGACAATTATGTGTGTATGTATATGTATAAAGGATGTATTTGGAGGTGCTTACTTTCCACAGGCCCATAAAGCTCTAGGTGCTCACAAATCTCCGGCCAAACTGATAAACAGATGAGCTCCTGAGCTAAGGGCGGGCAATGCAGAGTGACTATAACGGTGAGGAGACAGAAACGACAACCACAGTGCTGTTCATTGAGGCGATGGACCCTAGAGTTCAGGATCAGGCTGCACTGGGCCATGTTCAGCTATGTGAGCAGAGGAAACCAGGCAAGACAGCAAATAACTCAGAGCAAAGGATTTATGAAAGGTAGAGTTTAGAGAACTCATCATCTAGGGAGGGAGCACCTTCTAATTAAGCGCCTGTCTTAATTCCTAGCACTGTTCTGATTTCTGACATATTTTACATGAGGCTCAGTTGTATTTCCTTTTCTTCTTTGAGATAGCCTTACAATGAATTACAGTTTTATTTGAGTTCTCGTTCGTGTGATTTAAAGAAGTTTGACCAGGACAAGTCCAGTCAGGGGTCTGAGTTCTTTAACAGCAGGAAGAATACCCTATACTTTGTTTTCTCTCCTGCAACTTTGTCCTATAAGTTGGTTCAAGCAATTTCCTAAAATATTTTTTTATCTCTTCACAATCTCTTATTTCTGTCATTAATGATATCCTCTCCAAAAATGTATCTTTTCATGTATATATTCTTATAACTTCAGCATTTATATGGGTCTGATTGGATTTGAGTCCCAGTTCTATCATTTATTAGCTGTGAGATCTTACTATAAAGTGAGACGATTACACCAGCAGATTGCTGGAAAGCCATTTATGCCACTGGGATTAGAAACCATGATTAACCACCAGGGAAAGAAATTTGAGTTAGTGGCCTAACAATTACATTCATAATTTTCCCACTGAGCAAGTGTCATGCAAGGAATGAAAATATAGCTCCTTAATAAAAACTAAGCTCATCAACAGAGCATATGCAAATATGATGATATTTGGGTTTGGATGATGTAGCACTCTGCTCAGATACAGTGTGTGTTTGTGTAAAATATTTAAAAGAAAATAAAACAGATGTATGGTAATTGAAACAATGCTACTGGATAAAATTTAAAAAAAAAAAAAAAAAGAAGGACCCAAGACAGACAATGAGATTTTTAAGGAGATGCATTACTCTGTTTATTATGAATGTAAATTATTAAGAGATATCCTTATTTGATAGAGAAATAGCAAAAGCTCACATTTCTGGAGTTTTTACTTTATGCTCAGCATTTTACTTACTACACGTCTTATACAAATCAATCCTCAAACAGTTCTATGATATGAATTCTGGAAGTTTCCATCTTACGGAAAAGGAAATTGAGGTATAGGGAGTAAAATGATCTTTCCAAGAATTTGAATATAAATAACCTCTTTGATTATTCATGTCAAACTACATTACTTCATTGACGACTCCCTGCTGACATGTAAAAGTGAAGAAAACAGCAAAATCTTCATATCATGGCGTTTCTTATTCACACCTGCTAGAATGTGAGTGCCAGAGCCTTGTAAAGTTCAGTCTAGTTATTTCTAGCAGTGTCCAGAGGATGTTTTATATGTGTTAATGACCAAATTTGATTGGTGACCATGGGTTGCACCAATTACTTGGGGTCAGATAATTGAAAGGACTCGAAGGACTCTAAACAGGTATGCTCATGAACCATTTATGACAAGCAAAGGCTGCGTGGTACCAAGATCCAGAAAACACAAAGCAATAGAGTGGGAGCCTGGAACACCTGGGCACAGCTTTCAGGGTCCGTTTCTCAATTGTAAAGAATATGTCTGTCACAGGATCACAGGCCACCAAGGTCACCGTGAGGTAATCTGTTCCAGGGAAGACAAGGCACAAGTCTTCTTGGAGGCCTTTCGTGCCTCAGTGATGACACAGCCAAAATCAGTCTGAGTGACCAGGTAAACCAGGTGGGGACCGTCAATCCATACATTGTCATTAAACAAGGCAGACGAGCTGGCACTGGGCATCTCCAGGAGAATTTTGGGCTTTAAACAGCATATCATAAATCATTAGCTAGAACATTTCTTTGCTATCTCGGCCAAGGGGCTGTACCATAGCTCCAGCAACCCTGGAGTTGCCTGCAGATGAACTACAGATACATCTCATTGCAACAAAATGTGGATTTATCACTTAAGAAGTTCTCCCTTGCTCTAGCCCAGTGATCAAACAATAAACTTTCTGTAAAGATGAAAATGTCCTTGATCTGTGATGACCAATACAGTAGCAACTAGTGGCTACTGCACACTTAAAATATGACTAGTGTCACCAAGGAACTGAATTTTTTTATTTTTTTTAATTTATTTTTTATTGAATGATAATTGTTTTAAGAATTTTGCTGTTTTCTGTCAAGCATCAAAATGAATCAGCCATAGGTATACATATACCACCTCCCGTTTGAAACTCCCTCCCATTGCCCTCCCCATCCCAGTCCTCTAGGTTGACACAGAGCTCCTGTTTGAGTTTCCTAAGCCCTACAGCGAATTCCCGTTGGCTATCTATTTACACACGGTAATGTGTTTCCGTGTTACTCTCTCCATGCATCTCAACCTCTCCTCCCCTCTCCCCACGTCCATAAGCCTGTTCTCTATGTCTACTTCTCCATTGTTGCCCTGTAAGTAAATTCTTCAGAACCATTTTTATAGATTCCATTTACGTGTGCTAGAATACGATATTTATCTTTCTCTTTCTGACTTTCTTCACTCTGTATAATAGGTTCTAGGTTCATCCACCTCATCAGAACTGACTCAAATGCATTCCCTTTTATGGCTGAGTAATACTCCATTTTGTGTATGTACCACAACCTCTTTATCCATTCATCTGTTGATGGACATCTAGGTTCCTTCCATGTCCTAGCTATTGTAAATAATGCTGCAGTGAACAATGGGATACATGTGTCTTTTCCAATTTTGGTTTGCTGGGTTATATGGTGGTTTTATTTCTAGTTTTTAATCCATGTTGTCTTCCATAGTGGCTGTATCAATTTACAGTCCCACAAACAGTGCAAGAGGGTTCCATTTTCTCCACACCCTCTCCAGCATTTATTGTTTGTAGGCTTTTTGAGGACGGCCATTTTGACAGGTGTGAGGTGATATCTTATTGTAGTTTTGATTTGCATTTCTCTAATAATGAGTGATGTTGAGCATCTTTTCATGTGTTTGTTAGCCATCTGTATGTCTTCTTTGGAGAAATGTCTGTTTAGGTCTTTTTTCCACTTTTTGATTGGGTTGTTTGTTTTTCTGGTATTGAGTTGTATGAGCTTGTAGATTTTGGAAATTAATCCTTTGTCAGTTGTTTCATTTACTATTATTTTCTCCCATTCTGAGGGTTGTCTTTTCACCTTGCTTATAGTTTCATTTGCTGTGCAAAAGCTTTTAAGTTTAATCAGGTCCCACTTGTTTACTTTTGTTTTTATTTCTGTTACTCTAGGAGGTGGGTCATAGAGGATCTTGCTTTGATTTATGTTCTTGAGTGTTCTGCCTATGTTTTCCTATAAGAGTTTTCTAGTTTCTGATCTTACATTTAGGTCTTTAATCCATTTTGAGTTTATCCTTGTGTATGGTGTTAGGAAGTGTCCTAATTTCATTCTTTTATATGTAGCTGTCCAGTTTTCACAGCACCATTTATTGAAGAGGCTGTCTTTGCTCCATTGTATATTCTTGCCTCCTTTGTCAAAAATAAGTTACCCATAGGTGCATGGGTTTATTTCTGGGCTTTGTATCTTGTTCCATTGGTATATATTTACATTTTTGTGCTAGTATCATACTGTCTTGATGACTGTTGCTTTATAGTATAATCTGAAGTCAGGAAGAATGGAGTCCAGTTCCATTCTTCTTTCTCAAGACTGCTTTGGTTATTTGGGGTCTTTTGTGTTTCCATATGAATTGTGAAATTTTTAGTTCTAGTTCTGTGAAAAATACCATTGGCAATTTGATAGGGATTGCATTGAATCTATAGATTGCATTTGGTAGTATAGTCATTTTCACAATATTGATTCTTCCTACCCAGGAACATGGAATATCTCTCCGTCTGTTTATGTCATCTTTGATTTCTTTCATTAGTGTCTTATAATTGCCTGTGTACATTTCTTTTGTTTCCTTAGGTAAGTTTATTCCCAGATATTTGATTCTCTTTGTTGCAGTGGTGAATGGGATTGTTTCCTTAATTTCTCTTTCTGATTTTTCATTGCTAGTATATAGAAATGCAAGTGATTTCTATGTATTGATTTTGTATCCTGCAACTTTGCTAAATTCACTGATTAGCTCTAGTAATTTTCTGATACTATCTTTAGGGTTTTCTATATACAGTATCATCATCTGCAGACAGTGAGAGCTTTATCTCTTCTTTTCCAATCTGGATTCCTTTTATTTCCTTTTCTTCTCTCATTTCTTTAGCTAGGACTTCCAGAAATATGAATAATAGTGGTGAAAGTAGACACCCTTGTCTTGTTCCTGATCTTAGGGGGAATGCTTTCAGTTTTTCACCATTGAGAATAATGTTTGCAGTAGGCTTATCATATATGGCCTTTAATATGTTAAGCTAGTTTCCTTCTAGGCCCATTTTTTGAAGAGTTTTAATCATAAAGAAGTGCTGAATTTTTCGAAGGTTTTTCCTGCATTTATTGAGATGATCATATGGTTTTTATCTTTGAATTTGTTAATATAGTGTATCACATTGATTGATTTGCATATATTGAAGAATTCTTGCATTCCTAGAATAAACCCAACTTGATCATAGTGTATAAGATTTTTGATGTGTTGCTGAGTTCTGTTTGCTAAAATTTTGTTGAGGATTTTTGCATCTATGTTCATCAGTGATGTTGGTCTGTAGTTTTTTTTTTGTGTTGTCTTTGTCTGGCTTTGGTATCGGGGTGATGGTGGCCTTGTATAATGAGTTTGGAAGTATTCATTTCTCTGCAATTTTTTGAAAGAATTTTAGAGGGATAGGCATTCGTTCTTCTCTTTTTGATCACAGCTTCAATTTCAGTGCTTATAATTGGGTTCCTCATAATTTCTATCTCTTCCTGGTTCAGTCTTGGGAGATTGAGCTTTTCTAAGAATCTGTCCATTTCTTCCAGGTTATCCATTTTATTGCCATATAGTTGTTCACAATAGTCTCTTATAATCCTTTGCATTTCTGCATTGTCTCTTGTAACCTCTCTTTTTTCATTTCTACTTTTGTTGATTTGATTCTTCTCTCTTTTTTTCTTGATGAGTCTGGCTAAAGGCTTGTCAATTTTGTTTATCTTCTCAAAGAACCAGCTTTTATTTTTATTAATCTTTACTATTGTTTCTCTCATTTCTTTTTCATTTATTTCTGCTCGGGTCTTTATGATTTCTTTCCTTCTACTAATTTCGGGGTTGTTTTGTTCTTCTTTTTCCAGTTCTTTTAGGTGTAAAGTTAGGTTGTCTGTTCGATGTTTTTCTTGCTTCTTGAGGCAGCACTGTATTGCTATAAACTTCCCTCTTAGAACTGGTTTAGGTGCATCCCATAGGTTTTGAGTTGTCGTGTTTTCATTGCCATTTGTTTCTAGAAGTTTTTTGATTTCCCTGTTGATTTCTTCAGTAACCTGTTTATTATTTAGGAACGTGTTGTTTAATCTCCATGTGTTTGTGTTTCTTACAGTTTTTTTTTTCCTTGTAATTAATATCTAGTCTCATAGTATTGTGGTTGGGAAAGATGCTTAATATGATTTCAATTTTCTTAAATTTACTGAGGTTTGATTTGTGACCCAAGATGAGGTCTATCCTGGAGAACGTTCCATGTGCACTTGAGAAGAAGTTGTATTCTTCTGCATTTGGATGGAATGTCCTGAAGATATCAAAGAGATCCATCTCATCAAATGCATCATTTAAGACTTCTGTTTCTTTATTAATTTTCTGTTTTGGTGATCTGTCCATTGGTGTTAGTGGGGTGTTAAAGTCTCCTACTATTACTGCGTTACTGTCAATTTCTTCTTTTATGTCTGTTAGTGTTTATCTAATGTTTTGAGGTGCTCCTATGTTGGGTGCCTAGATGTTTACAATTGTTATGTCTTCCTCTTGGATTGATTGCTTGATCCTGTGTAATGTCCTTCCTTATCTCTTGTAATCTTTATTTTAAGGTCTATTTTGACTGATATGAGGATTGCTACTCCAGCTTTCTTTTTCTTCCCATTTACATGGAATATATTTTTCCGTCCCTTCGCCTTCAGTCTATATGTGTCTTTAGGTCTGAAGTGGGTCTCTTGTAGACAGCATATGTATGCGTCATGTTTTTGTATCCATTCAACCAGTCTGTGTCTTTTGGTTGGAGCATTTAATCCATTTACATTTAAAGTAATTATTGATATATATGTTCCTATTGCCATTTTCTTAATTGTTTGGGGTTGATTTTGTAGATCTTTTTTCTTCTCTTGTATTTCTTGACTATATAAGTTCCTTTAACATTTGCTGTATAGCTGGTTTGGTGGTACCGAATTGTCTTAACTTTTGCTTGTCTGAAAAGCTTTCAATTTCTCCATCAGTTTTGAATGAGATCCTTGCTGAATACAGAAATCTTGCTTGTAGATTTTTCCCTTTCAATACTTCAAATATATCTCCCATTCCCTTCTGGCCTGTGAAGTTTCTGCTGAAAGATCAACTGTTAAGCGTATGGGGTTTCCTTTGTATGTTGCTTGTTGCTTCTCCCTTGCTGCTTTTAATATTCTTTCTTTGTGTTTAGTCGTTGTTAGTTTGATTAGTATGTTTCTTGTTGTGTTTCTCCTGGGGTTTACCTTGTATGGAACTCTTTGTTCTTCTTGAATTTGATTATTTCCCTTTCCATGTTGGGGAAATTTTCAACTCTAATCTCTTCAAAAAATTTCCCATACCCTTTGTTTTTCTCTTCTTCTTCTGGGACCCCTATAATTTGAATGTTGGTGTGTTTGATATTTTCCCAGAGGTCTCTGAGACTATCCTCAGTTCTTTTCATTCTTTGTACTTTATTCTTCTCTTCAGAAGTTATTTCCACCATTTTCTCTTCCAGCTCACTGATTCTTTCTTCTGCTTCAGATAGTCTGCTATTGATTCCTTCCACAGTATTTTTAATTTCAGTTACTCTGTTGTTTGTCTCTGTATGTTTATTCTTTAATTCTTCTAGGTATTTGTTAATTGCTTCTTGCATTTCCTCCATTTTATTTTCAAGGTTGTTGTTGTTGTTGTTGTTGTTTTTTTTTATCATCTTTACTATCATTATTCTGAATTCTTTTGCAGGTAGGTTGCCTATTTCCTCTTCAATTATTTTGACTTCTGTGTATTTAGTTTGTTCCTTCGTTTGTGTAATATTTTTCTGCCTTTTCATTTTTTTAAACTTCTTGTGTTTGAGGTCTCCTTTTCCCAGGCTTAAAGGTTGGATTCTTTCTTCCTTTTGGTTTCTGCCCTCCTAAGATTGGTCCAGTGGTTTGTGTAAGTTTCCTATAGGGTGAGATTTGTGCTGAGTTTTTGCTTGTTTGTTTTTCCTCTGATGGGCAAGGCTGAGTGAGGTGGTAATCCTGTCTGCTGATGATTGGGTATGTAGTTTTGTTTTACTTGTTGCCTAGATGAGGCATCCAGCACAGGGTGCTACTGGTGGTTGGGTGATGCTGGGTCTTGTATTCAAGTGGTTTCCTTTGTGTGAGTTCTCACTATTTGATACTTCCTAGGGTTAGTTCTCTGGCAGCCTTGGGCCTTGGAGTCAGTGCTCCCACTCCAAAGACTCTGGACTTGATCTCAATAAGGGTATTGTGACCCATCATCACTGCTGTGCCTTTTCTAATTGCTGTTTCCAGGTCTATGATGTAAGTCACCCTAGGTCATAGCTTAGGGGCCAGAGCTTTTGGTCTAGATATTTCCATAGCAAGAGCAGAAACTCAGGAGCTGAAATCCTCCATAGGCACCACTGCTGGGGTATGGAAACTTTATCTGCAATTAACAAATCACTAGATAAATTTTTTTTTGGATAAATTTTAAATTTTAATTAACTTTTGTTTAAGATCTATTTGTGGATCCTGGTGACCATATCAAACAGTGCAACTGTAGACTGCCCCTGTCCTTGACTCAGCAATCTCTGTTGGACACCATTGTGTCTGCTGGCACCACTGGGGCTTCCACTTGGCACCACCTTTGATCTGGGTACTGCTACCAGAAATGCTGGACTGGATGAAGCACAAGCTGGAATCAAGATTGCTGGGAGAAATATCAATGACCTCAGTTAGGCAGATGACACCACCCTTATGGCAGAAAGCTAAAAAGAACTTAACAGTCTCTTGATGAAAGTGAAAGAGAAGAGTGAAAGGGTTGGCTTAAAACTCAACATTCAGAAAACTAAAACCATGGCATCTGGTCTCATTACTTCATGGCAAATAGATGGATAAACAGTGGAAACAGTGTCAGACTTTATTTTGGGGGGCTCCAAAATACTTCAGATGGTCATTGTAGTCATGAAATGAAAAGACGCTTGCACCTAGGAAGAAAAGTAATGAACAACATAGACAGCTTATTAAAAAGCAGAGACGTTGTTTTGCCAACAAAGGTCCATCTAGTCAAGGCTATGATTCTTCCATTTGTCATGTACGGATGTGAAAGTTGGACCACAAAGAAGGCTGAAAGCTGAAGAATTGGTGCTTTTGAGCTGTGGTGTTGGAGAAGACTCTTGAGAGTCTCTTGGACTGCAAGGAGGTCCAACCAGTCCATCCTAAAGGAAATCGGTCCTGAATATTCATTGGAAGGACTGATGCTGAAGCTGAAACTCCAATACTTTGGACACCTGATGCCAAGAACTGACTCATTGGAAAAGATCCTGATTCTGGGAAAGATTGAAGATGGGAGTAGAAGGAGACAACAGTGGATGAGATGGTTGGATGGCATCACCGACTCAATGGACATGAATTTGAGTAAATTCTGGGAGCTGGTGATGTACAGGGGGGCCTGGCATGCTGTGGTCCATGGGGTCACAAAGAGTTGGACGTGACTAAGTGATTGAACTGAACTGAACTGAACCGAATCTTTGGGAGGCATTGCTGCTACTTCTGCTAGTATGGCTATGTCCAGTGGCACTGCTGTGCCCTCTGTGGGGTATGGTGGTGGATGTACTGAGCCACTCAAAGTAAGTGAGACTTACTGCTGATTACCTATGCAGATTCCCACTTGCTCAGTATCAGAACTTGCCTCCCACTCTAGACATCAAAGATTCTAGATTTTCATTTCCTTCACCATTTGTATTTATGTCATGAGCATGTAACTCCACCTTGGTGAATGTAACCTGAAGAAATGTCTACTTTAGTTGTAAAGATAGATTTCCTCTGTGATAAAAGAGATGCATTCAAGAAAGCAACTCTTTACTTCAAGCAGATATTGAGGCTGTGGCATCCCCACTGCAAGGTGATGACCCACTCCTCAGACTGATCCAGCAAATGCTGAGGATGAATGAAAAATAGCCATTATTCTTAAAAATTAAATTGAAAGAAGTAGTGACAGTGTTAGTTGCTCAGTTGTGTTTTATTCTTTGCAACCCCATGGGTTATAGCTAACCAGGCTCCTCTGTCCATGCAATCCTCCAGGCAAGAATACTGGAGTATGTTCCCATTCTCATCTCCAGAAGATCTTCCTGTCTCAGGGATTGAATCTGGGACTCCTGCACTGCAGGTGCATTCTTTACCATCTGAGCCACCAGCAAAGCCCCAAAATTAACTTAGAAAACCAAAATTTTATACACACTCATAGTTTAAAAGGGTCACACTGTTCCATCAGTTCAGTTCAATCGCTGAGTTGTGTCCAGAACTTTGCAACCCCAGGGACTGCAGCATGCCAGGTTTACCAACTCCTGGAGCTTGCTCAAACTCATGTCCATCGAGTCAGAGATGCCATCCAACTATTTCATCCTCTGCCTTCCCCTTCTCCTCCTGCCTTCAGTATTTCCCAGCATCAGGGTCTTTTCCAATGAGTCAGTTCTTCACATCAGGTGTCCAAAGTATTGGAGTTTCAGCTTCAGCATCAGTCCTTCCAATCAATATTCAGGACTGATTTCCTTTAGGATGGACTGGTTGGATCTTCTTGCAGTCCAAGAGACTCTTGAGAGTCTTCTCCAACATCACAGTTCAAAAGCATCAATTCTTTGACACTCAGCTTTCTTTATAGTCCAACTCTCACATCCATACATGACCACTGGAAAAACAATAACTTTGACTAGACAGACCTTTGTTGGTAAAGTAATGTCTCTGCTTTTTAATATGCTATCTAGGTTGGTCATAGTTTTTATTCCAAGGAGCAAGCATGTTTTAATATCGTGGCTGCAGTCACCATCTGCAGTGATTTTGGAGCCCAAGAAAATAAAGTCTCTCACTGTTTCCGTTGTTTCACCGTCTACTTGCCATGAAGTGATGGGATTGAATGCCATGATCTTAGTTTTCTGAATGTTGAGTTTTAAGTGAGCTTTTTCACTTTCCTCTTTCACTTTCATCAAGAGGCTCTTTAGTTCTTCTTCACTTTCTGCCATAAGCGTGGTGTCATCTGTGTATCTGAGGTTATTGATTGCAGCTGTGCATCATCCAGTCTGGCATTTTGTATGACATACTTTGCATATAAGTTAAATAAACAGAGTGACAATATACAGCCTTAATGTACTCCTTGTTCAATTATGAACCAGACATTGTTCTATGTCTGGTTCTAACTGTTGCTTCTTGACCTGCATACAGATTTCTCAGGAGGCAAGTCAGGTGGTCTGGTATTCTCAGCTCTTTAAGAATTTTCCACAGTTTGCTCTGATCCACACTGTCAAAGGCTTTGGCGTAGTCAACAAAGCAGAAGTACATGTTTTTCTGAAACTCCCTTGCTTTTTCAATGATCCAATGGATGTTGACAATTTAATTTCTGGTTCCTCTGTCTTTTCTAAATCCAACTTGAACATCTGGAAGTTCTTGGCTCATGTACTGTTGAAACTTCTTTTGGAGAATTTTGAACATTACTTTGCTAGCGTGTGAGATGAGTGCAATTGTGTGGTAGTTTGAACATTCTTTGGCATTGCCTTTCTTTGGGATTGGAATGAAAACTGACCTTTTCCAGTCCTGTGGCCACTGTTGAGTTTTCCAAATTTCCTTACAAAAGAATTTTTAAATGACTCTTGCTATCCTTAATGCAGAATACTGTGACACAACGTTTGCAGCTTCCCATATTATTTTTTGATTTTACACTGTGGGAGACAATTTTAGTTCTCTTTTGCACAAGTACCCACCTCTCCCACGCATTGTGGTTTCTTCTCTCTGTCTCTTCTGTACACATAGTTCTATTATAATTAAAATAATTTTTAAGTGTTTATCAAGAATTAAAAATTTATACTGTTTTTAAAGGTTACTTTCCATTTACAGCCATTGCAAAATATTGGCTAAATGCCTTGTGTTGTGCTATACATCCTTGAACTTATCTTAGACCCAATTAGTTTGTACCTCCCACTCCTACATCCTTATATTGCCTCTCTCTCCCACTGTTTTGCCCTCTGTACCTATGAGTCTGCTTTTTTGTTGTTGTTATATTCACATTTGTTGTATTTTTTTTAGATTCTCCATATATGATGTCATACAGTATTTCTCTTGCTTTGAGTTATTTCCCTTAGAGTAATGAACTATAAGTCCACCCATGTGATGCTGCAAATGACAAAATTTCATTCTTTTTATGGCTGAAATAGTACAAGTATACTCCACCTTTTTTATCCCTTCATCTGTTGATGATGGTGTCTACTTAGACTGCTTCCACATCTTGGCAATTGTGAATAATTCTGTTATGAACATCAGGGTACTTTTATTTTTTCAAATTAGTGTCTTTTATCAGATATATACCCAGAAATGGAATTGCTGGATTATATTGTAGTTCTCTTATGTCAAAGAAGTGATGCTTTTTTCTCTTTCTCCAGTGAACCCCTGGACAAACAAATCATGGTGTCCATTTATCTGTTGATTGACATTGAGTTGTTTCCCCTTTAGGGCTATTGTGAGCAAGGCTGCTTGGAGTATTTGTGTAGTCTTTGCAGAACTTATGCTGGTAAAGTTCTGATATCCTCCTGATAAACGCTTAAGAGTGGAATTGCTGGGTCATAGGGTGTGTGCGTGTGTGTGCTCACTCACTCAGTCATCTCTGGCTTTTTGAGACCCTATGGACTGTAGCCTGTGAGTTTCCTCTGTTCATGGAGCTTTCCAGGCAAGAATACTGGAGCAGGTTGCCATTTCCTTCTCCAGAGGATCTTCCTGACTCAGGGAATTGAACCCCTGTCTCCTGCATCTCATGTTTTGACAGGTGGATTCTTTACCACTGTGCCACCTCGGGTAAAAATAAAGTCCAACGCTGTAAAGAACAATAATGCATAGGAACCTGGAATGTTAGGTCCATGAATCAGGGTAAATTTGACATGGTCAAGCAGGAGATGGCAAGATGAACATCAAAGTCTTAGGAATCAGTGAGCTAAAATGAATGGGAATGGGTGAATGTAATTCGGATGACCATTATATCTACTACTTTGGGCAAGAACCTCTCAGAAGAAATGGAATAGCCTTCATAGTCATCAAAAGAGTCTGACAGGTAGTACTTGGTTGCAACTTCAAAAATGACAGAAAATAGTTCTTTTCCAAGGCAAATGATTCTCATCACAGTAATCCAAGTCTTTGTCCCAACTACTGATGCCAAAGAAACTGAAGTTGACTGGTTCTATGAGGACCTACAAGACCTTCTATTGGAATGCAAAAGTAGAAGTCAAGTGATACCTGGAGTAACAGGCAAGTTTGACCGTGGAGTACAAAATGAAGCAGGGCAAAGGCTAACAGAATTTTGTCAAGAGAACACAGTGGTCATAGAAAGCACCCTCTTCCAACAACATGAGAGACAACCCTATACATGGACATCACCAAACGGTCAATACTGAAATCTGATTATGCTCTTTGTAGTCAAAGATGGAGACACTCTATAGAGTCAGCAAAAGCAAGACCTAGAGTTGGCTGACTCAGATCATGATCTCCACATTGCAAGGTCCAGGCTTAAACTAAAGAAAGCAGGGAAAACCACTAGGCCAGTCAGATATCACCTAAATCAAATCCCTTATGATTATCCAGTGAAAGTAAAGAATAGATTCAAGGGATTAGATCTGGTAGGCAGAATGCTTGAGTAATTATGGACAGAGGTTTGTAAAATTGTACAGAATGCAGTGACCAAAACCATCACAAAGAAAAAGAAATTTAAGAAGGCAAACTGATTGTTTAGAAGGCTTTACAAATATCTGAGAAGAGAGGAGAAGCAAAACTCAAGAGAGAAAGGGAAACATATACCTCACTGTACACAGAATTTTAGAGAATAGCAAGAAGAGATAAGAAGGTCTTCTTAAATGAACAATGCAAAGAAATAGAGGAAGATAATAGAGTCAGAAAGACTAGAGATATCTCCAAGAAAATTGAAGACATCAAGGGACTATTTCATGCAAGGATGGGTACATAAAGAACAGAATTGGTAAGGATCTTACAGAAGCAGAAGAGAGAAAGAAGAGATGGCAAAAATTCATAGAACAGTTATACAAAAAAGGTCTTAATGATGGTGTGGTCATGCACCTAGGACCAGACATCCTGGAGTGTGAAATCAAGTGGACCTTAGGAACCATTACTATGAAATAAGCTAGTGGAGGTGATGAAATTTAAGTTGAGCTATTTCAAATCCTAAAAGATGATGGTGTTAAAGTGCTGCACTTGATATATCAGCAAATTTGGAAAATTTAGCAGTGGCCACAATCCCAAAGAAGGGCAATGCCAAGGAATGTTCAAATTACTGTACACTTGTGCTCATTTCATATGCTAGCAAGGTTATGCTCAAATTCCTTCAAGCTAGACTTCAGCAGTACATGAACCAAGAACTTTCAGAGGTACAAACTGGGTATAGAAATGGCAGGGGAACCAAAGGTCAAATTGCCAACATTCATTAGATCTTGAAGAAAGCAAGGGAATTCCATAAAAAATATCCACTTCTGCTTCACTGACTATGCTAAAACCTTTGACTGTGTGGATTACAACAAAATTCTTAAAGACATAAGAGTACCAGACAAGCTTATCTGTCTCCTGAGAAACCTGTATGTGTGTCAAGAAGCAACAGTTAGTACCAGATGTGTTACAACAACTGACTGGTTCAAAATTAGGAAAGGAGTGCATTGCTGTACATTGTCAACCTGCTTATTTAACTTATATGCAAAGTACATCATGGGAAATGCCAGGCTGGATGAAGAACAAGCTGGAATCAAGATTCCTAGGAGAAATATCAACAGCTTCAGATATGAAGATAATACCACCCTAATAGCAGAAAGCAAAGGGCCTCTTGATGAAGGTGAAAGAAGAGAGTGAAAAAGCTGTTTTGAAACTGAACATTCAAAAAACTAAGATCATGGCATTTGGTCCCATCACTTCATGGCAAATAAAAAGTGGAAAAGTGGAAGCAGTGACAGATTTTCTTTTCTTGGGCTCCAAAATCACTGCAGACAGTGATTGTAGACATGAAATTAAAAGACACTTGCTACTTGGAAAGAAAGCTATGACTAACTTAGATAGCATATTAAAAAGCAGAGAAAGCACTTTGCCAACGAAGGTCTGAATAGTCAAAGGTATGATTTTTCTGGTAGCTATGTATGGATGTGAGAGCTGAAATATAAAGAAAGCTGAGTGTAAAAAAATTGATGCTTTAGAATTATGGCGCTAGAGGACTCTTGAGAGTCTCTAGGACAGCAAGGAGATCAAACCAATCAATCCTAAAGGAAATCAGTTCTGAATATTCTTTGTCAGGACTGGTGCTAAAACTGAAGCTCAAGTGCTTTTGTCACCTGATGCAGAGAGCTGAGTCATTGGAAAAGATCCTGATGCTGGGAAAGATTGAAGAAAAAAAGGAGAAGGGGATAGCAGAGGATGAGATGGTTAGATAGCATCTCTGATTCAATGGACATGAGTTTGGACAAACTCCAGGAGATAGATGAGGACAGAGGAGACTGGCATGCTGCAGTCCATGGGGTTGCAAAGAGTTGGACAGGATTTAGCAAATGGACAATGCTGGTTCTATTTTTGGTTTCATGAGACACCACCATGCCATTTTCCACAGTGGCTACACCAATTTACCTTCCCAGCAACAGTGTACAACAGTTCCTTTTTCTCCAGATCCTCGACAACATTTGTTATTTGTGTTCTTGGATGATGGCCATTCTCACAGGTGTGAGGTGATATCTCATTGTGCTTTTGATTTGCATTCCCCTGATGATTAGCAATGTGGAGCATCTTTTCATGTGCCTGCTGGCCATCTGCATTCTCTCTTTGTAAAAATGCCTATTCAGTTCTATGCATTTTTTAATTGGGGTTTTTTTTGATGTTTAGTTGCATCCACTGTTTATATATGTTGATATTAATCTTTTATCTGTCATATAATTTACAAATATTTTCTCCCATTCAGTAGATTATCTGAATATCTGAATTATTGTTTTGTCTATGGTTTCCTTTACTATTTAAAGCTTTTAAATTTAATTAGACTCTATTTTAATTTTTGCCTTTATTTCTTCTATCATAATTGGATAGGATCAATGCTTATTATGATTCTGAGATCATTATCAGAGTTGCACATACAGTGATCAATGATTACATTTCTTCCTGCACAACTTTCTATTCCTTTTGGAGTTAATAAGTCATTTTGTTTATTTGGATAGTTTTATGGTCAGGTGTGTCCTTATAACCATAATTGATATTCTCTTAATCACATCTTTGTGAAGCTTCTTCTACCAAAACCTGTGATCTGTTCCAGTCTGGAATGGGTTTCCTTTGTGCTGTATGACTTGCAGGCTTGGTGTTTTGACTTACCGTAATTTGAGATCTAAGAAATTAATTCCTGGATTCGGGATCCTATGTCTTTTTCTTTATTGACTTTCTTTCTCATTTTGATGAAGTGCACTGTTGGTTAGCTTCTGGATAAGTGGTCAGTGGGAAATAACACTTTTGAGACCTTATTCTCCTCTCACTTTCATTTGATAACTTGTCTGCAAATAGAATTCTATATGAAAAATACTTTTCCTTCAAAATTTTACCAACATTGAAATAACGTTATCCAGTCTTCAGACGCAGAGTACACCATCCTTATGGCAAAAAGCCAAGAGGAACTAAAGAGCCTCTTGATAAGCTTGAAAGAAGAGAGTGAGAAAGCTGACTTAAAACTCAACATTCGATGTTGTTCTCTCGAAATATCCCACCCTCGCCTTCTCCCACAGAGTCCAAAAGTCTGTTCTATACATCTGTGTCTCTTTTTCTGTTTTGCATATAGGGTTATCATTACCATCTTTCTAAATTCCATATATATGCGTTAGTATACTGTGTTGGTCTTTATCTTTCTGGCTTACTTCACTCTGTATAATGGGCTCCAGTTTCATCCATCTCATTAGAACTGATTCAAATGAATTCTTTTTAACGGCTGAGTAATATTCCACGGGGAAAAAAAACACACACACACACTCAACATTCGAAAAACTAAGATCATGGCATCCAGTCCCATCACTTCATGGCATATAGATGGGAAAAAATGGAAATAGTGAAAGACTTTATTTTCTTGGGCTCTAAAATCATTGTAGATGGTGACTGCAGCCATGAAATTAAAAGATGCTTGCTCCTTGGAAGAAAAGATATGATAAACCTAGTCAGTGTATTAAAAAATCGAAACACCTTTCTTTGCCAACAAAGGTCCATCTAGTCAAACTTAACTAAAGAAAGTTGAGTGCCAAAGGATTAATGCTTTTGAATTGTGGTGTTGGAGAAGACTCTTGAGAGTCTCTTGGACTGCAAGGAGATCCAACCAGTCCATCCCAAAGGAAATCAGTCCTGAACATTCATTGGAAGGACTGATGCTGAAGTTGAGACTCCAATACTTTGCCCATCTGATGCAAAGAGCTGACTCATTGGAAAAGACTCTGAGGATGAGAAAGATCAAAGGCAGGAGGAGAAGGGGACAACAGAAGATGAGATGACTGGATGTCATCACCGACTCAATGGACATGAGTTTGAGTAATTTCCAGGAGATGGTGAAGGACAGGGAAGCCTAGTGTGCTGCAGTCCATGGGATCGCAAAGAGTCAGACATAGCTAAGTGAATGAACAAAGTCTTCTGTCTATTGATTGCAAAGTCTGATGCCATTTTGATTTTTGATTCATTATTGATTCCTTTTTTTTTTTTTTTTTTTTTGGCAGCATGCAGGATCTTGCTTCCCTGACCAGGGATAGAACCAGTTCCTCTTGCAGTGGAAACATGGATTTTTAATGGCTGGGCCCCCGGAAAGTCTCCACACTGCTTGTTTTTAATAGTTTTATTGGAACACAGCCTTGCATATTTATTTGCATATCATCTATATCTGCTGTTACACTGTAGCTGCAAAGTTGCATGGTTTTGACAGAGATTGTATGGCCTAAAGTGTCTAAAACATTTTTTTTCCTGACTCTTTATAGAAGAAGCTTACTAACCCATATTATAAGTCCTATGCTGGTTTCCTCTTTAAAGATTTGTAAGATTTTGTCCCCAGTGTTCTGATGTATCTCGGCCCATATTCATTCATTTTGTTAAGTACAGTGTCTTTCATTTCTGGTACATTATCTTGAACTATCCCTAGTCTAATTTCTTCTCTTTTAAAAAATTTATTCAGTTCTCTATTATTTGAATCATTCTCTATATTTTCTTTCCATTTATTTTTTTAAAACTCTTTGCCTTTTTACTGTAACTTCTGAGATATTTATTTAACTGTTTTCTAAAGTTTCTACCAAGAATCTTCTAAAAGCAAAACTTTTTTGGGTCTGCTAACATATCTTCAGTAAAAACTATATCCTCTTTACTCTCCGAGGCTAATTGATGCTACTTTTTGTCTTTGACACTTTTCTCTTCCCTTTGTAACCTCTGTCTTACATGGTTTTGTTTGCTTATTTGGGGCACTTTTTCTGGAGAAATTCTTAATATAAGCTTGCTGAGGCCTTATCTTTTGGACTTGTCAGGTTTTCTAGGGAAGGCTTTTTCAGTATCTGGCCTGGGGGCTTAAATGTGTGGTTAAATGGGAGAAAAGGTCTGGGGACTGGTTCTCAACATTTAATATGTTCATTTTTTTCTAACCCTCCAGGCTTAAGAATTATCTCCCAGCCATCAGCTGAATCTAGTGCTCCAGTCAAGAGACCATCAGGCTTCCCTGGTACACAGCAGTAAAGGATACTCCACAATGTAAGAGACATGGGTTCAATCCCTGGGTCAGGAATATCCTCTGGTGGAGGAAATGGCAACCCACTTCAGTATTCTTGCCTGGGAAATCCCGTGGTCAGAGGAGCCTGGTGTGCTACAGTCTGTGGGGTTGCAAAGTGTTGGATGTGACTGAGCAGCAGCTGCAAAAGACCATTTGTCCTAGCCCTCATCTTCTGCCTACAGGAGAGAAGGGTGGTTGCTCAGTTGCACACATGTGGAATGGGGTCTGGGAGGGGCTCCATGTTGAAGAGATGGAGCAACTCAGCTTTGGTACTCTTTTGTTCCCCCTGCCATCATGACCCTTTTGAAATCTTGCTTGTATTGCAGGAGCTAGAAGCCCAGTAACTACATTCCTAGCATTATTTGCTGGCCAACTTCTGGATTCATGTCTTCCAATAAGAGACATGCCTGCAAGACTGGGAGGTATAATAAAGGTAGAAACCACATCACTGGCTTCTATCAGTTGTAGGCAATTTTGTGGACTTCAGCAAACATGAGATTTTTACAGTTGCCTCAGAGTATTTTCTTGAAAATCACCTGCTATGGTGATTCAGACAGCTGTGACCATCCTTGGCAGTTTTCTGAAGTTTCTGCAGCTTCTTGGTTTTCTAAAGGACTGACTGCAAGTCTAAAAAGTAGCCGTGGCTTTCTCTGAACTGCGCTATTCTAATTTTCTCAAGTTTGGGGGCATCTAATTCTCTGTATTGAATCACTTCCTGACTGGTACAGAATCTAAGTGATTCTTGATGGACTTTGAACCAGTCCTGTTTTTAGCCTCACCTCTACTCCATGCCTAGAGGTAACTTGGTAAATTGGGTAACTTCTTGGCTTCCCCCACTGCAAACTTTCTCAGAGTTGATAAATCAAACACAACTTGCTCACATGCTTTCATACTTTAAAATTTTTGCATCTTTCTTTGTTCTTGGGGGTTTATGCCTTTAATAAAAGAGTCATTATCTCTTTGTCATTTTACAATGGATTTCACGAGGAAGTGGAGAAATTCAATTCTGCATTCAATTCACTATCTCAGCTTCTCTACCTGAGTCTACCTCAGCTTCTCTATTGACTCTTCAATCATTACAATCTGGACACCGGCCTTTTCTCCAGCCTCATCTTGTACCATTTTCTCATTTACTCCATTTACACTGACCTTCATAATATTCCTTGAACCCACCAAGGTCTTTCTTGCTTCAGGATCGTTTACATACTTTATTACTTTGCCTGGTCCCTCCTCCCCTCCTTGATGAGTCTAACCTTGCACCTGTTTTTTACATCTCTCAGAGAGGCCATCCTTGACACACTCACAGATAAATAAGGTTATCCCCTTTTTTCTCTCATGGAACAAAATTCTTTTCATTTATTGCATTTATATTTTACAGTCATATTTATTTGCTTATTTTTAATGTCTATCTCCCTCACAAGAATATAAACTTTATACCTAGTATACATAATAGGACCTGTATCAATAACTGAATGAAGTGAAGTGGAAATCACTCAGTTGTGTTTGACCCTTTGTGACTCCCATGGACTGTAGCATACCCTGCTGCTCTGTCCATGGGGATTCCCCAGCCAAGAATACTGGATTGGGTAGCTTTTCCCTTCTTCAGGGGATCTTCCCAACCCAGGGATCAAACCCAGGTCTCTGGCATTGCAGGTGGATTCTTTACCATCTGAGCCACCAGGGAAAACAAATAACTTGAGTAAAGAAAAATTATTTTTAAGAAAAATTACAGAAAAGGAACATTATATATTACTTGACCTGATGGTAAAAATATCATTCTAATAAAAAGGACATTCAGTTCAGTTAAGTCACTCAGTCGTGTCCGACTCCATGAGATCCCATGGCCTGCAGCACGCCAGGCTTCCCTGTCCATCACCAACTCCTAGAGCTTGCTTCAAACTCATGTACATCGAGTTGGTGATATCATACAACCATCTGATCCTCTGTCTACCCCTTCTCTTCTTGCCTTTAATCTTTCCCAGCATCAGGGTCTTTTCAAATGAGTCAGTTCTTCACATCAGGTGGCTAAAGTATTGGAGCTTTTCAAAATATTGGAGTATTTCAGCTTCAGCATCAGTCCTTCCAATGAATATTTAGGACTGATTTCCTTTAGGATGGATTGGTTGGATCTGCTTGCAGTCCAAGGGACTCTCAAGAGTCTTCTCCAACACCACAGTTCAAAAGCATCAATTCTTTGGTGCTCAGCTTTCTTCATTGTCCAATTCTCACATCCATACATACTAGAAAAACCGTAGCTTTGACTAGATGGATCTTTGTTGGTGGAGTAATGTCTCTGCTTTTTTAATATGCTGTTTAGGTTGGTCATAACTTTCCTTCCAAGGAGCAAGTGTCCTTTAATTTCATGGCTGCAGCCACCATCTGCAGTGATTTTGGAGCCCAAGAAAATAAAGTTTCTCACTGTTTCCACTGTTTCCCCATCTATTTGCCATGAAGTGATGGGACTGGATGCCATGATCTTAGTTTTCTGAATGCTGAGTTTTAAGCAAGTTTTTAACTCTTCTACAATTTCTGCCATAAGGGTGGTGTCATCTGCATATCTGACGTTATTGATATTTCTCCCTGCAATCTTGATTCCAGCTTGTGCTTCCTCCTGCCCAGCATTTCTCATGATATACTCTGCATATAAGTTAAACAAGCACGGTGACAATATACAGCCTTGACATACTCCTTTTCCTATTTGGAACCAGTCTGTTGTTCCATGTCCAGTTCTAACTGTTGCTTCTTGACCCGCATACAGATTTCTCAAGAGGCAGGTCAGATGGTCTGGTATTCCCACTCTTGAAGAATTTTCCACAGTTTATTATGATCCATGCTGTCAAAGGCTTTGGCATAGCCAATAAAGCAGAAGTATATGTTATGCTGGAACTGTCTTGCTTTTTGATGATCCAACAGATGTTGGCAACTTGATCTCTCGTTCCCCTGATTCTTCTAAATTCAACTTGAACATCTACAAGTTCATGGTTCACATTGAAGTCTGGCTTGGAGAATTTTGAGCATTACTTTGCTAGTGTGTGAGATGAGTGCAGTTGTAATGAAAGGACATTATAGAAGATTAATTTCTTAAAAGATTCACCCTCAAAGTATAAATTTCCCCATCCTGTTTTAATTCTACAAACTATTATCAAGGAAACAAGGTAACAGGACCAGTTTACAGGCTATATGGCTTAATATCCCTATAAAGCCTTTCTTTCTTCTTTTCCTTTTTTTGTTTTTAATTGAAGAAATTCCTTCATTTTCTTTTTTCATCCCCTTAGGCTTGAGCCTGTTGAAAAAAAAAAGAAACTTACTTAAAGTGTTCAAATGAAAACAAAAAAGAAAAAGGGAAAGTGATGAGAAAATTAATATAATGAAATAATCAGTGCAAATGACATTCCATTGTCCAGGAAAAAACCCTCAATCAACTCTCGTAGAATTATTGAATATGATGAGTAGTTGTGGCTTAATCTCTAATTGTAAGATCAAGGCACATTGTCAGGAGTACTGCCAACATTAAATAGACATTTTACAGTGCTCATTTTAAGGTGGGACTTTAAAGAAATTGAAAACCATTAATCAAAAGCATAAATCACCTACACCAGGTATTAACTGAAAATCCCTAAATCTTGTAAAACTAAAATTTACATTCATTATCAAATAACATTCATCAGTGCTCTTCAAGAATAGGAAAAGTTTAGAGAAAATTTTTTATAATAATTTCAAACTATATCCTTGTCAGATGACTGAGTTTGAAGTGTGTCTACACAGCTAAAGAAGCAAGTTTTTAGAGGTTGGGGATGTAAGGGGAAGACATTTATTTACAGTATTTCTTTAATGAAAATATGTAACAATGTAACCATTGCTTAAGTTCTTCTTTAATGTTTGGGAAAACATTTCAACGATATTTTGTGTAAGCATACACATAGCAGTTTACAGTGTTGAAAATGCTTTCCCATGTAGTACTCATTTTGTAATAAGTTTTATTTTTATAATGATTTGTTAACCTCATTAAAATTAAATTGACATGACTGGGCTAAGCAATCATCACGACTTTTTCCAGCTTTGATTCTATTATGTTTTCAAACTGGGGCTTTGCCTAATCACAAGCCCAGTTCAGTGAATCCCTCTCCTCTGTGTGTTTCCGTGTCTGTCTCTGTCACTTTGGGGTTCTCCCAGTAGACACATCGAAGGGCATGCTGATTAAATTAGTCAAATTAACTCTTTGCCTGACTCCATCCTCATTAGGCTAATGAGCAAACTCAGGAGTAAGTCTGCGTGTCTCAGTTGTCTTAGGTCAGAAGTACCGTCACTAGGAGCACCAATGAAAATTTGTAATCGTGACACTCTTTAGGAGTTTTTAGCTGGCAGAACTCATTTTCCATCGTTTCTCAAGAGAGAGCATGTGGCTTCGCTGAATAGAAGCTGAAATATGTTGGGCGATCTCATTTTCTCTGCTGGAACATTGTAAAAGAAGGGTAATTTTGTTTCCTTTCCCAGGAAAGAATTTCTTGGGTCGGCAAGTGTGAGAGATGTTGAACAAGTATTCATCAAAGGGAGGGGGAATCCTATTACAACCATAGGTGCTGGAAAATGATAGATCTTAATGATGGAGTAGCCGTGCGAATAGCTGCTCCACATGTTTGTTTTGATGAAGTGTGTGCTCGTATGCAGAGGATGAGAGGAGGTGACTTGGAGATGGATGTGGATGTGGGGGAAAGACGAATGAGCAAGGGAGTTGTAACAACCAGTTTTGAAGGTAGAGTGCCCTCTGATTCTAAAAGGTATGGTTCCCAGTCCAAATGACACAATAGGGCAATTTATTTGACTAAGTGACATTTCATATACATATGAAGTATGGATCTAACATTTTCAGACTGGCTAAATGATTTTCAACATTTGGGTACTTTTATAAAACTTAAAACACTGACAGTTAATAGCAAAGTTCTCTGCACATGGTGGGTGCCAAATTCATGGCTTTGAGTGGTCAGAAGGCCACAGTGAGTTGGGTTTGGATATCGCTGCTGGCTGAGTCCCCACAAGGGCTGGCATTGGCCTGCACACTGGCTTCCTCTGGTTGAGCAAATAGTGTGACTGAAGATGCAGCAGTACACCCAGGGATTGTGGGCCCTTTATGATGGAAGTCCTTACTGGTTTTCTAGGAGGAAAATACATTACTATCTCTAACCCTAGAGTGAACTGTGAACTTTCAGATGTTCAAGCTGGATTTAGAAAAGGCAGAGGAACCAGAGACCAAATTGCCAATATCCATTGGATCATTGAAGAAGCAAGAAAATACCAGAAAAACATCTACTTCTGCTTTATTGGCTATGCCAAAACCTTAGACCTTGTGGATCACAATAAACTGTGGAAAATTCTTCAAGAGTGGGAATACTGGGCCACCTGATCTGCCTCCTGAGAAATCTGTATGCAGGTCAAGAAGGAACAGTTAGAACTGGACATGGAATAACAGACTGGTTCAAAATTGGGAAAGGAGTACGTCAAGGCTGTATATTGTCACCCTGCTTGTTTAACTTATATGCAGAGTACATCATGAGAAACGCTGGGCTGGAAGAAGCACAAGCTGGAATCAAGATTGCTGGAAGAAATATCAATAACGTCAGATATGCAGATGACACCACCCTTATGGCAGAAAGTGAAGAAGAACTAAAGAGCCTCTTGATGAAAGTGAAAGAGGAGAGTGAAGAATCTCACTTAAAACTCAACATTCAGAAAACTAAGATCATGGTATCCGGTCCCATCACTTCATGGCAAATAGATGAGGAAGCAATGGAAACAATGAGAAACTTTGTCTTTCTGGGCTCCAAAATCATTGCAGATGGTGACTGCAGCCATGAAATTAAAGGACGCTTACTCCTTGGGAAAAAAGTTATGACTAACCTAGACAGCATATTAAAAAGCAGAGACATTACTTTGCCAACAAAGGTCTGTCTAGTCAAAGCTATGGTTTTTCCAGTGGTCATGTATAGATGTGAGTTGGACTATAAAGAAAACTGAGCACCAAAGAGTTAATGCTTTTGAACTGTGGTGTTGGAGAAGACTCTTGAGAGTCCCTTGGACTGCAAGGAGATCCAACCAGTCCATCCTAAAGGAGACCAGTCCTGAATATTCATCAGAAGGATTGATGCTAAAGCTGAAACTCCAATACTTTGGCCACCTGATGCAAAGAACTGACTCATTTGAAAAGACGCTGATGATGGTAGAGATTGAATGCTAGAGGAGAAGGGACATCAGAGGATGAGAGGGTTGGATGGCATCACTGAATTGATGGACATGAGTTTTAGTAAACCCCGGGAGTTGGTGATGGACAGGGAGGCCTGGCGTGCTGCAGTCCATGGAGTCACAAAGAGTTGGATATGACTGAGCGACTGAACTGACCTGAACCCTATGAGTATTGGGTGAGGCATAAGTTTCTCTCCATGGGGCTCTCAGGAGAAAACTGTGTCCTCAAGTAACGTAGGTTTGGAAGTAGAAAATGTGCGTATACACAACCAGCAAACATCTAATGTTCTGGAAATTATGTGAAAACTATGCGCCTTCAAAAATGCTGGACAATTTTTTTGAGTTATGGTTTTGTAGTGCACAAACCCCTTTTTTGGTTCAAGTCTTTTGCATGTGTGGGGGTGCATTTTTAAAGTAATTTTTTTGTTACAATATTGTGTCTGTTTTATGTTATCATGTTTTGGCCACCAGGCATGTAGACTCTTAGTTCCCTGACCATGGATCACACCAGCACCCCTCTGCTTTGGAAGGCAAAGTATCAACCACTGGACCACTAGGGAAGCCTCTCAGTTCCAATCTTAATTCAGTACTTCTTGGCTGGATGACATTCTCCTGAACAGCTCAGAATACTAATTGGTAGATCTCAGATCTGTGTTTATGGCTCTGTGGCAGCTGAGAAATTTGTCTGCTGTGTTTATGGCTCTGTGGCAGCTGAGAAATTTGTCTGCTGGGAACCATAGCTGATCTGAGCAGAGCCTGACACAACTCCTGTAACAACAAAACCTAAGTTTCTCCACTTCTCCACTTTTCATTCGCCCAGCTCTTGCCAAGATGGTTAGCACTTGCAAATATCTAGATTTATCTTTGTCATAGGGATCAGGAATAACTCAGGGACAAGCACCATGGGAAAAACAAAGGCTTTTGGTGATGAGCACTCTTATCACCACACCACTTCAGATTTCATCAGCAGGTTTATGTCCTGGCTTCGCCTTCTACCACCTGTCTGTTTTTACATCTGTTTCACCATCCATAAAGTGGGATAACTGAACTACCTACAGGGATTCCCACGTGGCACTAGTTGTAAGGAACCCACCTGCCAATGCAGAATATGTGGGTTTGATCCCTGGGTCAGGAAGATACCCTGGAGGAGGGCATGATAAACCACTACGGTATTCTTGCCTGGCGAATTCCATGGACAGACGAGTCTGGTGGGCTACAGTTCATAGGGTACCAAAGAGTTGGACATGACTGAATTGACTTAATATGCAAACACACAACTGTTTATATCATAAGGTCATTGTAAGAACTGAATGAATTAATCCATGGAAAATGCTTAATACTCAGCCTAGCACGGAGTAAGTACTCAAGAAATATTAGCTGCAATTACACATGTAGTCCATTGAATCTAGGGTTGGAGTAGTTGCTTGTATCTTGTTTTTTCTGAATTTAAGTATAGCTGGTTTTTACCATGTTGTGGTATTTTAAGGTATACAACAAAGTGACTCAGTTACAGAGTTGTTGCGTAAATCTTAAATATTATAGGGACACAACATTTTTCTTTGATAAAAACGCAACTTTTGTTTAAATTTGATAAAATATTGCTAGTCAAGAGGAAGGCTTACAGCTACTAGGAGCACAAAAAATAGAATGATTCCTTGAAGACGGATTTAGACACTGTCACTCTTGCAAAATGAGGATAATGCACTTTCTCTATTTTTCTCCACTGGAGGGAAGGGCTATGCAAGCAAAATGACTTAAGCCCTACAGTCTGACAGAGTTGGGTGATGTAGCTCTCTTAGCAAACACTAGCCTACCCAGTGGGCACAAAGAAATGGACTTGTAAAGTGGTACTGAAATTTCAGAGGCTATAGTGAATATTCCAGATTGAACTGAGCTCAAAGATCCAGAGCAAGCTTGGAGAAATGTGAGAAGTTACGTGGAGTGTTACCTGTGACCACAGTGTGATGTGTTACCTGGGGCCACAGTGAGGCGCAGCCCAGGAACCTGGAAAGATCACCTTCCAAGTATTTCTATGAAACAAACACTTAATATATTAGAGCAAAATATATGATTACCTCACAGAAGCAGAATGCCTCCTAGGGTAAAATGGAAGAGAAAGTACTTATATGGCAAAAGGAAAAAAAAAAATGTCTTAATCTGAAAGCTTAAGTCAACAAAAAGGTCAATAATAGGGTAGTCAAAGATGGCAAAGATGGACTATCCATTTCCAGTCCTGTCCAGAAGACTAGTGTCCTGAACCACAATCCCAAGGCTCTGACCTGTGCATGCAGGCATCTCGTAGCAGATATTCAGGTTAGGCACAAACTTCTGATTTCATGTCCCTCAGATAATCTTCTGGTGAGCATCACCCTGCCCAGATTTACCCATGGAGAGAGACAGTTTTGTTGTAAGTCAATAGATTGGTGGTCTGGATTCTTAATGTCAGACTCAGGAGTTGTGTTGGTTTGAGTATGTCCCTGAGTCCAGTTACTCAGGAACATACTGAATTTCCAACCTGTGCATTCATGATCCAGACCCTTGGTGACTATACTAAGTATCTCCCCCTTTGTGCGAACCTGTCGGAGGGTAGCTGGCTTTTCCCAGAAAGTATTGCTCTATCTTTTTCAACCTACAGTATGCATTTGACATAACCATAGGGGAAGTCAAGGCCTTTGTCAGTGCAGTTAATACTGTAATCACCACCATAGAAATACTTGTGGAAGGGATTTAAAACTTGTCTCTGAATTTGAACTTCTTTTCGAAGTCTTCCAAGTACTAAAAAACGAGTCTCTACAATAGGACTTTTAGACTTACAGCAAAATAAAACAAGAGTAAAAGACAAGTCCCCTTTGCAAAATTTGTCTCATCTACTATTTTAAAGTAGGAATATGTTAAGAGACAAAGCTTAGAAAATGATAATATTAATATCCATGCTATAAATTGCTATGAAATATGAGCTTTGAGGAGATGCAAGAATGATTTCTGGTAACATTGATCAATAAATCTATCAATGGTTTAAATCTTTTCTAAGGTTTTTATCCTTCTTTCATATAATTTGATACTCATAACAACTCAGCAGAGTATAGGTAAGTGAATATTAGCAAGTATTAGTATTATTATCTGAAAGTTGAAGAAACTAAGAGATAGGGGATATATAGGGCTTCCCCATACAGGGCATCAGATGGTTGGGTAGTAGAAGAGAAAAGGGGCTCAAGCCTCACCTTGAGTCCTTGGGGATGTCCCCCACTGCATCACACTGTTTGCTCATGTCACCTGGGCTATTGACAATAATCAAGGCAGAACTGATTGCAGAACAATCTCCACAGTTAGTAACAGTGAAGACTGCACCCTAATCCACTCATTTCATAATCTATAGGTAGTCATTGCCTAAGAAGCCTCCAGCTTTAAAAATCATTCAGATTAGTTTGTGGGACTGTTCTCAATTATCATCATCACCCTGACACTTTATTATATATTGTTTCCATCACAAATTGTGGTGGATGGAAACAACTCTATATAATCAGGCCCATGTTTCTAAGTCTTTTCAAGATTTTTAGCCAGGGAAGAAAGTCTGTTTGTTGTCTTGGGAAAGTTTGATTCCCATAGAGGCATCAAATCTGTAATTCTGGTCTTTTCATTATCACCTCAGATAAAAAAATACCATCTTATCCCTTCCAACACAACTCTCGAAGTGGCTATTTATTCTTTTATAAACCCTTTTTACTTTGCTGCAGTTTCCTTCTGAGACTTCCTGCTTTTCACTGATTCCACTTCGGTCAGTTGAAAATGCTAAACCATTTTTCTTTTTCATCAGATCTATTCTCTTCAAATTCCTCTGCTGCCTTTTGAAACCACATTTAAACTTTGTGGGATTTTTTTTTTCTTCTTCTTTAAGATTCCTATCAAACTGAATTTTTAAAATAATCAAATAATAACTATAATACAACACCTCAATTTTCAGCAACAAATAATTTTGGCAATGAGAAGGAAAAGAAAATTAACCCCATGAATGTATTTCTATACCATGCTGAGAAGAATAACTGTAGGAAATTATTAGATTCTCTTCTGTGAAAGTCTTACAGAACCTGGCATTCTGCTATGTTTTCCCCCCAAAGGGTGTGAATTATCTAGTCAGAAATTTCTATAAAGGTAAATGTGAACCAGGTAGTTTTAAATAGTATAAGAAAGGGAGCCAGGGAGGAGAGAGAGATTGGGATGGTTGGAGCAGGAACAAGTGCTCAGCACAAGTTTGCGTTATGTAGTTTCTCTGACCAGGCAGGACTTTTCTACATCCATAACAGCAAGGCACTGTGATACTTTCCAGTTTCTGTAGAATAGCATGTTATGGCTCTGGCTCCTATAATTCATAACTTTGTCCCAAGGAATAGGAACTGGTGTGTAAGGAACAACCACAGAACAGTTCACTGAAGACTTGTAGTCAAATAAAAAAATTGAATTTTTATTCTTCTATTTTAGAAATGTACCTCTTATTAAACAAAATGACCGAGGCACTTCACAGTGCATTATAAGTATTTCTATAGGCCTTTGTGAGGATATTGCCTCTGGAGACTAGCCAGTGCTTTCTATAAATACGGCTCAGGTCAAGACCTGTCAGTCTTGATTCACTGGTATTTTGAGCTGTGTTACTGGAAGTCTGGGGTGGGCAGGGGTTGACTGAGCAAACACCAGTCCACCCTGAACCCACAAGGAATATCAAACCTGATATTCAAATACTCAAAACAGAAGATACTTATGTCAATCTCCCATTAGCAGGAACTGAATGCAATAAGCTTTAGATTTTCAGAATTACTTTATATAAAATGACATAAATCAGAAATTAAGTTTGAGAATAAGTACAGTTTTTGACAACAGTACATTACAATTAGCATTAAATGTATTGACTGGTCTATGACACAGTCATACTAAAGCAATCTTGTCATGTCTGCTCTTCTGTAACTGCTTATTTAGGTGGAAGTTTATGAGGTTTCTATGCTAAGTGTCTTGCTTTAAATCTCTTTTTCTTTCACATCGGTAAATAGCAATAAGTTTTCTTCTTCATAAATACAGAATAGAAAGGGATCACTAGAAAGCCAGTAATATGTCTTTCAAGATTAGCAGATGTTAATAAAATGAAGTAATAAAATTGCTAATTTGATTTGGAAGGTAGAACTGTGGCAAGGAATATTTTTTAGAGGGTTAAAAATAATTACTTTTCTTATTCAAAGGAGGTAGATTAGTATATAACCCTGGTGTTGGGATCTGGAATGGCTTATTTTCTTTGGAAGGTCTCTATTTGGTGATTTATTGAATCCTGTTTTCACTGCTTCCTTGGGACAGAATACTCAGTTTTCTTAGATTTTATTCTCTGTTGCAAATGATAGGGCTTGAAATTATTTGATTTCAATTGATGCCTTTTTCCTTTGGAAAGCTGCAAAAAAGGCAGCAGGCAGCAATTATTTATGCATTTTATTTCATTGTTAGTGCCCATATACCTTCCAACTCTTAACTGCTACAAATAAGCATTTGATATTTGCCAACCTTCACAATGATACATTGGTCATTATCAACTACTACTGTCTTTTCATAGGTGTGTGTATCCACACATATATGTCTTTGCAGAAAAGAATATTCTGTATATGCTATTGGAAGAATTTTAAATAAAACTGGCTATAACTGATTTTTCAGAGAGAATACAAGGAAATACATTTTTAGTTTGGCCTACTGTCAACATAATTTGAGATCTAGAAAATTATAAGCCTTTCGTTAATATACTTATTGGAAGAGAAATTCCTTCCTGAATATTTAGTAGGTTGAAGATTCCTGGACAGTGAATGAGTCTTACATGCCTTTTTTTTTTTTTTTTTTTGCCACAACATCTAGTAAGAGTTCTGTAATTTGTAATCTTCTTGATTCAAAAGACTACTGAAGGTAGATTACCACTGAAAACACATGGAGAGTAGAATTGCTAAAGATAAAGGGAAAGAATTAAAATGTGATAGGCAGGAAGAGAATTATACTCCAAGCCTGGGCTAATATTGAATTCTGCAATTTTAGCTCTAAGCTTCTTGAGACAAGAAATAAAACATGATGGATAAATATTTTTCATTATTGAATGCAAGAACGTAAATCATTTTGACAAGAGCAACAAGCTTTTATTGGTTAAAAAATAGTCTGAAATAGATTCATCATATGGATCTGTAGAAGGAGACTACAGAGCTGCATGAAGTCTATCTTAAAGAGAATTTTTTAAAAGCAAAAATGTTCTTGGTATGATTATTTCTTATACAGATACATGAACAAAAATAAACCTGCTTGCCTACCATGAAGATGTAGCTCAGCAGTCACCTTGGACAAAAACGTTGCATAGAAAGACTGTCATATCCTCAAAATTAGATGGCTGCTTGGAGCTACATAAACAAGAGCTGGAAAGAGTTCAGCATCATAACAGTAGCAACAAAAATATGCTCAGGCAAAAGCTGCCCTAAACAAAAAGCTGCCCTCACCTTGGCAAGCAGCTGAGGGATGTTGCTCAGACAGGGCAGAGCCCTTCCAGAGAAACCCCTGCTTCCTGGCTGGGAAGCACCCCACCCCCCCGTACCCCCAATCCTAAGCGTTTCCGGTCGTTTTGTGTAAGAATTCTGCCCAGGGTGACATTTGTTGGCTTCCACATACATTCCTCATACACCCTGATCCAGACACCAAGTGAAGGCCCTCTTCCCTCCGTGCCTCCCGCGTACAACTCCCCCTGTTAAACGCCTCCCCCCAAAAGACTTCTTCTCCACCACGCTGGTCAAACCTAACTACTGGCAGGCCTAGGGTGCCAACGTGCGTGCGCAGAACGTGCGTGCGCAGAACGTGCGTGCGCAGTCGCCTCAGTCGTGTCCCCCTCTTCGTGACCCTACGGACTGTAGCCAGCCAGGCTCCTGTCCGTGGAATGTTCCACAGGAGTGGGTGACCGTGCTCTTCTCCAGGGGATTTTCCCAACCCAGGTCTCTCACGTCTCCTGCGTTGCCCGGTGGATTCTTTACCACTAGCTCCACCCAGGAAGCACCGTCAGTCTTAGTCTCTGTTTAAGTATGCGTCCTTCAGACTCGTCCTTGACAGCCCAAATCCAAGATAGCTGTTCCTAGATCAGTGATTCTTATCCCTGGCTACGTGTTAGAATCACCTGGGATGCATCTGAAACATTCTGCTTTCACAAATTAAAACTAGAACGTTCTGTTTTGCTGAGTGAGGCACAGATAAAAGAGTTTTTAAAGTTCCTCAGGTGATACTACTAAGCAGGTAACGCTATGATACCATATGACACAGTATACCGTATGTTCCAAATGATCTCTTATTCTCTGAACTTCCCTAGCATGACACTCACCACCAGTTCAATTCAAATACTAATTTACTGAGCCTTTTCTTTGTGTATAGGATCATTTAGTGACTAGTTAATAAAGCAGGCCAGATGTCTATGTTTATGGAACTTACAGATGAAAAGGGAGACAATACTGAGCAAATTGTTTTAAGTGTGATGAATAATCAAAGAGGAGCAGTACGGGGTAGGATGGTTCGGTGTAACAAAATAGTAATCTAGTAGAGTAGATTGGACGACCATTTGCAATTCTTGACATCCACCCCATAATGACCAGACTATGGAACTTGGCAGTGCCCTTCCACAGAAGTCACATCCCATTGCATTGGCATTGAGGTTGCGTTGACATTGTCCATTGCTTTGGTCAGTGGAAAGTTAATGGATGTCAAGGAGCAGAGGATGTTAATGCATTTGACATTTTGTGCTTCAGTGATCTACCTCGAGGAGAGCATGTTCTGAGAAGTCTGTGCTGCAGAATGAACACAAATGACTTAGACCTGAACCTAATTCACAACAACGAGCCAGTTTCAGCCAACCTTTGGCCTGAAACAGAACATATGCTGAGGCCTGGCCCAGATTAAGCAAACTACAGAGAACTAGGAGACCTGTGGGCAGAACACATACTTGCGGTTGTAAGCCTCCATGTCTTGGGGTAGCATCACAGTGGAAATAGCTAATTAACATACCAGTCTAGGGTTCAGACCATGTTGCATTCGGCAAAATAAACCATGTTTACTTACTCCTTCTTGTATTTCCTGTCCCTGCCACACTGTAATACATAACAGATGCTCAAAAAATATGTGTTGAAGGAATGGAAGTATGGTTTCTGGCCTCAGTGATCTCCTAGGCTAGTGTGTGAGACAGGTCTTTGAGTAAATAGTTACAATGCGATGTGATAAACGCAGTAATGGAAGAGCTATGATTACATGGAGGTGGAAAATCTTCAAGTGTGGTGTTACTGAAATCAAGGGCAAGTGTCAAAAACCAAGAACTCAGATTTGAACATAATAAGAACCCACTTATTTTACCATCAGTAGCTTATGTTAAGTTTCCTGGTGCAAGCTGGTCTACTTTCAAAATTACATAAATAGATCTATAGTTTCTGCCATGACTCAGTGAATTGTATATGTTTAAAGATTTTCAACATATACAGTGAATAAAATTATATATATGTTTATCTATATATATATAGATATAAAATCTACATTGCATGCAAGGAAAACCTTAGAGGTGGGGTCTACTGAAATGAAATGTTAGAGTTGTAGACTGCTTAAATATTCTGAAAAAGCAAGTTGTTACCTTATAAAGGTATATTATATTTATTTATCTTACAAATGAGAACTAAGGAGAAACTGGACAGAGGGATAGGGGGCCGGAGCTGGGGGTAGAGGGGAAGATCAAAATACAGGGTGTGCCTACTCCCTATTTCTTACTTCACATTAAAAGTAAAGGTTCTCCCTGAATAACCAGTGATCAAAAATTCTGTCTTCTGCTCTTGCCCTTTGAGAGTTCATTGACCCTTAACTTGGTCAAGGTTAAAAATGACTGTCATTCTTGACTGGGTATTGCAGAGAGACAGATGTTTAAAAAAGGGTATCCATAGGGAAGAAATATTAATAGCAATATATTCCCAAGAGCAGAACCTCTCAGTATTTGGGTCAACTGGCTGGCTTCTTTCTGCTACCTCCTCTGCAGGCTTTTGGCTCCTCTTTGTCTTCTTCACTAAGCCAGTTACTCTTGTTTATATACTTTCTAGCTTCCAAAAACTGTTCTGAAATCTCTAATCTTCTGAGGTCTCTTCTTGCACGCTCTTTTTCCTTGTGGATTAATGTCCTTTTACCGATATTTTGGCCAGGTTTGAGAAAGCAGAGGGCTAAAGTGCTTTGTAGTCTATCTGCCACTTTTCAAATCAGAAATTTAAAATATTATTCATTAAACTAGAAGTCAGAAACAACCTACATTTCCTGAGATAAGGAAGTTGTTGAATATATTAGGTGTTACATGCATGTCAAAATAACATGTACGCACTCAAAATCATGTATTGAAGATTATTTAATAAGAAGAAATACTCATGATAGAAAATAATTATGAAAGTCAGAATATAAAATTCTCTTTACAGTATGACCTCAATTCTTTGACTCACATATCAAAATAATAATAGTTTATCTGGATGAAGAGAGTGTAGCAAACTTATTTCATTTATTTCAAGACATTCTACTTTTTGAATGTTACTTTTATAATCAGAAAAAATAATTTTTAAAAACATATACCAATGTTTCTTCATATCTATTTTTTAGCTAATCTCTCCAATCTTGACTGTGAATAATTTTACCTGTTGGTGAATAAAGCAATCACAATCTGATTATTTTGCCATCCAATTATCAGATTGATTGATTACATATTTTTTCAAAGTCTAAATTTCCCCAAATCTAGATACTTAAGCTTCCAGGATTCCATTTTTTCAGGGACATTTTTCTGCTTTCTACTACTTTCCAGGTAAATATAAAAAGTGAGTGGGGTTTTTAGAGAGAAAGGTCTTCAAAATGAAGCATTACTAACACAAACACACCTTTTCAGTCATTTGCCTTTTGCATTCAGCTTTGCACAACTGGATATGAAAAATATTCCCATTTCATCTATATTAAATGTTGTAAATTACACTGTCAACAGTCCCTTAGGTCTACCTAACAGTCCACTAATAATTTCAAGCAGCATGACCAAGGAAGGAAGTTGCACTCCTAAATAAAGCAAGAGGTTGTGCTTAAAGCCTCACCATGGGACATTTCATATATTCTGAATCTCTATACAGTGATTTGCTCACTTCTAGGTTTTCAGATTGCAAGGAAGTCTTCTAGATTATAGAGGTGAGAGTACTAACATTTTCATCTAGGTTGTTAAATTTCTTAGCTCAAGTGAGAGGGTATGTACATCTATAGTCAATTACCTTAAATGTCATGATGGTTCTTCTTTTTTAAAGAATCTCTTGCCCTTGAATGAAAACCCAAACTCCTTGCCATGTTCTTCAAGAATATTGTGCAGTCTATAATTGTTCAGTCACTAAGTAATGTCCAGCTCTTTGTGACCCTACTGACTGCAGTATGTCAGGATTCCCTGTCCTTCATTAGATCCCAGAATTTGCTCAGACTCATGTCCACTGAGTCGATGATTCCATTTAACCATCTCATCCGCTGTCGTCCCCTTCTCCTCCTGCCTTCAATCTTGCCAAGCATCAGGGCCTTTTCCAATGAGTTAGTTCTTCCAGTCAGGTGGCCAAAGTATTGGAACTTCAGCTTTAGCCTCAGTCCTTCAATGAATATCCAGGATTTCTTTTAGGATTGACTGGTTTGATCTCCTTGCTCTTGAGAGTTGAAGAGACTCTCCAACATCACAGTTCAAAACCATCAGTTCTTCAGCGCTCACCTTCTTTATGGTCCAACTCTCACATCCATAAATAACTACTGGAAAAGCCAGAGCTTTGACTATATGGACCTTTGTTGGCAAAGTGATGTCTCTGCTTTTTAATACACTGTCTGGGTTAGCCATAGCTTTCCTTCTAAGGAGCAACTGTCTTTTAATCAGTCTGTAAAGGTAATGTTAAAAAATGAACAGGGTTAGTGAGGGTCTTGGAAGTGAGAGATGGGAACTGTGGGGAATACAGAGAGCCTACAGAGCTTGGGTTTTTTGAGGAACGGCAGGAAAGCCACTGTGGCTGAAGCACAGGGAGGGATGGAGCGTCACATGGTCTTCAGCAGTACGGTAGCCCTGCACTGTATCCGGGGGCATGTGTTCTAAAACCCCTGCAGTATGCCTAAAATTGAGGCTAACACAGTGCCCCGAGCTTACTGTTTCTTCCTACAGCTCAGATGCACCCAGCAAAGGGACGTATTAGGTCCGGAAAGCACTGGGCAGGATTGGCCACAGATTTCACCATACTACTCAGAAGACAGGAAATTGTATTTATTTCCAGAATTTTCCATTTAATACTTTCAAACAACTGTAGATTACGGATAACCAGTTCTACAGGAAATGAAATATGGACTATACCGTACTGTTCTAGACTGATCCAGATCTCTGACTTAGCCATATAACCTCCTCCCTAAAGAGTTGATCCCATACCTTGTGCTCCCGACAGCCAGCATCATGGCTCTCCCATCCTACTGTGTCCCCAGCAGGTCGGCACTACAGCAGGGACATTGGGGTGTGCCCTCCTCCCACGGTGGAACCCCTGCAGCAACCTTCCTTGCTGGCAGAAAACAGCCTTAGAGTCAGAGTTACTTCTTACCCACAGAATCACCCTGCTCCCAATTTAGAAAAGAGAGAAATTTTGAGATAACCAGAAAATAACTTAAGAAAGTAACTTTACTCAGTCAGATCATATGCAATCCGACCTGTGAGAAATTCATGTACTTTGCCACACAGGGATAGGTTGAAGTATGTGATATATGGGGAAAATACTAATGTTGGTCTCATCTCGTTAACTTCATCTGTGAAGCCCAGAAGAATGCTTGGTACATGCAATGCTAAAGTAATGTGTGTGATACGCATAAATAAATGGCTGATTCTAGGGCTGGGATAGGAAGATACAAGATGAGCCTGGACCATCTTGTTATGCAAGAAGTAAAGAAGCGACCCAGAAAAATGTGTGGATGTAACAAAAGCACACAAGCCAGCTCGAAGAGGCTTTTGCTGGCCAAGTCTGAGAAAGTTTAAGCATCACAGTAATCAACAGTAGTAACCCATTGGATAAAATAGGTATATATGAACCTATGCTGATCATAATTAGATGGTAAAAAACTTGAGAAAGGAGAGATGTCTTCCTCAAAGAATAATTCAGACAGATAACTGTGGATGGAAGAGTAGAGTTAGAAATTCACCAGTTTTAAATTACCATAAAAAGATTGGTTTGGAGCAAGAATCATTCCTGGAGACTAAATCCAGGGGAAGAGGGTGAGGAAGAGCAGGAGTTTTATATATTCCTAATATGACTACTGCCAGATTACTTATTAGTTGTAATGATAAATTCAAAGCAGTGACATGATTTTGATTAAATACAATCTAAATGGAATATGTGATCTTAAGCTGGATCCTGTGTTGGAGGTTACAAAAAATGATAAAAAACTTTATTAGAACAACTGACAATATTGGAATATGAACTGCTTTAGATAAAAAGCATCATATCTATGTTAAATTTTCTGAAGTTGTACCAATGATGCATAAAATGATAGCTTGATTCTTACCAAATCTATACTGAAATGTTAAGGGATAAAGGGGCATGATAGATGCTATCTATTTGAAAGAAATTCAGACAGGAAATGTTAGAACACATACATACAGAGAAAGGAGAAGATACAACAAATATTGCAGATGTTAAAATTTGTTTCTCTGTGTAAAAGGTATTATGCTTTGTATTATTTTGGCATCTTTTCTATGAGTTTGAAATTATTTCCAAATAAAAAGTTAAAGATATAATATAGCAAATACACAAAACAAAATAAGGTCAGAGAGGGTACAAGCTGAATACTGCTGCTGGTCAAATATTGGGAGGAATTTTGACCAGAGGAAATGAGAGGGCAAGGAGGTCTTTAAGTCAGGAAACAAACAAACAAAAACAATAATCAAAAAACCTTTACAGGAGCAGAGATATGGAGGAGGAAAGTAAAGGCAAAGGGAGAAGAGAGTCCTGTTTGGCTGAGGTATACAAAATTATAGAGATAAATTAGTAATACTAATTTGAATATACATTTGTGAGCCTATCTTGAATGTCCAAGTACAGATTATCAACTCAAATCCAAACAATTATAAGTAATACATCCTGACTTCATATGTGATAAATTACTGTAAGGACCATAAAGGAAGATTAATTTTTTTTTAAATTTTGTTTTAAACGTATAGTCGATTAACAATGTTGTGATGTGAACAGTGAACGGACTCAGCCATACATATACAAGTAATCATTCTCCCCGGAACTTCCCTCCCAGCCAGGCTGCCACATAACATTGAGTAGAGTTCCCTGTGCTATACAGTAGGTCCTTGTTGGTTATCCATTTGAAATAGGACAGTGTGTGCATGTCCATCCCAAACTCCCTAACTATCCCTTCTCCCTATCTTTCCCATCCCTGCAGCCATCAATTCATTCTCTAAGTCTGAAGACTGTTTCTGTTTAGTAAGTTCATTTGTATATTTTCTTTTTAGAGTCCACATATAAGGACTGTCAGGTTATTTTTCCTTCTCTGTCTGACTTCATTCAGTATGACAATCTCTATCTAGGTCCATCTATGTTGGGAAGATTTTTCAAAGTATGATTTCAGAGAAGAAAAGATTATTTCTAGCTCTTTCTAAATCTAAACAAACACTAAGCAAACAATTCCCCATGTGCTGCTCACATATTTAGTTATAAAATAAAATCCCAAATAATGCTGCTTAGAAAATGGTAAACAAGTGAGAGAGAAGACAAGTTATTATAGTGAACATTGGCCCCAATTCAAATTCCCTCAGAATTTTCAGTTTATTCAACCATTTATAAATTGATGAAAAATTATTTGAAAGATTTGCATTTTCTGATCATCAGCAGCTCTTTTCTTTCCTCAAGTTTCTTCAGCCTGCACAATCAACCCTTTCAGATGAAATACGGATTCTCCTGTCCGGGCTCCCCTCCCTGAGCTGGGAACTACTGTGGAGCAAGCAAAATGCCCTGAACCAGCTGCTCTCTGCTCTTCTGCTTTCTGGGCAAAGAACACATTCTGCCTGGTCCTTGTGGGAGTTATCAATGGACTCAGGGAGAGTGATTCACAAGATCAAAGGCAGCTGTGAGGTCAAGGGGGCCCAGCTGGCCCAGAGGCTCAGCCCCCAGGAGGAGGTAATTGGTAGTTCTGTGCTTCAATGGAGTGGAGTGGGTAAAAGCTGGATTAGAGAAGGTCAAAGAGAGAATTGAAGGAAAGAAATTTACAGGAACAGGTGTGGGCTTCTGGCTAAGAGAAATTATTTAAGCAAAAGAACAAGGTCAAAGGAGAGAGAACCAAAGCCCAAGGAGTCAGCAGGAGACACTGCACTCTCCCGGGACGTGGCTCAGAGCCTGGGCCCTGTGAGCACGAGGGAGCTGGCAGTGCCACCCGAGGAAGGAGCTGGAAATCCAGGTTAATGGAAAGCTACTGCTTATGAACAGAGTTGGAGCAGCCAGACCCAGAGAAACGGAATCCAACAGAGTGTAATAAGAAGGGCATTTAAATCCATATGTCAGAGTGGTTAATGGATTAGAAGCTGTGAAAAGTATAAGTGGGACAAGGATAAAAGAGGAAAGAGTTTTACTAAAGAAAAAGGAACAGAGAGAGGCTTCCAGGAAGAAATATTTTATGTTAAAACAGTGGCTAAGCCAACGAAAAGAACTCAGCACAATGTTCTTTTACATAGGTGCCTAAAAGATGCGTTATTTAAAAAGTTTTAACCATAAAATATTTGCTTCATAAAACTCTACATTTAAAATATATACAAAAACAATAGACTGAATACTCGCAACCTTGCTGCTCTATGTACAAACTAGCACATGACCAACACCCCGCAGAACAGAAGCCTGGCCCCCTCCCCGCGCCCCTGCACAGAGCTCGTGTGGAGTCATGCACATGGGCTTATCCTTTCCTTTGTAAAAATATTTTCCCACATATGTGTACATCCCAAAGCATTACATTGGTTGGTCTTCTCTCTTTTTGAGCTTTATAAATATGGTAACATGGTCCCACTGGATGTAGTTTTAAACGTTTTTATCACTGATGTTCATTTCTTGTATTAGTCAAGGTTCTTCACAGAGGCAGATCCTGTGGGAGATATATATTTAATTTTATTTATTTTGAGGCATTGACTCATATGATAATAGAGACTGGCAAATATGAAGTTTGTATACTAAACTGGCAGGCTGGAGATGGAAACTCAGGCAGGGTTTCTATGTCACAGACTTGAGGCAGGATTCTTCAGGAAAACCTCAATCTTTGCTCTTAAGTCCTTCAACTGATTATATGTGGCCCACCCACATCATAGGCCACTCATGGACCCACATCATGGGCCCATTACTTTGCCAGCAAAGGTCCATCTAGTCAAAGCTATGGTTTTTCCAGTAGCCATGTATGGATATAAGAGTTGGACCATAAATAAGGCTGAGTGCTGAAGAATTGATGCTTTCAAACTATGGTATTGAAGAAGTTTCTTGAGAGTCCCCTGGACTGCAAGATCAAACCAGCCAATCCTAAAGGAAATCAGTCGTGAATATTCATTGGAAGGACTGATGCTGAAGCTGAAACTCCAGTACTTTGGCCACCTGATGCGAAGAGCCAACTCATTGGAAAAGACCCTGATGCTGGGAAAGATTGAAGGCAGGAAAAAAGGATGACAGAGGAAGAGATGATTCAATGGCATCACCGACTCAATGGACATGAGTTTGAGCAAACTCCAGGAGGTGATGAAGGATAGGGAAGGCTGGTGTGCTGTGGTTCATGGGGTCACAAAGAGGCAGACATGACTGAGCGCCTGAACAACAACCCACATCATGGTGGATAATCTGCTTTACTTAAAGTCTACTGATTATACATCTTAAATCACATCTGAAAAGTATCTCCACAGCAACATCTAGGCTAGTGTTTGACCAAACAACCAGGCACCATAGCTTGACCAAGTTGACATATAAAAGCAACCATCACATGTTTCTAAGATTCACCCTTGTTTTGTGTAGCTTTAGTTCATTTCAGCTCACTCACCACTCTTCCACATTCTCTTATCAATTAACACTTAAGTGTTTCCATTTCTCTGGTGTTGTGAACAAAGCTCCAATAAACATTCAGGTGCATGTCCCCTTGTGCACGTATTCAGTAGTTCTTAAAGAGGGTAGGAATGAGATTGCTGGGTTGTAGATTACACTAATTCAACTTTAAAAGCTAGTGCTAAATTGTTTGCTAAGGTGATTGCATCAACTTACATTCTTTCAAAACATTTAAATACTTGGAGTTTTTTTTCAATATTTGAGCTCCAAAAGTAGGTGTAGATATGTGAAGAGTTGACTTCATTTGATGATTTGATCCTTATCCATGCTTTCTTCCCTTGTATCTCCACACCTACCCCTCACTTATTTAGAAGCTGAAATGAGAAGTGAGGCAACCTTTATGAAGAGCTTTAAAGACAGACATAGTAAGCCACTCTTTCGTGCAGCAGGTATTTTCTGAGCATCTGCTATGTACCCAGCACTGTGCCTGTGCTAGGCATTGGGCAGGATATATAATGATGGATGATGCTCTATCCATTGAAGAAGGAAATGGCAACCCACTCCAGTATTCTTGCCTGGAGAATCCCATAGAGGAGCCTGGTGGGCTGCTGTCCATGGGGTCGCACAGAGTCGGACACGACTGAAGCGATTTAGCAGCAACTCTATCCATGCCTTCATAACTAAGAGTCTAGAAGGAACTAGATATACCAATAGACAATTGTAACAGTGCTAGGATTGAGTAAGTATACATATCAGCATACAGTAGGGGTACTTATTTATAGTCTAGAGAATTGTAGGACATTTCATAGGCATTTAATCACTTACGGTGACTAATAATATATAGGCATACCTACCCAGTCAGGGGTAGGTATGTAGTTTTATGGTTATTAAATATTTGAGTTGCTATATAGTGTCTATTGGAGATTGTACTAAGCCTACCTCCCTGGAGTCATATAAGACTTTTTACATATACAGAGAATTTCACTGAAGCAAAATTTCGATTTTCCATAGCAAGAAATCACTACCCTCAAGGTGGGAGAGACCAGTATTATGGAACCCAAATTGCCCTGGTCATGCCAAAGCCATCTTTGAGCATTTCTTTTGGAAGCTTCTCCTTATCTCTTTGAGCAAGGTAGAAAGGAAGCTGTGGAAGTGAATTTTTTTCTTGATCCTAACAGGAGCATGGCTTGAACTAAAAGTTCAGAAAGAGAGCAAAGAGACTTTTCATTCTCTCCAGTGATGGCAAAAGGGTTATTGCTTTCCATCTTCTTGAATTATAAGATGTCATTCACCTAAGTCTGCCAAATGATACAGTTTATTTCTAAATGATACTCTTCTTAGAATACGGAGCATTTATTTCTAGGGTAGTGGCTCTTAGCCTGTTGTTTCTTTGCTACATATTTGTTAACAAGTGTGTTTATTAAGAATGCAAGCTCTTTTCTTTGCATAATTCATTTTCTGTAGCTACTCTTCCTAATCAGGTCGTTGCATTCTGTAATAAGTGTCTTTATAGGAATGCATGACTATAAAAATAGGCTGAAATTCAATACACAGAAACAGTGAGCTTCAGACCAGCTAGCAGAAAGATTTATTTTAGCAATATAGCTCTGTGGAGGCTGCTGCCTGGTACTTTTTATCCAGCTTACAACATTTTATCTCCTTATGTTGGTCAGAGTTAGTCCTAAGAGTAGGATTCATCTTTAGGAAATCTTAAGTGTCAATAAACTATACTGGCCTTCCAGAAGGCTCCAGCCCCATACATTTTGAGGAGTAAGGGGCACCATCCCAGTAATATATCCATTCCTTCTGACTCTACACTAGACCTGCCTCTTTGGTCAATTTGTCCATCCCTCTCCTAGTAACAGTAGAGTCATAGCACTTGCAGTGGTTGGAGCACAGAGATGGAAGCAGGGCCATTAAAATGCACTAATCTTTGGGCTATGCCAAAGCCTTGACTGTGTGGATCACAATAAACTATAGAAAATTCTGAAGCATACCAGACCACCTGACCTGTCTCTTGAGAAACCTATATGCAGGTCAGGAAGCACCAGTTAGAACTGGACATGGACCAACAAACAGACTGGTTCCAAATAGGGAAAGGAGTATGTCAAGGCTGTATATTGTCACTCTGCTTATTTAACTTATATGCAGAGTACATCATGAGAAACGCTGGGCTGGATGAAGCACAAGCTGGAATCAAGATTGCTGGGAGAAATATCAATAACCTCAGATATGCAGATGACACCACCCTTATGGCAGAAAGTGACGAGGAATTAAAAGCCTCTTGATGAAAGTGAAAGAGGAGAGTGAAAAAGTTGGCTTAAAGCTCAACATTCAGAAAACTAAGATCATGGCATCTGGTCCCATGGGAAATAGATGGGGAAACAGTTGGAAGCAGTGTCAGACTTTATTTTTTGGGGCGTCAAAATCACTGCAGAACGTGATTGCAGCCATGAAATTAAAAGCTGCTTACTCCTTGGAAGGAAAGTTATGACCAACCTAGATAGCATATTAAAAAGCAGAGACATTACTTTGCCAACAGAGGTCTGTCTAGTCAGGCTATGGTTTTTCCAGTGGTCATGTATGGATGTGAGAGTTGGACTGTGAAGAACCTGAGCACTGAAAAATTGATGCTTTTGAACTGTGGTGTTGGAGAAGACTCTTGAGAGTTCCTTGGACTGCAAGGAGATCCAACCAGTCCATCCTAAAGGAGATCAGTCCTGGGTGTTTATTGGAAGGACTGATGCTGAAGCTGAAACTCCAATACTTTGGCCACCTCATGCGAAGAGTTGACTCATTTGAAAAGACCCTGATGCTGGGAGGGGTTGGGGGCAGGAGGAAAAGGGGACCACAGAGGATGAGATGGCTGGATGGCATCAGCAACTCAATGGACATGAGTTTGAGTAAATTCCGGGAGTTGGTGATGGACAGGGAGGCCTGGTGTGCTGCGATTCATGGGGTTGCAAAGACTGAGCGACTGAACTGAACTGAACTGAATCTTTGGGAATCCTCCATATTCACAGCGCCCTCCCCCATCCCTGCCGCTGCTTTTCTGAATGCAAATGCAGCTAAACAGAACGCTATGGGGCCTTCCCCAAGTTCCCTCCCCCATATCCTCTGCTTTAGCTCCTCTCTGAAGTACCTAGATAATAGTATCTGATGCACAAATCCAGAACTGTTTTACAAATGCTAAAACCCCCACCAAGTGGAAGCAATTAACTACTCTACTGATGACCATGAGTACATGGCCCCAGGTCTCCTGGTGCCTGAGGATTTATAATGACAATCCCTGTGACACCATCATCAAACAGTCAGAGAATTGTGTATGAGCTGATCACATACCCTGGGATGTCCTTCCTTCATCTTGCCTTTAAAAATGCTTTGCTGAAACCCATCCCAGAGCCTGGGTTTTTTTAGCACTAGTTGTTCTGGACTCCTTGTGTGGTGCCTTAAACACTGCACTTTCCTTCACCATAATCCAGGATCAACAGATGGATTATACTGTGTGCAGTGAGTGGACCCCTCATTTGGTTGGCTAATGCTAATAGCCAGTTTTATGATGTCTCTTCACAAAATTCCCTTGTCCTCAGTGAGAGATTAGAGACTTTTTTGAGAAATAACCCTTGCAGATAAAGAGATCTCCGGATACTGACATTTTTTTCTTTTCCCCAAAAGCATTGTTTTCTTCAGAACTAAACATCACCCAGTTTAGCTCATGGGTGGAGAAGTCATGCCAGTGTGCACCATGCTCCACTGATGGACAAGTCATACTCGGGAACACTGAACTTCTAACCAGCTACTTTGGAACTGCCAGCCTTAAATGTGAATGTTCAACCAAAGATCACTATATATTTGAGGAATGCACCCACCATTAAAGAGAAAAACAAACAAACAAGTAAAAAAGTTCCCATAAAACACAGAGACAATGCAGAAGAAAACAAACAAAAATCTATATTTAATATCTTCAAAGCAATAAAAGATACTATATCTATAAAACAAACACAAGAGGCTATAAAAAAACAACAACAGTGGATTAGAAAGAGCCCTTAAAATTAGAAATATGGTACCAGAATACACAATTCAATAAAAGGACTAGAGGATGAAATTGAGGAATTCAGAAAACAGAACCAAAGGGGACAGAAAATAGAAGAAGGAAAAGAAAATTAGAAAATCAATCCAGGAAGTCTAATATCAAACCAGAGACATAAAAACAAAGATGAGAAAATTATAAGAGAAACAATAAAAGATTTTCCAGATATGAGAATACTTAAAAAAATTAAAAAAGGATCTTCCCTGTTTTCCTTCTTGGGAGACAGCTGGAAGATGAGCTCAGGCAAAATAGAGAGTAAACAGAGGAAGACCCTGAAAAGTGGGTATCCATGTAAAACAGCAAGGAGATCAAACCAGTCCATCCTAAAGGAAATCAACCTTGAAGATTCATTGAGGACTGATGTTGAAACTCCAATGCTTTGGCCACCTGACGTGAAGAACTGACCCATTGGAAAAGATTCTGTGGGAAAAATTGAAGGCAGGAAGTGAAGGGGACGACAGAGGGTGAGATGGTTGGATGGCATCACTGACTCAATGGACATGGGTTTGGGCGGCCTCCGGGAGTTGGTGATGGACAGGGAGGCCTGGCGTGCTGAAGTCCATGGGGTCCCAAAGAGTCGGACATGACGAAGTGACTGAAAAATAACAACATCAACAATCTAAAACAAGAAGGAAGAAAGGAAAACCTTAGATGTGCTTGGGAGGAGGAGCTGACGACTTGATCTAGATCGACATCTAGTTAAAAATTGGAAGAATATTAGGGACAATTACAGACAAAAAGAGAAACAATTAACTTTAGGAAAAAATAATGTACAAGAAAGGAAATGTAACTGTAGCACACTTGTTGACTCAGTACATTATTTATGTAGCTATAATAACAGAAAATAACAATTATGAGATAACATTGAGAGGAAGAAGGAATGGGAAGCAAGGACGAATGGGGTGAGGATGAGGCAGCAGCGTTGAAATCTCAGCCACAGTGTGTGTATGTATGTGCACTTAGTCACTCAGTCATGTCCAACTCTTTGGGACCCCATGGACTGTAGCCCACCAGGCTCCTGGGTCCATGGGATTCTCTAGGCAAGAATTCAGGAGTGGGTTGCCATTTCCTTCTCCAGGGGATCTTCCCAGGAATTGAACCTGGGCCTCCTGCATTGCAGGTGGATTCTTTACCTTCTGACAGAGAAGGCAATGGCACCCCACTCCAGTACTCTTGCCTGGAAAATCTCATGGACGGAGGAACCTGGTAGGCTGCAGTCCATGGGGTCGCGAAGAGTCGGACATGACTGAGCAACATCACTTTCACTTTTCACTTTTATGCATTGGAGAAGGAAATGGCAACCCACTCCAATGTTCTTGCCTGGAGAATCCCAGGGATGGGGTTGCACAGAGTCAGACACGACTGAAGTGACTTAGTAGTAGCAGTAGTAGAGCCCCCAGGGAAGCCCCTCAGACACCATAATAAGATTATATGTTATGTCTACAATGAATAAATCAAAAAGTAGCAGGATAAGCATATTTTTTAAAATATGGAGTTATGCATACAGAAGAAAGCTATCAAAAGTGTGGAAAGAGATGGCATCTATGGAATGGACCCTGAGATGGGAAATACGAGGGCAGGAGCTGCTATGTTCAGCTTAAATCTTATAACCTGCTTCATGTTTAAACTGTGTGCATGCATTCCATTGACGGAAACAAAAATTAACTTTCAAAATAATGCAATAGGGGTTCTTTTATATAAATTACTATGCATAGCTCTAATTTTTTCCTTAGGACCAATCACTAGAAGTGAAATGACTGGATCAACGGATTTGATCATTTTGAGGTCATATCTATATCAATATATCTGTATGTTTATATCTAGATACATCTATATCTATCTATCTATATATATATATAATCTTATTTAGATATTCATAGTTTTCTCCCTGACTCCCTGGCAATTCAGATCTTGCCTGTTTCCTCACATCCCCATCACTGTGGAGTGTCCCCATCATCGTGGGGTGTTGCCATTAAAAAGTTTTTGCCTGTCTGATGAGTGAAACTATTTTAAAATTTGTTTAAAAATTATTTTAGGTTCAATATTTTAATTTATTTTAATTTTCAGTAGTGCCTTATATATAAACCACATAATAACACCTACGGTAAATGATCCAAACCTATGTAAGCACAGATTAAATGAAGAAGATAACCTTTCAAACCCTTTCTGGTCTCCACAGGTTTTAGTTTATAGATAAAACATATATACAAATACTTATTTTTTATATGAAAGGACTCATACAACCCTTGTTTTACAAATTGCTTTCTACGCTTAGGAACACAAATTGAGAATTTCCTCAAGTCATGGTTTTAAATATTTGCTTGTATGCATTTTTAACAATGTGTCGTGATCCGTTCGCCAAGGCAGGGTGGACCTCTACCTCAACTGTGGTTGTGACGACATTACACAGCACCAAGAGGGTGTCAAAATGCTTATTACTCACATAATGAGGCTCTCTGAGAAGAATAAACTAGGCCCCCACGCTGGTCTGAAAGAGGTTTAAGAAAGCAGCGAAGGGAGGTTTCAGGCTGGTTACGGAGCTGTAGCGGGCAGGGGTGGGGCGAGGCCTCCCACTGCGGCTCGTGTCTCGGTGTCTCGCGTGGTTTGAACTGAGCGCCGACAGAGAGCGCCTGCCGGCCGGGGCGGATCAGGCGATGCGGCATGGAGCGCGCCTTCTCTTTACACAGTGTTGCCTGTTCCTCCAGAACTTGGTGTACACAGGTCCTCTTCACTCTGGGAAAATAATCCTGTGACTTCCCAGGAGTGGATGGAGCTGAGGGACAGACTGAGCGATGACTGCGTTTCCTGTTGGGTTAGTAACTGCCGAGGCGCCGGCCCAGCGCCCATAGCAGTGATGGCCATGATGAGGCAGGCCGGTCTGACAGCTCTGGGCGCCCCCTCGAGTCTCCATCTCGGGAACTCCTCGGCTCGGGCCTCGTTTTCCCGCCGGGCAGGACTAAACCACTGCACCAGGACCAGTCCACCTCTCTGAAGGTCCGTGTTGCCAGCCTGGTTGTGCCCGGCTGTCTCCAGTGGCCGGATGTTGTTCCGGGCTCACTTCCTCTTTGCCTCTGGAGGCCTTTCTCTGTCTCTCTCAGGGAAGTGAGTTATCCTGCACTTTGGTCCTCCCCTCTCAGAGCTCTGTTGGCAAAGAGATAAAGGATAGAAGGAGGCCTAACATTTTCTCAATCTCAGAACCACAGGAATGACTATTGTCTACTCAGCAAGTGTGAAGGGCCAACTGAGAATAACCAGAAAGGGTGCTGACTGAGGTCTAATCACTGAATTTTGGGTAAAAGCTTGAAAACGGCCTGTTGATAGTACATAATAACCAGAACGATTATTCTCTCCCTTGCGGAGAATTCTAATTAATAGGGAAATGCAAAAGAAAAGGGTGAGCTGAGAACAGAAGGTCTCAGGCATCAAGAGCTTGACTCTCCCAGCAGCACTTAGAGCCCTAGGAAGTGTTTAAGCCCAATTTGACATTTCAGATGGAGCAGATTAAAGTCCAGGGTTTTCTCCACCTGGCATAATCCTAGCCTGTGGAAGGCACAGTTAATAATTATTCCCCCAAGCCTAGAGAGCATTCCACAATAGACTCTCTGATCTTGGCAAGCCCAGGGTGGGTCGTGGCCAGCGTTTTCAAAGCTGGCACACAAAGGTCTGGCCGACTCTGTGTGAGGAAGTCTTCAGCGTGAAGTGTTCTTGCTCCCTTGTTCCCGGCCACTTTCCCACCACCTCTGCATCACTAATCTCTCAATTCCACTGCGTTCTTGGCACTTGAGAGTGACTTTGTGCTCAGAGGAACAGGTGGGCATGTGGAGGAAAAGGAGGGAGACTTGTAATGGCTGAGTGTATTAGAAGAAATTGGCTAAAGGTCCACAGTGGTCTGTCCCACCAGCATGCTGGAAACTTGAATTGCTGACAAGCTGAAGGGTAAGGATTTGGTCACTCACTAATGACAACACTGCAGGGTCACTCAGGAGGGAAGAAGTTACAATCCAAGGCAAACCCACATACAGATATTGGGCAACTGAGATATGAGGGGACTCTGATGGCCAAGCTGACAGAATGGCAGATAATATTCCCAGAGGAAGGTGCTATAAGGCAGAATTCCTGCCACTGAGTCACTGCTATCAAACCACAGGCCTGGGACTCTGTGATGGTCCATTGGTTAAGAATCTGCCTTCCAATGCAGGGGAGGTAGGTGGGTTTTGTCAGGGGAGTGTAATCTCCTCAGTTCTGTCTTGTCTCAACAAAAATTTGAAGCGATGAATATTAAAGCCCTCAGTGCGTCACTGCTCTCGGACAGTGTTAGAGCTCCCTCAGTTTTATTTAGAAAATAAAGGAAAATACATCCTCGAGGTGTGAGGGCATGCTGACCCAAAGACGTCGTGAAGGAGAGAGAGAGAGCGAGTGAGCACCAGAGAGAGTACATGCGCGGGAGAGAGAGAGCCCCAACACACCGCTCCCCCCACCTTTGGCTCCTCTTTTTATATGTTTTTTCCTCCCCCTGGGCCTGCCCTATGTAAATTGGGCCAGCCAGGAGTGCTGTTTGTTCTACCCGGGGTCTTAGGACCTTCCTTTGCTCTATTTTTGTGGGCTTTCCCCTTCCTTGTCTTTTAACTACGGCCATTCTGGACTCCTTTTCCCCATTCTAACTACCTAACAGTTTGATCCCTGGTTGGGGAGCTATGATCCCACATGCCACAGAACAGCTGAGCCCTGACGCCACAATGAAGACCCAGCGCAGCCAAAGTTCAAAGAAAAAACAAAACCCACAGGCCCCATCTTTGCTTTGTCATCTGTAATTGGTGCACCTTTGCTCACTTCCTTTTCCTGGAGGTAAGTCTTACCTCTAATTTCCCAGAGGTAAGACTGAGGAGATGACTAACTATTCCAGTTTCTTCCTGGAGATTTTATATTTAAATCACAAATACCATCAGGTAAGATAATATACATAATCACAGCACTATGCAGGGAACACAGTGCTCACCTAACTGCTGCCACCCTCTACCTAGAGATGTGTGTTCCAGCCCTTCTCCTTCACCCACTTTCATTTTCCTTTCCCCTCATGCCCCTCTTGCACCCCCTTTCCCTCTCCTTTCCTCTCACTATCTTGGTATTTTGTTGGCTATCTCTGCACAGATACTGTCTCTCCTATGTTGGTTCGGAAGCTCTTGAGAACAGGACTTATGTTTCTGGGTTGTTCTCTCCACTCTTATTGATTGGCACAGGGCCTCCCCAGTGGATTCACTTATACACACCAGAAAGTGACCTGTAATACAGCATCTCACCCCTAGTGGAGGTTACCCCTCTATGGGAATTGCCTGACTCACTCCATCTTCAACCATTTTAAAGCAGGGCAGGGCTGGTCCCAGAGCCCCTAAGTATCACTGAAAGTGTCAACTGTCACCGCTGTGTGCAGCCCCCATGGATAAGGTATGAAGGCAGAGAGAAGGGGAGGGAGGCAGAGGTGCTGCTAGGCAGTTACAGCTCATTTCCTGTATTTGATGGACTTCAAAACTGACCAAAGCTGTCTTGAGGAAGCTTTGGACCAAAAGGATGAGAGGAGGATGATTTGTTGGGAACTTAGAAGACTTTCTCAAACCGTGGCCTTTTTAGTTAAGGGATGAGCACCTGTATTTAATACATGCTTAGAGAAAAGCTTGGGCCAAAGTAGCTAAGGGAGAGGCAGAAATTTTCTTCCCTTTTCTGAGAAAGGAATGTAAAAGTAAAATGCTGCTAGGAAGTATGGTTCTTCTCTCGAGAAGGAACCACTGGTCACTGGTCACTTTTCATGGGCCCTAATTTGTGGGTATGGGTCATCCGCCTGCTTCAGTGCTCTTCATCTGAGTCTCTGTCCCGTCATTCCTCATCTATCATAAGTACCTACTCTGCCCCTCCAGAGGCATGTTTACCACCCAGACTTTCAGGCTCCAGGTGCCCACCAGGGCTCTGCAGCAGGCTCAGGTTATCCTCCCTGGCCTTAGTTGTTACCTCTGAATATCATCTGTCTTCTGTGTCATTCATTCAGGTCCTGATTGCCGACTTGACATCCATGCTTTCTTGGGGCATTTCAGGGGCCAGCCTCTGCAGTCTAATGCATTCTTTCTATTTAGGAAGAGTCTCCTAAGAACGTAATGGTTTAAATCCAAAGAAGAACTTCTAATGGTGAGGATTTCAGGCATTAAAAACGGACTAGGGGGGTGGGTCCATCTGAGTGGGGAAGGAGACAAAGCTTGAGCCTTGGTGTCCCATTGGTCAGGTTGGAACAAAGCTTCAGACTTCACTTGTAACATTCAGCTACCATTTCGGAGATATGCTCTAGTACATGCTGAAAATCATTTCCTGGCTTGGACATCAGGAAATCTGAGTCCCAGGTCCAGGTTACTGTTTGGCAGCTGTGATATTAGGAGACTCTGGGTCTGTGTTTCTCATCTGTGAAATGAATGTGAAGGATGAGGTCATCTGCAAAGTTCCTTTCAGCTGTGATTCCATGACTTTCTGATATGGAACTTTGTATGACTTGATTTAAACATGGTAGTAGGAGATTATTAAATGATACTTAGGGAGACAGAGTGACTATGAAATGCCAGGGTAAATTTGGTCATTTTGTTGTCTCAGTGTGAAAAGCAACTCTGAAGGCAGTCCTTCCCTAAGCAGCTCTACTTTGTGTGGAATTTCCATTGCTGAACTAGAAACACTCAGTGCGAACACTTTCAATTAAGTTAAATGACTTCATGTTCTGTTAAGTTCAGCTAGGAATTTCATGACTTTTCCCTGACTTCATTACAATAATGCTTAGCACTAGGTTCACATGTGTGATGTCTACTTGATAGTATTTTCATAATTGTGCAGCTACCATCAAATTATGTTGATTCATGGTTGGATGAGGAATGACAGTGAATAGCATAATTGTGAAACTTCACAAGGTACTGACATTTGTGCTTAAGCACAGAAGAATTCAGCAGGTAAGACTACTACAGTGGGAGTGTGATTGTGAAGGCTTCGTGGGAAAGTTCACGAATTCAAATATAATTAAGCATGAATTAAACATGATGAGCTGCAGGGCTGATTCTAGCAGTGCTGAAGATACATTATGGAAATCCTTTCTGGAAATATGACCAGCTCCTTTTTAAACATATGTCAGATGCCTAACATATGGTCTTCCAAGGCCTCCAGCATACCTTGGGTGATCCAGGGCAGTCAGCGTATGCTTGGCACTGTGGAAGGTCTAGCTGATCAAACCAGGAAGCCAAGAACATGATGGGCAATTGACCCATCCTTGTCAGATTCTCACTTCTCCTTTAGAACAAGTAGTATAAATTCAAAGAGAAGTTTGAGCCTTTGTAGGATATAGTGCTGTGTCCTGACTTTTCATGCTGGTGCAAGAAGCAACAAATCATGAATGTAGGCTAGCGTCTATTTTCAAACAGTTTACAGAAATGATAACAAAGTAAAGAGATAAATTATAAGCCACACTCACTAATGAATCAGTTGACAACTCGATACCTTGTGTAGTTTGAGGGACAGAGGAAACCTGGAAAACAACACCCTTATAACTGTCTCTCATCCCCTGACGTCTTTTGCATCCATGTCCCCCAGTTTCCTTTGCTCCCTTCTCTCAGTCTCAAAGAGAAGAAATAAACAAGGAATCTGAAAGGCAGAACTGCATGTTCAAACCTCACAACTGATTGCTATGGGGCCACTGATCTGCTTTTGGGGTCACCTTCCGTATATGTAAAATTAGGATAATTACATTACCACCTCACAAGGCTCCTAAGTGAAAGTGATGTGATGACTACAAAAGTCCTTCATCTATATCTGTCTATGTTTCTGTCACCTAAATAGAAGATAGACTTCTGATTGGCTCTGTTTTCTGATCATATCCCTAGTGGACTATGGTAGATAATGATTGAATTGATGAGAAAAACAACATCAGTGACCATGTATTATATTTACTCTATGTGAAGCACCATACTAAACATCTTATATTTGCTTCATGTATTTATGGAGAGACTTTAATTGTATGACATGATCCTCTCTGAATCCTAGAACTGTGAAGTGTGAGAAGGCTAAAAATGTCTAAAATATAATAGCTAGTTTCTCTTTTAACATCTCTAGCTGTAATTACTGAAGTGAAATATGTTCCTCCATTTTGGGGGCAGTGGTTTGTGGTCTTCATATCAGAAGTTGTGGCTGCATCCTGCCCCAGTGAAAGGTTTGGGAACATCAAGTTGTTGTTGTTGTTATTGTTTTTTTAATCATATTGTACAAAGTAAGTGTCCTTTATCCAGCTCTTTATTTTTTTCCCCCCAAACCCAGATACACAGAGTGACCTTTGTTCAGTTTGAAAGAGAGAAGTTTGGAACTTGAGAAGCTCACTGTTCACAAATAGTGGAGGACACAGATCACAAAACAGCTTGCAGGCCCAGTTTACCCAAATAACATCCTTATTAATAGGGGTAGTAATTGTGTTCTTCAGGTTGGATGGAGGAGTCTGGAGCTAAGGAGGTCCGGATTGTTATTTGAAATTCCTCTGTGTATAAGTGTTGGATGATGGCTGATAGATGAGATCTTAAAAGTAATATGTAACGCTGACAAGAGAAAAGGAGAAGAGAAGTCAGCAGGAGAGACCACAAAGGAATGGAGAGATAGGGGGTTGGGGTCATAGGAACTGAGAGAAGAGAAGTTGGCCCATGGTATCAGATGCAGGGAGTGAAATACAGGCAGGAAAGTGTTCATGGGGTTGTTGACTTGGTGAAAGCTGTTTCAGTTGTGCCAGGTGAATGCCTGCATGCTAAGTCGCTTCAGTTGTGTGTAACCCTATGGCCTGTAGCCCACCAGATTCCTCTGTCCATGGGATTCTCCAGGCAAGAGTAATGAGGTGGGTTGCCATGCCCTCCTCCAGGGGATCTTCCCAATCCAGGGATTGAACCCTCATCTCTTATGTCTCCTGCATTGGCAGCAGGTTCTTTATCACTAGTGCCACCTGGGAAACCTGCCAGGTGAATAGCAGGTGACGACATAGAAATCGTTAGGTATAAAAGAGTTCTAAGCCACCGGTGAAAGTAGGGAAGGAAAGGGTTAAAAGGATAACAATTATTTTAAACAGGGAGAGACTTATCTGTTAACAGTGAGTGGCACAGAAGTTGAAGACCTAGGAGATGAAAGGAGGATGCATTTGATGGAGTAGGTTCTCTGAGGACTTGGATAAAATGTGATCCTGAGTGCACAGGTGGGGTTTGGCTCTGGCAACTGAAGAACCATTTCTTCTGCGGTGGAAAGGAAGAGAGCAAAGATCCAGACAGCTTTTCAGGTCAACAAGTAGGGACAGGAGGTTGAGGTATTTCTTACTCTATGACTTTCAGTTACCCCAGTAGAATAGAAAGTGCAGTTGGCTGAGAGTCAAGCTGGAAATAGAATTTGATGGCAGAAGAGAGTGTGCAATAGAGCCTGCTCACATGTTAACATTTTTAGATGGATCTGGTGAAATGACTGGGCGTGCAGGGGCTCAGATGAGGGAGGGGGTCATTCATTAGGAACTGTGCTATTCCACACAAGAGAGTTCTCTCCTGAGTTCTATGATCATCTGATTAGGTATGTGAATGGAAGGGTAGATGGGTGAATTGATCCAGGGTTGGAGGTTTCTCTGGCAGGTTCATTCAAGAGACAAAGATCACAAGATGACTCATTAAGAGCCTGCAAGTAGAGTCTCAGTAAGATTCAAGGACAAGTGAGTGTGCTGAGGGAGGGAGTCAGCCTGGTCAGCTTTACCCTTTGTTTTTCAGTTCTCTCCCTTCCCCTATTCACAAACCATTTGCTTGGCTGCGGACCTTGGTTCCATTTGCCTGGTCCCTTTTCTTTGCACTGCATCTTTCACAATCCACCTCAGGCACCATCTATGCCCAGAAGCCCTGCCCCCTGGAGATGACTTGTGCCAGCCAGGCCCCTGGGACCAGATCTCTGCATGCCGTTCCATTCCACAGCAGGGGGGCCTTCAGCGCACACCTTGGACCCAGTATTTGCCTCCTGGCTCCTTCTAGGAGGTGCTGTGTCTCCTCTCCAGATGGGTTACTCTCCTGCCTCCATGTTCCAAGGTCAAGATGTTTTCTGGGAGCTAGAAAAGAGAGGATTGGAAAGCACTACCCTCATTTTTATCTTATTGAAATATGTCACCTGAACATGGCAGACAGAAGAAAAATTACCATTGAAACAGTTAGTTCCCTGCTTTTTGAGACTGAAAAGATGATTGCACATGATTAGGTCATAGAAGAGTGGCTGATAAATGGTCATATATTCAAATACTGGCCATATATTCAGTTTTTCTGGAGTAATTCCAAGAAATCAGCCTGTTCCTGCTCTCCATCTTGACCATGTTTTTACTGGACATGAGAGGGTCAAAGCTAGAGCTGGCCTTGGATTTTACTGATGTCAACAGGCTGCTGGCTCTCCGCCCTGGAGCGTTCTCATGTTCTCTGCTTGGTATGCAAGTCATATCTGAAAGCCCTCCTGTGAGTCGGCTGCAGGCCTTCCATCTGTCTGCAGCTCGGCGGAACTTCAGGTATCACAATAGGAGATTCACATGCACTGACAGGATTTTTATTTCACCTGCTGTTGATGGTTGATAAAGAAGACAAAAGTGAAAGTGCCATATATTCAGGCTATTCCTTTTCTATCCAGTATTCACTGAATAAATATTTATTGACCAACTACTAAGTGCCAGACACGTCCTCTCCTTGGTGCTAAGAAGGCTGTAGGGAATTCAAATGGACATAATTCTGACTAGTACAGTTGGGGAGGGATAGAAAGACAGTAACTAAATAATTTTTTAAGTAAATGTAGAACTTCAGCTATAATCAGTGTTAAGGAGAAAAAGTGTATTATGTTTTGAGAACAGGTGAGATATCCTTGTCTCACTTGGTGAGGTTAGGGAGGATTTCTTAGAGGAAGTGACATCTGAGTTGAGATTCGACTGATGAGTAGGAACTCACTAGGTGGAGAGTGGGGGGAATGGGTTAAGGCCCCAAGCAGAAAGGAACCAAAAGATGATTGTGGGCTTGCATTCAGAGAATGTGGTGAAGTGTGGGTCAAGATGAGCCTTCAGAAGGGAAAAAAAACCTTTACCATTCTTTTAGAGAGGAGTTATAAGTTAATATTCAAGAAAGATCACTCACTGCAGTATAGAGAATGGATTCAAGGTGGGACAAATGATTATTGGATAACAGTTAAGGGATAATTTCAGTGGCCCAGCTAATCAATAAAAATAGGCTGGATTAGGAATGTAGCAGCAGAGTATTCACACTGCGTTTTGGAGACAGAACTAGTAGGACGTACTGATGGATTAACATGCTTTGGGCAGAGGGAAAGTGAGGAGAGACAGATGATTTCCAGAACATAGCTTTGCAACTGTAGTGATGGTGGTGACAGTTAGTGTTCAATCAGAAGGCTAAAGGAGAAGCCATTTTGGTCTGTTAGGGCCCCAAATTAATACAATAATATGGGTTTTTTTTTTCCATTTCATATAAAGTTCAGAACTCCTAAATCATTATTTTTAGTTTTTTAAAATTTGTAGATAAGGTATTTGTGAAAAGCGTATTTGTGGATCTTTTGAAGATGTCATTTGAAATTATCATTGACTACATCCTTAACATGTAGTCAAAGCTGAACAACTGCATTAACAACTGCATTAACAGCAAGAGGCGTAATGTATGTTTAGAAATATGGAAGACAAAAACGCAAAAGGAAGTGGGAATTTAAGGCTCCCGATGGAAGAGAGGGAAAGAGTGTGTGTGTGTGTGTGTGTGTGTTTATGTAGGAGTATATGTGGGCAGGTTATAGTCTATAGATGAGCTTATTTCCTTAGCTACCATATCTATAAATTTGCTACAATCTTCCCCCACCTTGGTGTGTCTTGAGTATAGTAGATCTTATCCTCCTATGTAATGATAAATTGAGACAAATTTTCTCCTTCTTGGTTTTATGGCTATTTTTGGAATAATGTTTTTTGTTTAAGTTATTATAAATAATCATTCAGTTTCAATGCTGAATATTCCAACTCTTTTCCCCCCTCTGGTTCATTGCTATTGCTATTTTGTGTTAGATGGGGCACTGGGTCCAATTATAGCTTTGCATTTAATTACAAACTTTGCATATGTGTGCATTAATTAGAAGATTTTATTGCTTTGTATTTTATGGCTGGAGGTTGTGAACTATAGCAATCCAATATACCACTTAAGGGGATAATACAAATTTAGAATAATAAAAAGAAATTTATAATGATCATCTCAGGCATCCAAAGTATTGTATAGAAAAATAATAAAGCATAAATGCAATATACACAAGACTCAAGCCCATTCTCCATTCTTTAATTAAGAGGTTTAATCTTGTAAAGAAGACATTTAAAGATCTATAACAACGTATATTTGACACTTGTTTATGCTGAGGATCTAAAAGTAGGACCTTAAGAGTGTGTTTAAATGTGCCTGCCCATTAGAAGAAAGGGGTCATGATGTTAAAATGCAATGTTCTAAGGTCATTTGTATATGAAAAAAGTAGTCCCATGCCTATAAGAAGAGACACAGGTTGCTTGAATAAGCCTTCAGTCAAGAGGCCTGCTGTTAGAAAAGAGTGAACCTCAGTAAATTTGCAAAAAAACTATTTTGACTGAATATTGTAAGACCAAAGACAAAGTAACACTATACAAATGCTGTAATCTGGTTAGTGAATATGCTTCTCACAGGGCCTGTGTTAGAAATCCTGAAACATTTGATTATGTACTAGAGTTGTACAAATGAGACTGCATATCCACTTACATGGGAAATAATAAAGTAGACACTCCCCTTCATGGATCACAGTCTGGCTGTGGTGAAGGTGTTTACATAACTCTATGAAGCAAAGAGCCATGCCCAAGGCTGGTGAGTCGTGGTAAGGAGTTCTGACAAAACATGACCCGCTGGAGGAGGGAATGGCACTAGCTCCAGTGTTCCTGCTGTGAGAACCCCATGAGCAGTATGAAAGGCAAAAAGATGACATCAGTAGGTGAGCCCCCCAAGTCTGAAGGTGTCCATTGTGCTCCTGAGGAAGAGTGGGGAGCAATTATGAACAGCTGCAGAAAGAATGAAGCAGATGGGCCAAAGCGAAATGATAAGTTGTGGATGCATCTGGTGATGAAAGTAAAGTCCAGTGCTGTAAAGAACAGTATTGCATAGGAACCTGGAATGTTAGGTCCATGAATCAAGGCAAATTGTAAATTGGTCAAGCAGGAGATGCAAGAGTGAACATCGGCATCTTAAGAATCAGTGAACTAAAATGGATGGGAATGGACAAATTTAATTCAGATGACCATTATAATTACTACTGTGGGCAAGAATTCCTTAATAGAAGTGGAGTAGTCCTCACAGTCAACAAAAGAGTCCAAAATGCATTACTTGGGTGCAATCTCAAAAATGAAAGAATGATCTTGATTTGTTTCCAAGACAAACCATTCAACATCACAGTAATCCAAGTCTATCCCCCAATCACTGATGCCAGAAAAGCTGAAGTTGGACAGTTCTATGAAGACCTATAAGACCTTCTAGAACTAACACCAAAAAAGGATGTCCATTTCATCACAGGGAATTGGAATGCAGAAGTAGGAAGTCAAGCAACACCTGGAGTAACAGGCATTTTTGGCCTTGTAGTACAGAATGAAGCAGGGCAAAGGCTAACAGAGTTTTGTCAAGAGAATACACTGGTCGTAGCAAACACCCTCTTCCAACAACACGAGAGACCATTCTACACATGGACATCACCAAATGGTCAATATTGAAATCAGGTTGATTATATTCTTTGCAACTGAAGATGGAGAAGCTTTATATCGTCAACAAAAACAAGACCTAGAGCTGACTGTGGCTCAGATCATCAGCCCCTAGTTGCAAAATTCACACTTAAATTGAAGAAAGTAGGGAAATCACTAGGCCATTCAGGTATGACCTAAATCAAATCCATTATGATTATACAATGAAGGTGAATAGGTTAAAGGGGTTAGATCTGATAGAGTGCTTGAAGAAATATGGACAGAAGTTTATAACACTGTATAGGAGGCAGTGATCAAAATCACCTCAAAGAAAAAGAAAGACAAGAAGAAAAAGTGGTTCTCTGAGGAGGCTTTACAAACAGTTGAGAAAAGAAGAGAATAGAAGGGCAAGCAAGAAAGGGAAAGGCATACTTAACTAAATGCAGAATTCCAGAGAATAGCAAGGAGAAATAAAAAGGCCTTCTTAAGCAAACAATACAAAGAGGTAGAGGAAAACAACAGAATAGGAAAGACCAAAAACCTCTCCAAGGAAATTGGAGTTATCAAGGGAATATTTCATGCAAGAGTGGGCATGATAAAAGACAGAAAAGGTAAGGATCTAACAAAAACAGAAGGGATTAAGAAAAGATGAAGAAAGATACACAGAACTATACAAAAAAAGGTCTTAATGACCCAGATAACCAAGATGGTGTGGTTATTTCCCTAGAGCCAGTCATCCTGGAGTGTGAAGTCAATGGGCCTTAGGAAGCATCACTATGAACAAAGCTAGTGGAGGTGATGGAATCCCAGCTGAGCTGTTTCAAATCCTGAAGATGACGCTGTTCAGGCGCTGACTCAGTGTGCCAGCAAACCTGGAAAACTCAGCAGTGGCCAAGGACTAGGAAAGGCCAGTTTTCTTTCCAGTCCTAAAGAAAGACAATGCCAAAAGATGTCCAAGTTACCGTACAGTTGCTCTCATTTCACGTGCTAGTAAGGTTATCCTCAAAATCCTTCAAGCTAGGCTCCAGCAGTACATGAATTGAGAACTTCCAGATGTACAATCTGGATTTAGAAAAGGCAGAGAAACCAGAGATCATATTTGCCAATATTCATTGAATCATAGAGAAAGTGAGGAAATTCCAGAAAAATACGTGCTTCATTGACTACACTAAATGCTGGGCTGGATGAATCCCAAGCTGTAATCAAGATTGCTAGGAGAAGTATCCACAACTTCAGATATGCAGATGACACTACTCTAATGGCAGAAAGTGAAGAGGACTGAAAAACCTCTTGATGAGTATGAAAGAAGAGAGTGAAAAGCCTGGCTTAAAACTCAACATTTAAAAAACTAAGGTCAGGGCATCTGGTCCCATCACTTCATGGCAAATAGAAGGGGGAAAAGTGGAAGCAGTGACAGATTTTATTTTCTTGGGCTCTAGAATCACTGCAGACCGTGACTACAACCATGAAATCAAAAGATGCTTGCTCCTTGGAAAGAAAGCTATGACAAACCTAGACAACATATTATAAAGCAGAGACATCAATTTGCTGCCACAGGTTTGTAAAGTGAAAGCTATGATTTTTTCAGTATGCATGTATGGATGTGACAGTTGGTCTGTAAAGAAAGCTAAACACTGAAGATTGATGCTTTTGAACTAGAGAAGACTCTTGAGAGTCCCTAGGACAGCAAGGAGATCAAACCAGTCAACCATTAAGGGAATCAAGACTGAATACTCATTGGAAGGACTGATGCTGAGGCTGAAGCTCCAATACTTTGGCCACCTGATGTGAAGAGTCAGCTCTTTGGAAAAGATCCTGATGCTGGGAAAGATTGAGGTCAGGAGGAGAAGGCAGCAACAGAGGAAGAGATGGTTGGATGGCATCACTGACTCAATGGGCATGAGTTTGAGCAAATTTCAGGAGGCAGGGAATGATAAGGGAGCCCTGTGTGTTATAGTCCATGGGGTTGCAGAGAGTCAGAAACAACTTAGCAACTGAACAACAACAACAAAAGTAGGCAACAAACCAGGTTTCTCAATATTGGAGGAAGAGGGAAGGCTAATCCATGGCCTGAAATAAGCATCAGTATAAATTCCTTGACTTTGATATATACAAGCAGAGAGATGGATACCAAATATGTGTATCTTTGGGGTAGAATACACACAGGTACCCTAGCTCTGTCTGCTGAGAGGGCCTAAGAAGCAATGATACTACAATAGTGCTGAGTATACTGGATGCCCAGATACTGGTTTCCAAACACCATTCTTCAATAAAAGGAACCAGGGTTTCATAAAGAAGAGGTTGATTCCAGAAGTTGGGCAGGGAAAACACAAGATTAACCAGGATCATCTTGTGGTATAAGGAATGCTAGAAAAAAGGAGGCGTGCTTGCTGTAAGCGTGCAGCAGTCAGCCTAAAGGACTGGAGTGATTTGAGCAAGAAAATAAATAATAAAGACACTGGTTATAATTAAGACTTTCTCAGAAGAGCTGGCTCTAGAGACCATAAGGAATTTCAAGAAGGAGCTTGAGAACCCAGGGGAGGAAGTTGGGTGCAGTTGTCTTTGGTTCAGTTAGAAACTGGGAAGGGAAGTTAATTTCCTGAAGGAGCAGAACCTGGAAGATAGCAGCAGCTAAGTGGGGTAAGAGCTTCTCCAGTGGCTCAGTGGTTAAGAATCTGCTTGCAATGCTGGAGACACAGGAGATTAGAATTTGAGCCCTGGGTAGGGAAGATCACATGGAGGAGGGCATGGCAACCCATTCCAGTATTCTTGCCTCAAAAATTCCTTGGACAGAGAAGACTGGTGGCTACAGTTCATAGGGTCACAAAGACTCAGAACCAACTGAAGCGACTGATTGCGCACACACACAGAAGGGGTAAAAGACTTTGAGCTCCGAGGGAAGTCAGTATGATCTAGGTCCAAGTGGGAAGAAAGCTCTGGAGTCTGGGCTAGGTTGGGTCATAGCGGCTGTTGCAGGACTGTCCCATTCCGTGATTCTGGATGAACAAACAGATCATGTAGTCCCCATGTTTCCTTTGCAAGAATAGATAAATCTTTTGGGAAAGAGAGTGGGAAAGCATTTCCAGGACTGTTATCCATGTATCTCCACGGTGAATATACTAGCTTCTCTCCAAGGGAGGGGCTTCTCGAAGAGAGATCTGGTGTCCTCCTACCTTAGGATTCTCAAGAACTCCAAGAAAAGGTGTGATGAGGAATAGTATGAGCTATTCCACATGTGAGGAACATGGTCACCTGCTGCCTTTCTCCAAGGTCTGCTCAGGCTTCCCTCAGTGGAGTAGTGTGAATGGCCAGACCTCAGCCTTTCCTTAGTTCCTTTTATTGTCTCAACTAACTGCTTTAGAATATCCTAATTTCCAGGATAAGCCCCCTTCTTATTACTATGTAAGCTTTAGGTAGACGGCTTCCACAGAGTTACATGGGTAAATTATATAAAGTGTTACAAATATTAAAGTAGCAAAGGATTAAATAAAAGTCAGTGGTCTTGACAGCCTCAGCAACCTTCCCTTCTACTCTGAGTGAAAGGATCTGTGAAGAGAAGCGTCTGTGAGTCTGGTTCATCTTGGAAGAGTACCTGAAACCAGAGAATCCCTCTGAGAGTTGCAGTGACCAAAGTCTATGTTTTCATGGTTCTCCAGGCCAGTAGGGGCTGGTGATTGTGAGGAACCCAATGGGGTTAGGAGTGAGGTTGTCTGTTACCTACCTAACATTAATTCTCCCCATCTATCCTTAACATAAGCCCACCTTTGTTCAGAACCCGGTCCTCCCCACTGCAGCCCAAGGAGGTAGCAGATCGTACCTCCAGTTCCAAGGGCCTGATTGGTACAAGGGGTATCATGTTTATTTAACAAATATCGAGGCCAAACCTAGATTATGGGCCAAGCCTTATTTTAGTTGAGTAAGAAAGTTCCAGATTCCATACACAATGAAGTTGATGTCATAGTATATGTGGAAAGAAATGCACAAACAACAGAACAAAACACATGGTGATGAAAACTAAGGAGAATGGGGCCTCGGCAGGGCCAAAGGGGAATGCAGGAAGATGGTGTTGGGCAGTACTTGTTATTTGAAAGGGTGTTTGTGGAAGGGCTTGATGATGAGATACATTCTCCTTCCCTTGTCTTGCTTTAAAATGACGTCAGTTCTGCTGATGAAACCAGGGGGAAGTCTACTGGGAAAACTGTAGAAAAATGTTTTCTCATAACAAAGATAGAGACGCAGGGAGAGGCACTGTCTCTCCTTCCTCTGGATGTTGTAATTGGATGTGATGCCAGGAAGTGCAGCAGAAACCTTGTTCCATCTTGATGACACCAAGAATGGCAGGGTGAAGAGAGAGAGAACAAAATTCAAACCTTGATTCTTCTTCTGAGCTACAGAATTAACTAACCCTGAAGTCTGATCTGTGTCTGTGCTTTTTGTAATGTGAAGTAGTAATTTTTCATATTGTGTATGCCAGTTTAAATCAGGGCTTCTTTTACTTGCAGTTGAAGTCATCCTAACTGATACAAAATGGATTCTGCTAGCTCTAATTAACTGCAATAAACCAGTCTGCAAAATTTTAAGTAGAGAGGAGTAGGAAATTGTGACATTGCTTATAACATGAACTTTTTTTTTTTTTTTTTTTTGCACACAATCTCAGATGTAAGTTTAGTAGCGTTTGAAGCAGTTGGCTAGAAAAAAGACTTCCTGTTAGAGCTCTCTTGCCCAAGACAATGACATAAGGGAATGCAGACAGCATTCTTGGAAACCTCATATTCAGGGAATCATGGTCCACCTGCCCTAATTTCCAACAAGGTGTGGCTAAGAGCTGCAGACATGGAGGAATACATAGATGTGGGTGAAGACTAGTCCAGAATAAATAAACGCTGTAGGGGCATTGGAGTGGCGGTGATGGTGGTTAAATGGGAAAGTAACCACACAGGGTTTGGAGTGTGCCTTTCAAAAATTCCCATTGTGACCGAGAGCTGGTAGGAACTACTGTCTCTGGTTACATTGCCACAGGCTGCTGCCCGTGGTGGGCAGAGCGACAGATTCTACTTCTGTCCAAGATGTCTACATCCGAACCCTTGGAACCTGTGAGAATCTATGCTATTTGAACAAAAAAAATTTCTGCCGATGTGATTGTCAGTTCAGTCACTCAGTAGTTTCCTACTCTTTTGCGACCCCATGGACTGAAGCAAGCCAGGCCTCCCTGTCCATCACCAACTCACAGAGCTTGCTCAAACTCACGTCTATCAAGTCGGTGATGCCATCCAACTATTTCATCCTCTGTCGCCACCTTCTCCTCCTGCCTTCAATCTTTCCCAGCATCAGGGTCTTTCCCAATGAGTCAGTTCTTTGCATCAGGTGGCCAAAGTATTGGAGTTTCAGCTTCAGCATTCATTCTTCCAATGAATATTCTGGACTGATTTCATTTAGGATAGACTGGTTGGATCTCCTTGCTGTCTAACAGACTCTCAGGAGTATTCTCCAACACCACAGTTCAAAAGCATCAATTCTTTGACGCTCAGCTTTCTTTATACTCCAACTCTCACATCCATTCATGACTATGGAGAAACCATAGCTTTGACTAGACAGACATTTGTCATCAAAGTAATATCTCTGCTTTTTAATATGTTGTCTAGGTTGGTTATAACTTTCCTTCCAAGTAGCAAGCATCTTTTAATTTCATGGCTGCAGTCACCATCTGCAGTGATTTTGGAGCCCAAGAAAATAAAGTTTCTCACTGTTTCCATTGCTTTCCCATCTATTGCCATGAAGTAATGGGACTGGATGCCATGATCTTAGTTTTCTGAATGTTGAGTTTTAAGCCAATTTTTTTCACTCTCCTCTTTTGCTTTCATCACTTTAGTTCTTCTCCACTTTCTGCCTTAAGGGTGATGTCATCTGCATATCTGAGGTTATTGATATTTCTCCCAGCAATCTTGATTCCAGCTTGTGCTTCATCCAGCCTGGTATTTCGGGTGATGTACTCTGCATATAATTTAAATAAGCATGGTGACAATATACAGCCTTGACGTACTCCTTTTTCTATTTGGAACCAGTCTGTTGTTCCATGTCCAGTTCTAACTATTGCTTCCTGACCTGCATACAGATTTATCAGGAGGCAAGTCAGATGGTCTGGTATTCCCATCTCTTGAAGAATTTTCCACAGTCTGTTTTGATCCACACTGTCAAAGGCTTTGGCGTAGTCAATAAAGCAGATGTTTTTCTGGAACTCTCTTGCTTTTTTGATGATCTAACAGATGTTGGCAATTTGATCTCTGGTTCCTCTGCCTTTTCTAAATCCAGCTTGAACATCTAGAAGTTCACGGTTCACATTTAAGCCTGGCTTGGAGAAGTTTGAGCATTACTTTGTTAGTGTGTGAGATGAGTGCAACTGAGCATTCTTTGGCATTGTGTTTCTTAGGGATTGGAATGAAAACTGTCTTTTTCAGTCCTGTGGTCACTGCTGAGTTTTCCAAATTTGCTGGCATATTGAGTGCAGCACTTTAACAGCATGGACTTTTAGGGTTTGAAATGGCTCAACTGGAATTCCATCACCTCCATTAGCTTTGTTCGTAGTAATGTTTCCCAAGGCCCACTTGACTTCACATTCCAGCATGTCTCTCATTCCAGCATGGCTAATAGGTGAGTGAAACTATCTGGGTCATTAAGATCTTTTTGTACAGTTCTTCTGTATTCTTGCCACCTCTTCTTAATATCTTCTGTTTCTGTTAGGGCCATACCGCTTCTGTCCTTATTGTGCCCATCTTTGCATCAAATGTTCCCTTGGTATCTCTAATTTTCTTGAAGATATTTCTAGACTTTCCTAGTCTATTGTTTTCCTCTTTTTCTTTGCATTGATCACCAAGGAAAGCTTTCTTATCTCTGTTTGCTATTCTTTGAAACTCTGCATTCAGATGGATATATCTTTCCTTTTCTCCTTTGTCTTTAGCTTCTCTTCTTTTCTCAGCTATTTGTAAGGCCTCCTCAGACAACCATTTTGCCTTTTTGCATTTCCTTTTCTTGGGGTTAGTCTTGATCACTGCCTCCTCTACAATGCCAAAAACCTCCATCTATGGTTTTTCCGGCACTCTGTCTATCAGATCTAATCTCTTGAATCTATTTGTCATTTCCACTGTATCATCATAAGAAATTTAATTTAGATCATACCTGAATGGTCTAGTGGTCTTCCCTACTTTCTTCAATTTAAGTCTGAATTTTGCACTGAGGAGTTCATGATTTGAGCCATAGTCAGCTCCCAGTCTTGTTTTTGCTGACTGTATAGAGCTTCTCCATCTTTGGTTGCAAAGAATGTAATCAATCTGATTTTGGTGTTGACCATCTGGTGATGTCCATGTGTAGAGTCATCTCTTGTGTTGTTGGAAGAGGGTGTTGCTATCACCAGTGTATTCTCTTGGCAAAACTCTATTAGCCTTTGCCCTGCTTCATTCCGTACTCCAAGGCTGAATTTGCCTGTTACTCTAGGTGTTTCTTGACTTCCTACTTTTGCATTCCAGTCCACTATAATGAAAAGGACTTCTTTTTCCTTCTTGGCGTTAGTTCTAGAAGTTCTTGTAGGTCTTCATAGAACCATTCAACCTCAGCTTCTTCAGCATTACTGGTTGGGCACAGACTTGGATTACTGTGATATTGAATGGTTTGCCTTGGAAATGAACAGAGATTATTCTGTCATTTTTGAGACTGTATCCAAGTACTGCATTTTGGACTCTTTTGTTGACTATGAGGGCTATTCCATTTCTTCTAAGGGAGTCTTGACTGCAGTAGTAAATATAATGGTCATCTGAGTTAAATTCATCCATTCCAATTCATTTTAGTTCACTGATACTAAAAAGTCAATGTTCATTCTTGCCATCTCCTGTTTGACCACTTCCAGTTTACCCTGATTCATGGGCCTAACATTCCAGGTTCCTATGCAATATTGTTCTTTACAGCATCAGAATTTAGTTCCATCACCAGTCACATCCACAACTGGGTGTTGTTTGCTTTGGCTCCATCTCTTCATTCTTTCTGGAGTTAGTTCTCCACTAATGTCCAGTAGCATATTGGGCACCTACCAACCAGGGGAGTTCATCTTTAAGTGTCATATCTTTATGCCTTTTCATACAGTTCATGGGGTTCTCAAGGCAAGAATGCTGAAATGCTTTGTCATTCCCTTCTCCAGTGGACCACATTTTGTCAGACCTCTCCACCATGACCCATCCATCTTGGTTGGCCCTATGTGTCATGGCTCATAGTTTCATTAAATTAGACAAGGTTGTGGTCCATCAGATCAGTTTGACTAGTTTTCTGTGGTTGTGGTTTTCATTCTGTCTGCCCACTGAGTGATAAGTATAAGAGGCTTATGGAAGCTTCCTGATGGGAGAGACTGACTTGAGGGGGAAACTGGGTCTTGTTCTTATGTGCAGGGCTATGCTCAGTAAATCTTTAATCCAATTTTCTGTTGATGGGCCGGGCTGTTTTTCCTCCCTGTTGTTTGATCTGAGATCAAACTATGGTGGAGGTAATGAAGATGATTGAGTTCTCCTTCTAAAGTCCCATGCTTGCACTGTCACATTCAATGCCCCCAACCCTGCAGCAGCCCACTGCTGACCCACACCTCCACTGGAGACTCCTGGACACTCACAGACAAGTCTGGGTCAGTCTCTTTTGGGCTCACTGCTCCTTTCTCTTGGGTCCTGGTTTGTACAAGGTTCTGTTTGTGCCCTCCAAGAGTCTATTTCCCCAGTCCTGTTTAAGTTTTGATAACTCTATGGTGAGGTTAATGGTGACCTCCTGCAAGAAGGCTTAAGCCACACCCAGAGTCCCTGCCCTGCAGCGGGTCACTGCTGACCCGTATCTCCAATGGAGACACACAAACACTCAAAGGCAGGTCTGACTCAGTCTCTGTGGGGTCTCCTGGTGTGCACAAGGTTTTGTTTGAGCCCTCCAAGTGTTTCTGGCCGGTATGGGATTTGATTCTAAATGCGATTTCACCCCTCCTACCATCTTCCTGGGGATCCTCCTTTGCCCTTGTATGTGAGGTATCTTTTTTTGGTAGGGTCTAACATTCTCCTGTCAATGGTGGTTCAGCAGCGAGTTGTAATTTCGGAATTCTTACAGGGGAAAATGAGTGTATGTCCTTCTACTCTGCCATCTTGATTAGGACAATCAGATGTGATTGATTGTAGATGTAATAAAAATGTGTTCCAGATGCAATAAAAATTATGGAGATGGGAGATTGTCCTGGATGATCTGGGTGCACGTATGCTAAGTCACTTCAGTCATGTCTGACTGCCACTATATGGACCGTAGCCCATCAGTCCCCTCTGTTCATAGGATTCTCCAGGCAAGAATACTGGAATGGGTTGCCATGTTCCTCTCAGATTATCAGGGTGGATCCAATCTTATCCTATGGACATTAAAGAGTGGAAATTTTCCAGCTGGGGTCAGAGAAATGTGATGGATGAAAATGTAGGGTGGAGTCTAACTCTGAGAGGAATTCAACCCATCTCGCTGGCTTTGACAGCGAGGAAGGGAGGAAGGGAGCCAGGAGCTAAGACATGTGGGTGGCCTCTGGAAGCTGGGGATGGCCCTTAGCTGACAGTCAGCAAGGCTGCAAGGATGTCATTCATATAGCAGTGAGGAACTGAATTCTACCAACAGTCTGAATGAGCTGGTAAAGAGTCTCCCCTGGAGGTGCCAGTAAATGAGCACAGCTCTGTGGACACCTCGATTGAACCTGGAGCCCCATGTCAAGCTTCTGATCCACATAACTGTGAGATAATCAAAACGTGTGACTGTGAGCTTCTAAATGTGTGGCAATTTGTTTTTGTCATCACAGCAACAGAAAATGAATACAGCCAATGAGTAGAGAGCTGCGTCCTGGCTGGATGAGCATGAACTGAACCACTGGGGCTTGTGGAGGGAGAGGGAAGTGCAACTTTGCAGCAGTGCCAGAGGCAAAGGGGTCAGTCTGAGTGGTGGGGTAGAGAAGACATGGAAGCTGTTAATGACAGAGCAGGTATCTAGTCTGTGTAACAAACTACCCCCAAACCGAGTGGCTGTGAACACTAGCAGTTGCCTGTGAGTTGCGGTTAGCAGGGTCAGCTCCTTGGTTCTCCTGCTCACGTCAGCTGCATCCTCTTGCACTGCTGGGCAGCTGCTGGCCAGCGAGGTGGCTGCCTCTGGGGTTGACATGCTTGCTGGGGTGATGACGTGACTGGCCATGTGTTTCTGATCATCTGGCAGATTAACACAAACTTGCTCACAGGGTCACTGGCAGGGGTCTCAAGAGCAGCAAGAACCACTTTTCCAGTCTCTGCTTATGTCGTATTTTTCTTGTCTCACTGGCCTGGGGGAGTCACATGCTTGACCCAGCATCAGCATATTAGTCTGCTCAGGCTACCTCCACAAAGCACCACAGACTGGGTGCTTTCAAGACAGAAATATATGTTCTCACAGTTTGGGAGCCTGCACCTTCAAGGTCTAGGTGCTGGCAGGCTTGGTCTCTTCTGAGGCCTCTCTCCTTGGCTTGCAAATGGCCTCCCTCTTGCTGCCTCTTCACTTGGTCTTTTCTCAGCATGTGCTCCCCTAGGGTCCTTTCTTCACACAAGGAAACCAATCAGTTTGGATCAGGGCACCACCTTAACATAATCATTTTAACTCAGTCACCTCTAGAGGCCTGATCTCCCAATATGATTAGATTCCAGGTACTGAGGTTTGGAAAAGACACAATTCAACTTGTAGCAGTCAATATGGCAGGAGACTGCTCAGAAACAAGGCTAGTGGAAGACTTGAACAGATGGGGGATATGGGGAATTAACTCTAACAATCTATCACAGGTTACCAAAATGTGGGTGAGAAGCTGAAAATTCACAGTATTTCCCAGGGTCAATTTTGTTTATGATAACAGTGTCTTAGAGAAGGCAGTCTGCAAGCTATGACTGGGGGCTAAATCTGGCCCCCTCAATCTTTTTTTTTTTATTTTATTGGAGTATAATTGCTTACAATGCTGTGCTAGTCTCTGTTGTAGAGCGATGTGAGTCAGCTACATGTATACACATACCCCTTCCTCCTTAAACCTCCCCTTCCAAATTATTTTTGTAAATAAAGTTTTATTGTAAATTAGCCACACTCACTCATTTGTGTCTGGTCTGTGTTGTAACTGGCTTCCTGCCACAATGGCAGAGTAAGTAGCTGTGATAGAGACTGTGGGTGCTCAGTTGCTAAGTCGTGTCCAACTCTTTGCAATACTGTGAACTCTAGCCCACCAGGCTCTTTTTGCCCACAGAATTTTCCAGCTAAGAATACCAGAGTGGGTTGCCATTTCCTTCTCCAGGATAGACACTGTACAGCCTGCTAACTTTTAACCTATTCGCCACCTGCCCTTTCACAGAACATGTTTGCTGACTTGACTGTTGGAGAAGTCTAAGAAAACAATGAGTTGAGTAGAAGGGTGAAAGAACCAGACAACCAACCAGCAGCCCGAAGAAGGTGAAGGCACAATTTCCTTTGCTGACTTCTGACGAACAAATTACCAGGGAAGCAACAGGTCTGGAACTGTTACAAGGAGAGGTCTTAATGCGCCGCTTGTGAAGTTGGCAGGAAGGCTTTCTTGGAGCTGTTTCACAATGCCTCGGCCACCCACCCATCTGCTGTCCACACGCTGTCGTCCTTTCAAGTGTCATCTAGAGATATCTACTTGTCAGCCGCAGAGAACAAAGCAGGAGTCTTGGCCTTGACAGGGATTTCCCCTCCTGTGATATTTCACACTAAGCCTCATTCACACCCAATGTGAAGGCAGGGCTGCTTTTAAAACCCATTTCTCATTTTAAAACCAATTCTGTTAAGCATGACTTCAGCTGTCACTTCTTGTTATTTTTGGAGAAGTTTGACGCTCATAGGTTTGAGACATCCCATCCATTTGTTCAATGGACTTCTGATAACTGTCCCTGCCCACTGGCTATGAAGTCAACACCAATTATGCAGCTGACTGCCTTCACGATAGAGCATTTGAGAACAGGCCACGGTGTCTGGTTGTGCCTTACTACATCGGGCCATGTCGTGCTGAAAGGCCTTGAAAACTGGTGCCGTTTTACAGGGGGAACTGGGGAACGCATGAAAGCTGAGAGTAGGCAGAGGGCTGTCTGCACTGCAGACGTGGTCTGCAACCCCGTTGGGATCAACAGAAGTAGGCTTTTCAAACCCTTGCTACATGAGCTTTGTTATTGCCAAAATAGACCACTTGAGATGGAAGTACAGATGAATTTGCTGCTGATGACAGCTCACCAGGACCCTGCTCTCCATTCAGGTACATTGATATGCATATTTGCTCTACTGGAAAAAAAAAATCATCTCCTCTTCTACCCTGGGACGCTGCTTCTGTAGGATCGGAATCTGCTATTTTATACCCACCTGCTGCTCCAATATAAGCAGCGCGATAGGCATCACGCTATGAAAAGCTCTGAGGAGCACTGTTGCCATGCGAATTGCTTCCTTGCTCGGCTCTGCTTGGTGATTGCAAGATGGATTGCCAGATTAGCACAGGCACAAGGAGTTTGTATAAGGAACAGGGAGGGTGATTTTTTCCTGCTTCTCCCAGCAGCTATTTCTTACCAGTCCCTTTGCTTACTATAAAAAGCAAGGTATTTGTTAATGTCATCTCTTGGTGGAAATTCAAAGGGCAGAATCACTGACTCAAGCCCAGAGTGAAATACCTGTGTTTCTTCCTGCCCTCAGACTGCCAGACAAGGACTCCTGGGCTACTGGAAACAGAGGCCACTGGCCTATGCTCCTGCAAGCTCGTCGAAGTTTCCAACATGGTGGTTTGCTGTCCTTTGCTGTTTTATGTCATGCGCTAGCTAACTCAGCATAGCTCCCATTCCCCAATGCAGAATGTTGTTTCCAAACACAAAAAACAAACTGATGAAACAGGTAGAAGCACTGCAGCCTGCAGGCGAGGAGCCTGATTCCCCTCCAGAAGACTGGTGTCGCCTGTGTGAGTAATCTATGTTAACATCTTGTCTTCAAGACGTTGACCTCACTTTGATTCAGACGTTCAAGAAAAGAATTCATTTCTTCTCCATTTCAAAGCTGTTTATCTAGCTTAGAAAATAGCTGCTTTAAACAGAAGCCTTTACACTTGTCTGGGTAAATTCAATTCCAGTTTTTGCTTTGGCCACAAGTCAAAGATAACAGCTGTGCATGTGTGGGTTCACTGCACTCTACGTGCCTGCTGGCTGCATCACCAACTAGAGGGAATAACCAATAATTAGAACATTTTGGGTCATCCGGGAAAGAACAAAGTTTTCTCATGTCTGGAAAGGTGAAGTGACCTCCCTCTGATTTTCCCGAATGAGGATCTGTCTGTGACTACAGGGGGAGCTGAATATACAAGCCTGGGCTCATGGTCGGCCACCGTGTTCTCCCCTTCCTAAAACATCACCTGATAAATGGAGGCTCAAAACTATATTTAATGTTTGTCAGCTCAACTTTAGCTCTGCAACAGGCCTGAGCCGTGGTAACAAGCAAAAGTCCTCGTGTATTCTTAGCACATCAGCATTTCTGATCATAATGATTTGTGACTCAGACCTTGAAAGCTGTGGGGTCTCTTTCTAGTTGAATCAATACAAGTTTACATAAATATATGTTTCTGTTTTCCTTTTGTTCTTGCTTCAGCATTCATGTTTCCTCGTGGGCAATAACAGACTCTGGGAAGGTGGGGAAAAAAGAAAAGGAGCAGATGGAGAGATGATTCAGAAGAAATTATTTGGGTGGATTCTTACTTCTTTCTTGATTATAACTTTTTTATTTCATTATGAGAGGTAACATGTTAGAATTTTTATTTGGAAAGGTAAAACGTGTCCCATGTATTTAAAGAAGATGCTCATTCAGGCCTGATTGCAAGCTAAAGCCATTCACACATGAGCTGCTGTGTGTTGGGCTGTTTGGTGCTTAGTACTTCTTATGGCAGCGCTAGGTATCCCAAAGCGTGAATCCAACAGGGAAGAAGAAACTGGTTTGCCCCAGACACAAAGAGCCAGGCGATCATTCCCTCTGCCTTCAAAATCTCACCCCCTCCAGGAGACAATGTTGGCAAGAGATATGGTAATTTTTTCCTTGATTTTATGCCACGTATGGGAGAAGCTTGCACTTCCACTCAAATAATCAGAAGGACGGGGAGAGACGACTTTTTTGAAGACTTACCTATGGGATGGTCCCTGTTACCAGCGCAGGTTCTCTCTGCTGCAGGATGTGCCCTGGGCACACGGAGGCTGCAGCTCTCGTGACTGCCCTGTTTGTGGAACATACAATGCTCACTGGCATTGCTGTGCCTTGAAGTCCACAGGACTGCCTCTGCTCAGGGTCGGGCAGGAGCGGGATGTGTCCACATTTATCGTGGTGGTTAGAGGCAGCTCTGGGCACATTTGTGCTCTTGGTATCAGTTTGAACCCCAAATTCTCTACGTCAATCATCCCTGACTTCCCTAGCCTGCAACCCCATTTCAATAAGAGAGGAAAAGAGTGGTTAATGTAGATACATTTTCTGTGTCTGGGTTCATTTGGGTGAAACCCAGCTACCTAAAGATATTTGTGTGGACTACACACATATCTCCTAGTTATTTCTTTAAGGATATTTTCAATGACATTTTATACTCAAGAGGGAAAAAGGGAACTAATTATAAGTGATATGCATATATTACATCCACTCTATTTAACCAGCACGTGACCATTGAGATAGGTTCTTGAGATGTAACCAAGATCGGGATTGATATTACCGGTTGGGAACAAGAAATCCTGCCTAAAAACCACGATAATGAAAATACCAGTAGCGAGCCCTGATTGCTGAAATTATACACTCAGAGCACAGAGGACACCACCACGTCATTTACAGGCTCTGTGTCCTGAGGGCTGTGCTGAGAGCAGAGAACTCCAAAGAAGCCAGGACTCTTAAAATTTTTATCCCACGATAGAACGTGTAAGTTCAACGGGAGGAGACTGAGAACCAGTGGTCCTCCTGAAACGGGACACTCACAGGCTGTCATGCTTCTGGGCCCCGTTTCCCGTATACCTGGAGTGTCCCCCCAGGATTGAAGAAACAAAGGGTGGTGGATTCACTGAATCTCAGAGATGCCCTTGCTTACAAATGATTTCTGCATGAAAATTTAGAATCTGGGGAAAGACAGGAAAGCGTGCAGCAGGGATTTTTCCTCCTCAGCCCTTCTAGCCGTGGACTGATTGGTGTGAGAAATTAGCTGTCCTGCTGAGGAGTGAGGTGTCACAACGTAACTGGTCCTTCATGAGCCTCTGTGTCTGATGCACTGATCTTTAAATCAGGGGCCCTTCCAGTGGTTTTCCTTGTGACCTTCCTCGGGTTGGCACACGGCGGGTGTAGTAAACAGATGACTGGTCTCCATCCACTAATATGTAAAATCTGATTATTTTTTATGCTGGTGCTTTTTCTCTTTTATTCCTGAAAGTGATTTTATCTCCTTCACTTCTGTCAATGCCACATGTATACTCATTTCACGGTGAAAGAAGACCTCCATAATGTCTCCTTCTGCTGTGTGGACTTAAGTGAATTTAGTGACTTCAGCTGCAATGCAGGAGACACAGTTTCAATCCCTGGGTCAGGAAGATCCCTTGGCGAAGGAAATGGCAATCTACTTCAGCATTCTTACCTGGAAAACCACAGACAGTGACCTGCTGGTCTGCAAGCCTCAGGGTCATGACGAGTCAGACATGATTTAGCAAGAGAGTCACGCAAAGTGAATTCAGCAGGACTAATCTCCAAACACACAGGCATAAATTATTATTAAATTTTCTAGGGACCTAAAGAGAAAAGCATAGATGTTTCTGTTAAAGAAACAGAAGGCACTTTTCCAATGTATCTGAAGTTAGATATTATTAATGATCATTACGATCCCATCCTCATTTTATTCCTACATTGAAGTCTTTCTCTCTGCCCTGTCAACATCATGAGAAGTAAACAGTTGGGGAAGGAATAAGTCAGTATACATGGTATGGGCAGTAGTGTTTTACTGCTAGAGCTGATCTGCTGCTTCGCTTTAGGAGTTTACCTTTTATTAGCCCCTTAGTGTTTAGTAAGTGCGGTCTTGTGCTTAAGGAAAGAAGGAAGGAAATGAGTTGTTTAAATGACCTACTCTGTGTCAGGCACTATGCTAGCTGCTTTTTATTTCTTATCTCTGTTAATACCACAGCCTTGTGAGGTGGGTGGTGGTTTTATTTTACAGGCGAGAGAACCAAGTAAAATAGAGTGAAGTGAGGGAAAGGGAGAGAAAGACAGGAGCTGGAGTTCCAGTTCTTAGTCATGTGGGCTCTGCTTTACTAGACTTTCTGACCCTGGAATTCCAGTGGACCCACATGGCATCTGAAAGGGGCAGAGCAGAGTTGTTCCAGCTCGGAGATTGCAGGTATACTGTTGGATTGGAGGTGGAGCAGGATTTCTTACCCCCAAATACTCCTCTTTGGTGTAAAGATTATTTTAGGCTGACCATTTTTTTTTCCAGTGGGTTTTGTCATACATTGACATGAATCAGCCATAGAGTTACACGTATTCCCCATCCCGATCCCCCCTCCCACCTCCCTCTCCACCCGACTCCTCTGGGTCCTCCCAGTGCACCAGGCCCGAGCACTTGACTCATGCATCCCACCTGGGCTGGTGATCTGTTTCACCTTAGATAATATACATGCTGTTCTTTCGAAACATCCCACCCTCGCCTTCTCCCACAGAGTTCAAAAGTTTGTTCTGTACTTCTGTGTCTCTTTTTCTGTTTTGCATATAGGGTTATTGTTACCATCTTTCTAAATTCCGTATATATGTGTTAGTATGCTGTAATGCTCTTTATCTTTCTGGCTTACTTCACTCTGTATAATGGGCTCCAGTTTCATCCATCTCATTAGAACTGATTCAAATGAATTCTTTTTAACGGCTGAGTAATATTCCATGGTGTATATGTACCACAGCTTCCTTATCCATTCGTCTGCTGATGGGCATCTAGGCTGCTTCCATGTCCTGGCTATTATAAACAGTGCGGCGATGAACATTAGGGTGCACGTGTCTCTTTCAGATCTGGTTTCCTCAGTGTGTATGGCCAGAAGTGGGATTGCTGGGTCATGTGGCACTTCTATTTCCAGTTTTTTAAGAAATCTCCACACTGTTCTCCATAGTGGCTGTACTAGTTTGCATTCCCACCAACAGTGTAAGAGGGTTCCCTTTTCTCCACACTCTCTCCAGCATTTATTGCTTGTAGACTTTTGGATAGCAAGGCTGATCATTTTTAAGAAAGAGCAGACCATGGAAAAACTCTGAAGACTAAGTAGCAGTTACCCTTTTGTAAGAGATATTTACATGCATAAGGGCATTTCTAAGTATGTTTTCCGTGTACCAGGAGAAGGATGGTCAAATCTCTAGAAATTCTTATCAATGGAGAAAGCATGGAATCAAAGTGGCATAAGCACCACGCCCCCTGTTTACTGCTCCTTACCTGGTAAGCACCCACACCTGGCCGTCCCCCTGCTCCCCAGCATCTTTGTCTTTAGCTGGAGATGGTCTTTAAGGTGGTGTCTTTGGTCATTTTGGAGAGTTGCTCAGTTTTCCTGAATATCTCCCAAGTGTACAAGATGTATATATGATATTAAACATGTGTTTGCATTTCCCCTGCTAATCTTCTGTCATGGGAGTTCTCAGTCAAGAACCTGAAGAGTAGAGGGAAGATGTCCTCCTTCTTCAGGAATGAGCTATTTCTGAGCCCCAACAGGAGAACCTGTTGGTGCCAGTGTAGGGTGTGGGTGTGCCAGTTTTGGTCTCATGGTGACATAGCCCTGCCCACTCCAAAGCTTGCACATATTGTATAAATAATAACCCACACTTACTAAGCATATACTCTGGGCCAGACACTGGCTTAACAGTTCATCCTCAGAACCCTATTAGGTAGATGCTAATATTACCTTCATTTTACAGAAGGGAAAACTGAGGCAGCTGCTGAGTAGCATAGAGGTTCAGGCCCCTATCAAAGCTCACAAAGCTTGTCAGCAGTGGAAGTGGGGTTTGCTCCGAGGCAGGCTGGCTTTCAAGTGATGCTCTTCATCACTTCTGCTTCTGCCTTTCAACCAGGCCCTCAGCCTGTCACTGGTGAGGCTGATTTTTGGGCTCGAGGCTGCTGTTTCTGTGCCTCTTCCCTTTCTTAGAGGGCAGGGAAGTCTCAGTTGTCACATTTTCTAGGAAGTGAGTATAAATGCTTGCATTCCATCTTTTTAATGTAGCAAAGAAAAAAATAGATCAGGCACATTTAGACAGGTGACTACATACCCTGCTATGGAGATAATCAAAGGGTAGTTCACAGAACTACAGTAAAAGCCTGGGTTTATAGCTCCACTCCTCCATATAACTAGCTGGCTGTATACAGAGACACTCCAAGTCCTTGGCTTGTCAGCTATAAAACATGTTTAATTTCTAGCTCATTGCACGGTTGTGAGAATCAATGAAGATGTTGTGTAGAAAGTGCTCATCAAGGTGCCTGGCTATAGTAAGCTTTTAATGAAAGATACTTTTATTAATTAAGATTATTAAAGCCCTGGTTGACTAAAAAACCTAGCTGAGACTATTGCATCTTAACTCTACAGATGTTTTGAAGGCAGTATGATGTGGAGTATCTTCAATCAGCTTGGGCGGGGGGGACCCCTTTCTTATTGAACACTTTGCTACACAGGAGCACTGTGCTGAGTGCTTTTTACATACTCTCTAATATTTACAAGCAAATGTCTTATGGGTCTCGTCCATCTCTAGGCTTACTTTGCTTTTCCAGACCGGGAAGGGGCAGAGTTGAGATCTGAAGGGAAGCTTCAAACCCTCACCATTACATTTTGCTTGTGGTCTGAAGCAGCAACAAGGTAACTCCTTATTGGAATCCACGTCTTGGGTGCAGACCAATTAGACTCAAATTCTTTTTTTTTCCAAATGGAAGTATAGTTGTGTTAACTACTGCCGTATAGTAAAGTGATTCAGTTATACATATAGATGCGTGTGTGCCTGCTGTTGCTTCAGTTCTGTCTGACTCTTGGTGACCCTAGGGACTGTAGCCCGCCAGGCTCCTCTGTCCATGGGATTCTCCAGGCAAGAACACTGGAGTGGGTTGCCATGCCCTCCTCCAGGGGATCTTCCCCACCGAGGGATTGAACCTGGGTCTCTTATGTCTCCTGCACTGGCAGGTGGGTTCTTTACCACGAGTGCCGCCTGGGAAGCCGCATATATATATAATATACATATATAATGCATATAACCATATGTATGTGTAGAATATATATATACACATTCTTTTTGGAATATTCTTTGCCATTTTGGTTTATCACACGATACTCTTCTCTCAGTGTCATCATTGTGTCTTGCTGCTTTTGTTCAGTCACTGAGTCATGTCCGAATCCTTGTGACCCCGTGGGCTGCAACACCCCAGGCTTCGCTGTCCTTCACTGTCTCCCAGAGTTTGCTCAAACTCATGTCCATGAGTTGGTGATGCTATTTAACCGAATCATCCTCTGCCACCCCTTCTCCTTTTGTCTTCAATCTTTCCCAGCCTCAGGGTCTTTTCTAAGGAGTCAGCTCTTCACGTCAGATTGGAGCTTCAGCTTCAGTTCTTCCAATGAATATTCAGGACTGATTTCCTTTAGGATGGACTGGTTTGATCTCCTTGCAGTCCAAGGGACTCTTCAGAGTCTTCTCCAACACAGTTCAAAAGCATCAATTCCGTACACAACTATTGCAAAAACTATAGCTTTGACTATACAAATAGGATCTTTGTCAGCAGAGTAATATTTTTGCTTTTTAATATGCTGTCTAGGTTTGTCAAAGCTTTCCTTCCAAGGAGCAGATGTCTTTTAGGTTTATTGGTTATCTGTATTTCTTCTTTGGAGAAATATCTATTTAGGTCTTCTGCCCATTTTTGGATTGGGTTGTTTGTTTTTCTGTTGCTGAGTTGTATGAGCTATTTGCATATTTTGGAAATTAAAGCCTTGCCAGTCACATTGCTTGCAAATATTTTCTCCTATTTCTTAGGTTATTTTATTGATTTTTTTTTTTTTTTTTTTTTTTTTTTGCTGTGCAAAAATTTGTAAGTTTGACTAGGTTTCATTTGTTTATTTTTGTTTTAATTTCTATTGCCTTTGGCAACTGACCTAGGAAAATACTGATATGATTATGTTAGACAATATCTTGCCTATGTTATCTTCTAGAAGTGTCATGTCTTATGTTTAAGTCTTTAAGTCATTTTGAGTTTATTTTTGTATATGGTGAGAGAGGGTATTCTAACTTCACTGATTTACATGTGTTTTATAACTTAGACTCAAATTCTTGATAGCTAAGGGAACCTAACTCCTCTGACCTTTCCGAGTCTGTTTTTTCAACTAGAAAAAGCAATAAAATGATGAATCCTGCAGCACTCTTTCTCAAGAAACAAATGAAAGAATTATCCGGGTCTGGCATGGGTGTTAAATAGGCCTGATTTGAACAAGACCTTCATTTCCCGAGTATGACACGCTTGAAGTCAGATGGCTGGGGCGTCTGTTGTTGCCCTACATCAGGGGAGCTGAGAAATGGGTTTACTCAGGAAAATGAAGGTACTTCAGGAATAAGGTGCTCAGTGGGCAAAACAGCAGGAGCAGGGTTCTCCCCAAATCATTTTTCACAATGCAAGATATGACTAAGAATATTCTACATATAGAAGGCAATGCCATCAATGATCAGCTAGGTCTTTCAAGAGGTAAATATGTTGCTCTTATGATGAGTGTGCATGCGTGCGCGGTTACTTCAGTTGTGTCTGACTCTTTATGACCCTATAGACAGTAGCCCGCCAGGCTCCTCTGTCCATGGGATTTTCCAGCCAAGAAGACTGGAGTGGGTTGCTATGCCCCACTCCAGGGATCTTCCTGACCCAGGGATCAAACCTGTGTCTCCTGCATCTCCTGCAATACAGGCAGATTCTTTACCCACTGAGCCATGTGAGACTGTAAATTAGCTTCTTCTAGTTCAGCAGTTAGAATCACGTGGTCATGAAACAAAGGATGGGCTAAATCTTGAAAGAACAAGTTCAAGGTTAAAAAAAGTGACTTTAGGGCAAGTGAAAACTTGGATACATTTGTAAAATATCACCCAAAGAGCCTGAGTTTTCTATTTGTTCGGCTTTTTTGATGCCATTACATGTATCATTTTGACAATAAGCATAAAAGGGTGATTTGAGAAGGTGAACAATTTGCTTCCTTGCAAGGAATTTTGCTGGTTGGATTTCAAATATGTAGGAAAGGATTATACATGTAATATTTAAAATAAAAATTTTAAGAGTGACTAAGGCAGTAATGAAAAAAATCACAATTCTCTAAATGTCACTTCATTCAGTAGCGTACATTGTCTGCATTTCATCTCAGCGAGTGGGAAAATGAAAAATGTCATGTACACACAAGGTTGACAAATTGATTTTTCTTTGTGAGTACACATCTCTACTTTAAGGATCAGAAAAAAAATATTTGTACTTCACAGGTTTAATGGTGAATTTATACCATTTGGCCCATTTAAAAAGTGCTAAGAAGAGCACAGAGTAAGACATCAATATTTCTGTGATGTTTCAATATTTACTGGCAATGCTTTCTTAAGTATTACCTGCTCCAATGAAGCCAAATTCAGAAGGTAAATTGTAATTTTCAGGCATTATTATTTACTTTCAGCATTTCTGGACAGAAAATGTAAAATGTTAAAAATACTTCAAAATGACTTGGTATATAATTTTTGCTCTTTCAAAAATGGCTTGATATGTAATTTTTGTTCTTTCTTCACTCAGAATTCCCAAATCCACATAAGATTTTTTGCTCTAAACTCTGCTCCTGTGAGAACCCACAGCCCTCAGAATAAATATCAAATATGTAATTTTCCCCCTGAGGCCATCTGTAAGATGATTTCCCAAAGGAACAAAAAAATTGCTTTTAAACAAAGGATAAACATGGAGTTTTGAAAACTCTGATTAAACTTCTTTGAAAGTTTTATGCTGAGGCGAAAGGGGATGAGTGGGGCTGAAATAGAATTCATCTTGCCACAGCATCATAGAGCATTTGCTCTCTTGCCCATGGTGATTTATTAGGGGACCAAGTTCATGTCATTGTGCCTGATCTTCAGAAACCTGGCTCCAAATCCTGATGTTACTCACAATTGAAAATGAGGCTGGTGGTCAGATCCCAGCCTCGTTTGACAGGATTGTCAGCCTGCACTCAGGAGAATGGCCGTCTGGACAAACAGGGAGTGTGAACTTGCAGGTCAGGGACTCAAGTGGGTGTCAGCTGGGTTTTTATCTGCAGTGAGCCTGGGAGGTGTGTGCCTTGGCTCCTGACCCTTCTCAGTGGGAAGCTTATTAAGCTGCCTGACAAAGTAGGCTGATACAGTCCTAACGTCCTCCGAAGGAAGCTTTTGTTCTTTCTTCTTCTTTTTCTTTTTTTTGGGGGGTCAAAGCTTAAGAGAATGACTAATTATTAAAATTTTGGAAAAGAAATAGCTCTGGGACTTCGAATATCTGTGTAAAATCTTAAAGGCAGCCAATTTTGCTTCCTGGCATTTGCTTGCCTTGTACAGCTTATAAATAGCTTCCATGTGGTTGCTGCTTCAGTACAGACCTCTGATAAGACCATGGGGAAATTAGTTTTGTAGAAGTCTGTCAGTCTGGGGATAATGGGGATGCCTAAGTGAAATTTTTAAGAAAGATTTTTTTACAAGAATTTCCTTCTAGAGAAGGAAGGTTATTTGCTAACTTTTGAGGAGACCAATAGGAATAACAGAAGATTTAAGATGATCAATTTTATAATCTGAGATTAGACAAAAAAACCAATTAATGTCATTAATTTCAACGTTGAATTTAAGAGAAGAGTGATTAAAAAAAGATAGGACTATAGTTTAAGGATTTGTTATCCTGGAATCTCTATTCCCATACAATGAGGCCACCTCTTACTTTTGGATGATTATATACTTCCTATAAGAGGGAGATGATGGACTTCACCATGGCCAGTATCTTAGGAAAATGCATGCCATTCATTCAGTGGTGGAAAGGGAACATGGAGCTGTCTGATTTAAATATAATCCTAGTGGATCTTTTTTGGTAGAGAGCAAGATGGTCTCTTTCCCCCAGAGAAAGGTCATGTCATCCACAGAAAAGCAGGTATTATCTGGAATAAATTATTGTTCACCACCTATCTTGATACACATTGAATGGAGAAGGGGCTCATGATACTGACTTTTATTTACCATAACCTTTCAAAACATTTACTAAGTGCCAAGCACTATTCTAAAGACCACACAAATATTAACTCACTTACTCCTCATGACAATCCTAGGATGTAGGTGCTATCAGTTCAGTTCAGTGGCTCAGTCGTGTCTGACTCTTTGCAACCCCATAAACCACAGCACGCCAGGCCTCCCTGTCCATCACCAACTCTCGGAGTTTCCTCAAACTCATGTCCATTGTGATGGACATGATGCCATCCAACCATCTCATTCTCTGTCGTCCCCTTCTCCTCCTGCCGTCAGTCTTTCCCAGTACCAGGGTCTTTTCAAATGAGTCAGTTCTTTGCATCAGGTGGCCAAAGTGCTGGAGTTTCAGCTTCAGCATCAGCCCTTCCAATGAACACCCAGTACTAATCTCCTTTAGGATGGGCTGGTTGGATCTCCTTGCAATCCAAGGGACTCTCAAGAGTCTATTCCAACACAACAATTCAAAAGCATCAATTTTTTGGCACTCAGCTTTCTTTATAGTCCAACTCTCACGTCCATACATGACCATTGGAAAAACCTAGCCTTGACTAGATGGGTCTTTGTTGACTAAGTAATGTCTCTGCTTTTTAATATGCTATCTACGTTAGCCATAACTTTCCTTCCAAGGAGTAAGCGTCTCTTAATTTCATGGCTGCAATCACCATCTGCAGTGATTTTGGAGCCCCCCAAAATAAAGTCTGTCACTATTTCCACTGTTTCCCCATCTATTTGCTATGAAGTGATGGGACCAGATGCCATGATCTTAGTTTTCTGAATGTGGAGCTTTAAGCCAACTTTTTCACTCTCCTCTTTCACTTTCATCAAGAGGCTCTTTAGTTCTTCTTTGCTTTCTGCCATAACGGTGGTGTCATCTGCATATCTGAGGTTATTGATATTTCTCCCGGCAATCTTGATTCCAGCTTGTGCTTCTTCCAGTCCAGCGTTTCTCATGATGTACTCTGCATATAAGTTAAATAAGCAGGGTGACAATATACAGCCTTGACGTACTCCTTTTCCTATTAGGAACCAGTCCGTTGTTCCATGTCCAGTGCTAGCTGTTGCTTCCTGACCTGCATACAAGTTTCTCAAGAGGCAGGTAGATGCCACGATTATCCCCATTTCCCAGATGAGGAAACTGTGACACAGAAAGGTTGGGTCGAGGTTCCAGCGTGTGGTAAGTGGGGAGCCAGCTTCAGATCCAGACAGTCCTTCCAACTCTGTCGGCCTTGCTCATTCCAACCACTTGACTGTGATGTGTCCCGACTAACTAGTGAATGTGTTAATTGCTCAGCTGTGTCTGACTCTTTGCAACCCCATGGACTGTAGCCCACCAGGCACCTCTGTCCACGGGCTTCCTCAGGCAAGAATACTGGAGTGGGTTGCCGTTCTCTTCTCCAGGGGATCTTCCCAACCCAGGGATTGAACCTGGGTCTCCAGCATTGCAGATAGATTCTTTATCATCTGAATCACCAGAGAAGCCCATTTTATATATAGCAGGGTGTATGTTTTAACTCCAAACTCCTAATTTATCCACCCCACACCCCTCCATCCCTGCTATTCCCTTTGGTAACCATAAGTTTGTTTTATTTGTCTGTTTCTGTTTTGTAAATAAGTTCCTTTGTGTCATTCTTTTTTTTAGATTCCATATGTAACTAATATCATCTGATATTTGTCTTTTGCTCTCAGAGCTGATTAACCCTGCCTGGTCATCTCCAGCTCTACTGAAATTCTCCATCAGAATGAACTCCTAAGAACTGACTTTTGACAGACTTCCCACTAACAGGTGAAGAAGCTTTTTCTAATCCCTCATGGGTAGCCACCCCTAGATTGATTTGTAGAATAAACCTGGATTAAAATGCCCTTTTCTTTGATTGCCTCCCTTACATTATGTAAGCTTGTGAGACAGGCTGTATGCCTTATTTTGTCTTCCTGCAGCCGCTCCCTAGCAAAGCCCCTGCTCTGCAGTAGGTGCTCATAGGGATTCAGACAGGTTTTGACTACATCAGACCAGCCGACGTTTGCAGTCTGATTTCTGAGGACTTCCGGGCTGCGCCAATGAACAAAGACTATTTCTTTTTACTGCAAGAAATAGACTTTGTGACTGATTTTAAGAAGTAACTTTATTTGTGGCATTACTTGTCAAACAAAATTTAATGACTATTAGAGATCTTGAAATAGAAATGGGGAAAAATGAAATTTTTATTGGGAAGAAACTCCCCAAATAGCTGTTAAACATCAATTTCACAGAAGAAATTAGAGGGATCTAATTGCTTCTGGACCCATTTTGCCAACACTAAGGTGCCTTAAAAGATGAAAACAGTGCCAAACAAGAGGTTATTATGAACACAGAAAAAGGGATTTTAGAGAATAAATGCTTCCCTCCTACATGTCCTGCTTGTCATTTGTTATATCTAGATCACAGAACATGGCATAGTAATGCACCTCCCTTGACTGAAAGTCCAACATTTCCCACATAATCTAAGTGCAGAATCTAACCTCCTAGCCCTCTCCCTTCATGCCTGCTCACTCTAATCATCTCTGCTCCCCAGAGTCTTCCAAGTCCTATCTCCTCGTTGTCATCTGAGGTGATTTTCAGTTTTTATGTGGTTGTCCCTTGCCTCCCTCCCACATGACTGTGTGCAGGCAAGCACGTGCATACACGCAGAGTGGAGAGATTTTATCTTCTTTCAACTTTTTCTCTCCTCTTGTCTCTGCAGTTTCATAGTAAAGATCAGAAGATAGCAGAGCTGTTTTGTGGAGGGAGGAGACAGTTGGGGATTAAAATTGGCTACCCTTCGCCTTCTAGCTGTGTGGCATTTTCTTATCTGCTTGTAGGGGAAGGTTAAAGTTTGCTCAGCTAGTAAGGAGTTATTTTCAGGATTTGCCAACAGGAGTGGTTTAGACTGTTTGCTGAAGCAGAGGAGATTATAAGTAACCTAGGGAGGATGTTTGTAGTACTGACCCCTAAGCAGGGATGCACATGTTAGCTGTGGCCTGGCTTTGAGGTTTCCAGGGCTAGGCTATTTCAACATCTGGTGGGTACATCAGTGTTTAAGAAATAAACTAAAACTTTGAGATGACTGCATCCTTGACAAGAAGTATTCTTTTCCAGGAAGGAAGGCTGTAGCTGTCTAACAAGGAATTACAACAGTCCACAACTGTCTGGGCAGGAAATGAAGAAGATTATCCTGGCTATCTCAAAATGGGTGTTTGGGGAATGTGGGAGGGTGTGAGTTGTTACAGACTATTCTGGAATTAGGGCATTGGGCTTGCCTGATTAATTTTTATCTCATATTACAGGGTTCTTGGCTATCAGATTTCTGATCACATTAGAAGGGTTTGAACCATCTAAAATCACACAGCATGGTTACATAGATTCCAGATCTATTAATTAGAGTGAAAAATATGTCTACTTTTGGCAGCAAGCAGGTTTCCCTTCATCTTTCCATTTGATGAATAAATGGCATTAAAAAAAATTAATATCTGAGTTACATCAAAGTGAAATGTGATAGAGCTATGACTCCTGAGGCATCACTTAATAATTATTATTTCAGAAGGCAACTGGTCCTATTTTTGTGAAGAATGTGGTCACTGAATAACTGCTCATCAAATGGCCATTTTGTGTGCCCTCTACATTGCTTCACAAAGTTGTATTCACCAAGCACAGCTACAGCCAGACTACTCCCCTTCTTTAGAAACTTTCAGTGGATCCCCACAATCCTCCGCAGTGTTTCTCAAATCTTAATGTGCAAAAACTCACCTGGGGATCTTATAAAATTGTAGATCCTGGTGTGATTTGTCTAGGGTGGGGCCTGGGCTTCTGAACATCTGACAAGTTTCTCCTGGTCTCTCAAATGCATTTTTTTTTTTTTTTTTTGGCCGCACCACATGACTTGCAGAATCTTAGTTTCCCGCCCATGAGTTGAATCCAGGCCCTAGGCAGTAAAAGTGCCAAGTCCTACCCGCTGGACCGCCAGGGAATTACCTCAACTGCACTCTGAGCAGCAAGGGTCCGCAGGAGAAGTCTGATGGTGATGACAATACGCTAGGCTTCCAGTAGCTTCCCAGGCTGATCGCCCTTCCTGTTCCGGACTTCCTGCAGTCTGCTGCTGTTCGACGTTCCCACGCTGTCCCTGTTTCTCAGATGCACACGAGCCTTGTTCGGTGGTTTGGGGATGTTAGCCCCCGTCCACGCCTTACTTGCCTTTCTTCATCCAAAGAACTCCCATTCTCTACACCTCCTTCTCAACTTGTCTCTACCCTTCCCACTCATTAGCATCATTCTTTCCCTGTCCTGCTCTCCTCTTGCATTTTGTTTGGAGATTCATTTTGCAACTTACTGCTGTCTGCCAGATCATATATATTAGCTGTGTATCTGTCCTTCCCTATGAACTGTGAACCTCTGGTGGACAGCTATCTCATGCTATACATCGTTGCCTCCTCTGCAGTATTTTGCACAATTCCTACATAGAGCAATTTCCAATAGAAGTTTGCTGGAATTGAATAAAGCTCACAAATTGTGTGAAATCACCCCTCTAGATGGGTTTCTCTTGAAAAGTTGAAACTCACTGGCTTTCAGAGAAACCTCTTCAATGTTCTTTCCTGAGAAGAAATGTCTTACTCCTCGGTAATTAGGAATCTCTCCTGGGTGGTTTTTAAAACAGGTTTTGATTTGGAGGATCTATGAGTATGACTATGTGGGCTAAGCTTCTTAGAGGGGCAACCCAGCTGAGAATCACAAAAGAAAGCTGAGGTTGCTCCCTGTGCCTATCATACAAACTGGCTTTTCCTTGTTGCTAATAAAAGCTACTTGTGTTGACTGTCTAACAAGAAGCACCTTAATCCTTCTTCAATGGACTTCTAAAATTAGCTTTATTTTGTCCTTCCCAAAGAAAGATGAGATGTGTCACTTTTTCACTTTCAGGGGGCTTGATCGGAGAGTTGGTGGTCTTTGCCTAGAGTATGGGAGGACATTCCTAGCTGGGCAATATTAATGAACCAGTTTTTTGAATCAGAGTGACCTGGGTTCTAATTTTGATCCTGTAACATGTTAACTTTGTTATCTTGAACACAAACAGTATTTAGCCAATTTGAGCCTCATTTTTCTCATCTCATGATCGGGTAAATCATACCAACAGGAAGGATTATTTATATTAAATGAAAAATGTGTGTAAATTGGCCCCACAACAAATGGTGGGTGTTATTGCAATCGATTTTCAGACATCACTGGTCATTTTTTTAGCACTTAAAGTATACCGTCCATGTTTATCAATCACATCTCAACTATTAGAAGTTGGGGATGAGAGGGGGTCTTTGTTGCTGTTCGTTTGGTTTTGGCAGTGCTGCCCAGCTTGTGGAATCTTGCGTCCCGGACCAAGGATTGAACCTGAGTCTTGAGCAGTGAGAGCACCAAGTCCTTACCACTGGACAAAAAGGGAATTCCCAGAGAGGGGTTCTTGACTTTGGCATCCAAAGTCCTGCTTCTTTTTATAGAGCTTTGGTCATTGTGTTGAGGCCAGTCACTGACCTCTTCTAGTGGTAGAAGGAATAACTTTGTTGGTGAGGTGATTTCATTGCAAGTCCATAGACACTGGGACTTGGGACTTATTAAAATAATGATCTCAGTGAAGCTTGCAGTTATAGTGAATAATATTCCAAGTTAGGAAGCTTCTGTTTTGGATGTGGAAGGGAAGTTGCCCAAATAGCAAAGTCTGCTTTCACCGTTTATCTTGGTCCAGGTGGTAGATCTGTGTACAGGGCTGACTTGCATTACTAAGCTTCAGCACAGTGGTGGTGGAAACAAGTCCAGGCCTTGCCCATCAGTTTCCATTTTCATATTTCCTGCAAGGGTTGGGAAACGTGGAAGGACAGCATGAATTCAATTTAACAGTCCACTAAGTTTCAAAGAAATGATCACATCTCTGAATCTAAGTGTTTTAAACAAGATTTTTCAGATGGTAAGAAAAGACAAATCCCTTGTTTAGTAAACAGAAGCAGTTTAAACATTAATCATCCACCAGACATTAAGTGTAATCAAAGGTTCCATTTTAGTTCAAGTATAACTTATGTTCCCCAATTAATTACTTACAGGACTATGTAGTTTGCATTTTTAAATGAATGTTCTGCCTCCCAGATGTCTTCTTGTAGGAATGCTGTGACCCTTCATAGAGAGGCTGGTTCTCTTATCACAGTATTTTCAAGGCCTCTTGGGGTGTGAAAAGACACAGTTTAAGTACCACCTGCCATATTGGACCCAACAAGGAATTTGTGAAGTTGGAATGCAGCTTCAACACTTAAGTAGGTTATATTCTTGGCAAAGAGACTGTGAGTTGAGATGATGTAATTCAAATTTGATATTTTCCAGAGAAACATTATTATAATGGAGCTATTTTCTTGACAAAGGGTCAAGTCTTAGTGGATTTGCAGGAATGAGGCTATCACACTAGTAAGGAACCTCAAAGTAATCTGGGTCAGTTCTCTTTCTTGAGTCAGAAAAATGCTATTCTCACTTTCCAGATGAAACAAGTAAAGTTTATTTAAAGGCTCAGTGTTCTGCTAATATGCCAACTAGGGGTGGGGTTTTGGAGGGTGAAAAAAGGATCTAGAACAGCACTATCTAACAGAACTTTCTGCAGTGATAAAAATGTCCTGTGTATATCTACATAGCTTTACACAGCGATGGTTAGCCACACGTGGCTACTGAGCACTTGAAACACGGCTAGTATGACTAGAAACAGGAATTTTCAATTTTATATAATTTTACATAATTTAAATTTAAATATAACAAGCCACATGTGGCTAGCACAGGTAAACCCAAGCTAATTTTATGCATTTTTAAAGGCAAGAGCTAGGTAGCAAAATGAAAGCACAGCCAAGAGAATAAAACCTGATGACATATCCACCTTGCTGACTGAATTGGTTATTTTATAATGAAGTTTAAGGATCATCAATCTGTTGGTCAATACCAAGGGATGTTAATGGTTTATAGCATGGTAAAGTCTCAGAGCCATTTAAACGTTTTTATTGTATAAGAAAGAAAAAGCATAAAGAGAATGCTAAGGGCATGGGCGAGTATGGAATAAAACTTTTAGACTTAGGACAAGAAACAAATGTTGTATCTCAGAAAAGAGTTAAGGATTTTAAAGACGGATTTCCTAAGGACAGTGGAGGGAGTTTCTTTGAAAAATTATGGAATTTATTTTTAAAAAACTATACATGGTTTGACTGTGGCTGACCATAGATTGGAAACAAAAATTACACTTCTTATAATTTCTGTCATTAATTTGATTTTACTTTCAATTTTAACATACACCTACCTTTAAAAAAATTGTAATAAAAATTACACAAGACCTAATGTCTTAAATTTTTGATTGTACACTGCAGTATTGCAGTAACTATAAGCAGAATGTTGTGCAGAAGATCACTAGAGTTTCTCTATCTTGCCCGACTGAAACATTACCCTTACTGAACAGCAGCTTCCAGTTCCCCTCTTCTCCCAGCCCTGAAACCACCATTCAACTTTCTGCATGGAATCAGGCAGTATTTACCCTTCTGGAATTTGCTTATTTCCATCAGCATGTTGTAGTATATGACAGGATTTCCTTGCTTTTTAAGGCTGAATAATATCCTATTGTATGCATATAATCTTCATTCATTCATCAGTCAGTGGACATTTAGCTTGTTTCTACTTCTTGGTCATTATAAACAGTGCTGTAATAAATGTGGGAGTGAATACATCTCTTGGAGATTCTGATTTCAGCTTTTTTTTTTTGTGGGGATAAAATACCCAGAAGTGGTTACTGGATCATATAGTAGCTCTCTTTTTCACTCTTTGAAGAACATCCATACTGTTCTCCACCATGGCTGCACAATTTTACATTCCTATTAGCAATAGGAATTTACTAATAGAAATTCTCCATATCCTGACCCACACTTGTTATTTTATGTCTTATTTATTTATTTTTATAATGGCCATCTTGACAGGTATGAAATGATATATCATTGTGATTTTGATTTGCATTTCTCTGATGATTAGTGATGCTGAATATCTTTTCATACACTTGTTGGTTATATGTATGCCTTTTTATGGATAAATGTCTATTTAAACCTTTTGCCCACTTTTAAATCTAATTATTTATTTTCTCTTTTCTAATGAATTATAGGAGTTCTTCAAATATTTTGGTCATTAATCCTTTCAGAGACATAGAGTTTGCAAAAATTTTCTCCAATTACACAGATTGCCTTTTTACTCTTTTTGATTATTTTCTTTACTTTGCAGAGTTTTGTGTTTGATATAGTCCCACTTATTTAATTTTATTTTGTTTTCTGTGCTTTTTGGTGTCATATCCATTGCCAAGACCAACATTAAGAAGTTTTGCCTTTATGTTTTCTTCTAGGAATTTTAGAATTTTAGGTCTTACATTTACGTCTTTAATCCATTTGAGTTGTTTTTTGTGTATGGTATGAAATAAAGATCCATTTTCATCCTTTTGTGGGTAAATATCCATTTTTCTCAGCACTCTTTAAAAAATAATGCATTGTATATTATTGTCTACAATAATTATATACTGTCTATTCTTGACACCAGTGTTGAAGATCAGTTGATCATATATGTATGGGTTTATTTCTAGATTCTCTATTCTGTTCCATTCATCTGTGTCTGTCTATAGGCTAGTACCACACAGTTTCAATCACTGTAGTTTTTGACATATTTTGAAATAAAAAATTGTGAGACCTTTAGCTTCACTCTTTCTTAATACTGTTTTGGCTATTTAGAGTCTTTTGTGGTTCCATATGCATTTTAGGATTCCACCCCGCCCCCCATTTCCATGGAAAAACCCTTGGGTTTTGATAGAGATTGAACTGAATCTGTAGATCAACTACTACTTAGGTTAGTATGGACATTTTAATTATGTTAAGTCTTCCAGTCATTGGAAAAGGGAGGCCTTTCAATTTATTTGTGTCTTCTTTCATTTATTTCAGCAATGTTTTGTGGCTTTCAGTGTACAGGTTTTACACGTCCTTGGTTAAGTTTAGTCCTAAGTATTTTATTCATTTTGATGTTATTGTTAATAGAATAGTTTTGTTAATTTCTTTTTGGATTATTTATTGCTAGTGTATAGAAACATAATTGATGACTTTGTAGCTTACCAGTTTGCTGTATTAATTTATTTGCCCTAATTTGTGTGTGTGTGTATAATCTTTAGGATTTTCTATGTGTAACATTATTTCATCTTTGAAAAAATGTCAGACAAGACTTAGTGACTGAACAACAACAACATCTGTGAACAGAGATGATTTTACATATTCTTTTCTGATATGGCTGCCTTTTATTTGTTTTTCTTCACTAATCATCTGGCTAGGACTTCTAGTACTATGTTGAATAGAAACAGTGAGAGCGGGCATCCTTGTTTTGTTCCTAATCTTAGAAGAAAAGCTTTGAGCTTTTCTCTGTTGTGTGTAATGTTAGCTATGAATTTTTCATGTATGGCCTTTATAATGTTGAGGTATAATCTTTCTATTCTTAGTTTGTTGAGTCTTTTTAGGATGAAACAGTGTCAGATTTTGTCAAATGCTTTTTCTGTATCTATTAAGATAATCATGTGATTTTTAGTCTTCATTCTGTTAATATGATGTATCCTTCACATTGATTGATTTCCATATGTTGAAACATACTTACATCCCAGGGATAAATCCTACTTGGTCATAATGTATGATCCTTTTAAGGTGTGTTGAATTTGGTATGGTAGTATTTTGTTGAGGGTTAAAAAAATATATATTCATCAAGAATATTGGGCTCAAATTGTTTTTTCTTTGGCATTAGTGATTCGGGCATAGAGTTGGATTACTGTGAAGTTGAATGGTTTTCCTTGGAAACCCATCAAGATCACTCTGTCATTTTTGAGATTGCAACCAAGTACTGCATTTTGGACTCTTGTTGACTATGAGAGCTACTCCATTTCTCCTCAGGGATTGTTGCCCACACTAGTAAATATAATGGTCATCTGAAATAAATTTGCCCATTCCCATCCATTTCAGTTCACTGATTCCTAAAATGGGGATGTTCACTCTTACTATCGCCTGCTTGACCACATCCAATTTACCTTGACTCATGGACCTAACATTCTAGGTTCCTATGCAATATTGCTCTTTATCAGATTTTTACTTTCACCATCAGTCACACCCACAACTAGGCATTGTTTCCGCTTTGGCCCAGGCTCTTCGTTCTTTCTGGAATTATTTCTCTCCTCTTTCTCAGTAGTATTTTGGACACCTCCTACCTGGGGGGGCTCATCTTTGGTGTCATATCTTTTTGACCTTTCGTATTGTTCATGGGGTTCTTGAGGCAAGAATATTGAAGTAGTTTGCCATTCCCATCTACAGTGAACCATGTTTTGTCAGAACTCTCCACCATGACCCAACCATCTTGGGTGGCCCTGCACAACATGGCTCATAGCTTCCTTGAGTTACACAGGCTGTGATCCATGTGTTCATTTTGGTTAGTTTTCTGTGACTGTTGTTTTCATGCTTGAGGCTGTGGGATTGTAGTTCTTGCTTCTTCTATAGAAGAATAGATGCTTTCAACTTGTAGTGCTAGACAAGACTTTTGAGAGTCCTCTAGACAGTAAGAAGATCAAACCAGTCAATCCTAAAGGAAATCAACCTTGACTATTCACTGGAAGGGCTGATGCTGAATCTGAAGCTCCAATACTTTGGCCACCTGACGTGAAGAGCTGACTTATTGGAAAAGACCCTGACGCTGGGAAAGGTTAAGAGCAGGATGAGAAGGGAATGACAGAGGATGAGATGCTTGGATGGCATCACCAACTCAATGGGCATAAGTTTGAGCAGACTCTGGCACATAGTGAAGGACAGGCAAGACTGGGATGCTGCAGGCCATGGGGTTGCAAAGATTTGGTCATTGGGTTGCAAAGATTCGAACATGACTTAGTGACCGGACAACAACAATAAGTGTCTTTTCTGGCTTAATATCAGCATTAGCTGCTCTCATTAAATGAGTTTAGGTGTGTTCTGTGCAACATTTTGAAGAATTTAAGAAAAATTGGTGTTAATTTGTCTTTAATTATTTGGTACACTTTACCAGTGAAGTCATCTGGTCTTGGATTTTTCTTCGATTACTGATTCAATCTTCTTACTAGTTATGAGTGAATTTGGATTCTCTATTTCTTCATGAGTCAGTTTTGGTAGATTGCATGTTTCTAGAAATTTACCCATTTCTTCCAAGGTCATCCAAATTGCTGGAGTATAATTGTTTATAGTTGTCTTAGCATCATTTTTATTTCTGTGGCATCAGTTTATATCTTTTCTTTCATTTCTGATTTTGTTTATTCTGATTTCTCTTTTTCTTGGTCAGATTAGCTAAAAGTTTGTCAATTTTGTTGATTTTTTTAAAAACAGCTCTTAGCTGTGTTGACTTTTGTTGTTTTTCTGTTTTCCATTTCTGCTCTAATCTTTGGTATTTCTTTCCTTCTGCCAACTTTAGGCTTAGTTTGTTCTTATAATTATCTGAGTTGTAAAATTGGGTTATATATTTGAGATTGTTGTTTCTTTTTTACTGCATACTTTTATCACTATAAACTTCCTTCTTAGTACTGCTTTTGCCATATCCCATAAATTTTGGTATGCTGCATTTTTTTCTTAAGATATTTTTGAATTTCCCTTTTGATTTCTTCTATATCCAAAAGTACAAGAGTGTGTTGCTTAATTTCCACATACTATAGATTTTCCAGTTTCCTATCTGTTACTGGTTTTCATTGTCATTGGAAAGATATTTGCTATGATTTCAATCCTCTTAAATTTGTTAAGAATTGTTTTGTTACCTAACATGTGATCTCTTCTAGAAGCACTCCATGTGTGGTTGAGAAGAATATATATTTTGTTGCTGTTTGTTGGAACATTGTATATATGCTTTTAAGTCCATTTGACTTTTAGTGTTGCTCAAGTCTGTTTCCTTATTAATCTTCTGTTTGGATATTTCATCCCTTATTGAAAGTGGAGTATGGACAGCTCCTATTATTATTGAGCTGCTGTCTATTTCTCTCTTCAGTTCTGTCAAAGTTTGCTTCATGTATTTAGGTATATCCACCTCTGATGTTGAGTTATAATTGTTATAGATTCTTGTGAAGAAGGTATATCATTGGATAATAATATAATAATATATCTTTTATCATTGTATGATGTTTTATCTTTGTCTCTTTAGATAGTTTGCAACTTAAAGTTTATTTTGTCTGATACAATTATGCCCACTCTTGCTTTCTTTTGGTTACCATTTGCACATGATACATTTTCCATCCTTTCATTTTCAGTCCTTGAGTGTCCTTAAATGTAGACTTTGTAAACAGCACAAAATTAGATTTTGTTCGTTGCTTTTAAATTAATTAAGCCATTCTATGTCTTTTGATTGGAGAGTTTAATCCATTTACATTTAAAGCAATTATTGATAGAAAAAGACTTACTATTGCCATTTTGTTCATTTTTTTCTGTCTTGTAGTTCTTTAGTCTTTTCTCTTAGTCTTCTCAGGCTGTTATTAAAATATAGCACAGACTGGGTAGCTTATATACAACAGGAATTTATTTGCAGTTCTGAAGCCTGAGAAGTTCAAAATCAATCTGCTGGCAGGTCAATTCTTTCATGTTAATGATGTCACTCTTCTATATAGCTGCTTTTGATTGTGTTTAGAGTGCTCATTTAGGCCAGATGATTGAAAAACACTGTATTTAAAATTTACAAGTGAATTCCCATCACTTATATTAGCTAAGATTCTTCAGAGAATTAAAACCTTCAGAAAAAAATGCAATTATAATAAAAATTATGTATATAATTTTTTTCTTTTACAAAACTGTCTTACAGGATTGTGGGGGGGAAGTTTTAAATCTGTTTGGCAGGTTATTGTACTGAAAACTCAGGTAAAAATTGCAGTCTTGAGTCCAAATCAGTAAGGTAGGTTAGAAGAGTAGAAACTCAGGCAGAGTTTCTATGCTACAGTCTTGCAGCATAATTGCTTTTTCTCTGTGAAAAGTCTTAGTTTTTCTCTTAAGGCCTTCAACTGACTGAATAAGTCCCATTTACCTTATTGAGGATAATCTCTTTTATTTAAAGTCAACTGGTTATAAATGTTAATCACACCTAAAAAATACCTTCTTTACATTTTCTGGACTAGTTTTGACCAACCAGCTGGACATCATAGCCTAGCCAAGTTGACGCATAAAATTAACCATCCCAATGTCTTGCATTATGTAAATTGACTAACCTAGCCTCACAGAGAATCAAAGATGTCAGGGTAGAAAAGGACATGGGATACTGCATAGCCTTCATTTGATAGGTAAGGAAAGTGAGGCACAGGTGAAATGACTTAGTGGAGACAATATGAATTAGTGGATAGACGCTGGGAGCCAGAAAGGTACAAGCATAGTGAGCAGGTTCATCTTTTGTTAGCTGTATATATTGTTGGACAAGATATTAACCTCTCTCTGTCTCAGTTGTAACATCTGAAGTGAAGGGAAGTGTTAGTTGCTCAGTCGTGTCTGACTCTTTGTGACCCCATGGACTGCAGTTCGCCAGGCTCCCCTGTCCATGGAATTCTCCAGGCAAGAATACTGGAGTGGGTGGCTATTCGCTTCTCCAGGGAATCTTCCTGACCCAGGGATTGAACCTGGATCTCCTGCATTGCAGGTGGATTCTGTACTGTCTGAGTCACCAAGGAAGCCCCTTCAACAGCTATATAGTGGGAATCATCTACTACTCTCATAGTAACATTTCATAAGAACAGCCCATTGTCTAATAAATGGAGATTAACATTATCAATATTGACAACCACACAAACACTTAAAGGTAGCCTGCAAGTTACTTAAGAACTCAGCTATGTAGCCAGGAGTATCACATTCCTAGTTCTTCATTCTCTATCATAGTTGTGCTGTCACTAATAATATGAAATTATGTTAGATGTGATAGACTACCCACTCAACAACATATACTTTGTATTCCATGCTGTCCTCATTTATTAAGACGGAAATAAAATCAGGGGGTGTTTTATTGGTTGTAAATTCTCATCAGAGTTAGAAAATTCCAGAAGTTTTTCCTATTACTACTGTAAAGTATTTGGAGGACTGTTCTGATGAAGAGTCCTGGATCCATGTTGGTGAATTTCTGAGGTGTTGATCCAGGGCTCTTTGTTTTGTGGCTTTTGTGTTCTCATCATGAACACAGTTTTGCAAGCCTGAGGCTTGGAGATCATGGTGCTGTCGTCTCTGCTTCATGTCAGAATGTCTGTTTTTGCTGCCTTGAGCCTCTGGCTCACCAGCTTAGCAGTTTCCCCATGCTTGCAGATGCTATGCAGAGAATACCTACATCACCAGAGACTGAACTAACCCTCACTTGTGCAGAAATCTCTGTCCTTTGAGCCTTTACTCTGTTGTTGCTTCACAACGTCAAGAGCCTAAAAGCTTTGGTTTGAATGGTAGCCAAATGCACAGGCGTTCAGGACTAAGCTTGATCCTTAATCCACAAAATCAAAGGTTCTCCTCTCTCAGCCACAGGTCCTGCTTGTTACCTTATAAAATTGGGTTACTACTGTCACTGGAGCACTGTCTTTTCCTTTTATCAGCCAATCTAAAAATTTCGCTGCAGGTGTGCCAATAAAATAGCGAGACGGTTCCCACTTCCTACAAACACAGCAGAAAAACTGTCAACTAAATCTGTCTTTAAAAGTCATTTTTCTTCAAACATTTTTGAAACTCACTTCTCAGAAATGTTTTAAAATGCCTTCTAGTGACAGTTTTAACAAAAGAGAAAAATTAGTGTTGTTACATTAGAGTCAGAGGACATTCTTCCAGGCTCTACTGTATTTCCCCCCTTCATTTCTCCATTTCTTCTTGGAGGATGGGAGGCAGAAGAAAGAAGAGGGGAGTCAGAGTTTAAGAGTCAGAGAAAAGCTGGGGAACTTGGATTGGGAGCATAGGGTAATGCTTCCCAGACATTACTGTGCATGGGAATCTTTTTGGATCATGTCAAAAGGCAGATTTATGAGGGTCTACATTTTGTAATTCAAATATAGTTGATTTAGTTTATGCTGTACAGGAAAGTGATACAGCTATACATACACATACATTCTTTTTAAAATTAATTAACCTATTTTAATTGGAGAATAATTACTTTACAATGTTGTGATGGATTTTGCCATATATCAACATGAATCGGCCACAGGTATACATGTGTCCCCCCATACTGAACCTCGCTCCCACCTTCCTCCCCACCCACCCCAGAGCACCAGCTTTGGGTGCCCTGCTTCATGCATCGAACTTGCACTGGTCATCTATTTTACATATGGTAATGGACATGTTTAAATGCTATTCTCTCATATCATCCCACCCTCACCTTCTCTTGCTGAGTCCAAAAGTCTGTTCTGTGTCTCCTTTGATGCCCTGCATGTAGAATCATTGGTACCACCTTTCTAAATTCCACATACATGCATTAATATACAATATTTGTCTTTCTCTTTCTGATTTCACTCTGTATAATGGGTCCCAGGTTCATCCACCTCATTAGAATTGATTCAAATGCATTCCTTTTTATAGCTGAGTAATATTCCATTGTGTACATGTATACAGCTTCCTTATCCATTCATCTGCTGATGAACATCTAGATCGTTTCCGTGTCCTGGCTATTATAAACAGTGCTGTGATGATCTCTTTCAATTCTGGTTTCCTCGGTGTGTATGCCCAGCAGTGGGATTCCTGGGTCATATGGCAGTTCTATTCCCAGTTTTTTAAGGAATCTCCACGCTGTTCTCCAGAGTGGCTGTATTAGTTTGTATTCCCAGTTTGCAATAGTATAAGAAAGTTCTTTTTTCTCTACATCCTCTCCAGCATTTATTGTTTGCAGACTTTTCAATGATGGCCATTCGGACTAGTGTGAGATGATACCTCATTGTGGTTTTGATTTGCATTTCTCTAATAATGAGTGAATTTGAGCATCTTTTCATGTGTTTATTAGCCATCTATATGTCTTCTTTGGACAAATGTCTGTTTAGGTCTTTTTCCCACTTTTTGATTGGGTTGTTCTTTTATAATATTCTTTTCTATTATGGTTTATCTTAGGATATTGAATATAGTTCCTTGTGCTATACAGTAAGACCTTGTTTATCTACCCTATATAAAACAGCTTACATCTGCTAACCCCAACCTCCTATCCATCCTCCTCAACATGCCTGTGTTTTAAGTAAAAAGGACGGGGAGAGGAGGAAGCCATGGTATCAAGAGCACTCGGAATGAGACATTTCACAAGTTTGCTCTGTCCCTCCTCACACGGCTCTGTACAGTAAACTTTTCGCCATTACAAATAAGCTTTCAAACTCAAAGAGGTGTGGTAGCTGAATGAGCTGGGATACAAATGCCGTCCGGCTGGTCAGGGCTCACAGGTGGCCTCCGCTCAGTGCTGTCTGCCTTCCGACGACGCTCAGTCCCCGGCGACGTGCACACATTCTGTTTCTCCCATCAGCTGCGCTGTCCACTCTCACCCACTTAGGGGCTTTGGTTTGGCTACAGGACCCTTCATAGGGGCTTCCCAGGTGGCTCAGACCATAAAGAATCTGCCTGCAATGAGGGAGACCTGGGTTCAATCCCTGGGTTGGGAAGATCCCCTGGAGAAGGGAATTACTACCCACTCCAGTATTTCTTGCCTGGAGAATCCCATGGACAGAGGAGCCTGGTGGGCTACAGTCCATGGGGTCGCAAAGAGTGGGACACGACTGAGTTACTAACACTTTCACAGCCCCGTTTCTTAGCTCTATCTTTCTTTCTCCTCCAGGCAGCCTACACAGAGCTGGCAGAGTGATTTTTAAAGTGTAGCTTTTGTCAAATGCTCTGCTGCTCCAAAACCTCCTGAGTATATGACACACTCTTTGGCTTGACATTCGAGGCTTTCCACAATATACCCGCCTTCCCAGGTCTCCCCTGCATATCTGCTATGCTGCTGCCAAACGGAGCCCTCCTGTTCGCCTGACTAGACCTTGACCTGCCCTGCTGTCTGTCCTGCGCTTGTCTGATCTTTCTCCTGTGACGCTCAGTTCTCCACCTCAGCAGGCTCAGATCCTTCCTGTGCTCGTCTGTCCCCCTCAGTCAGTCACCGTGGAAGTTTCCCGAGTCCGTCTCCGAGTACACGTTTCTTACTCATGTGGTATCAGCTCATTTGTTTGTACCAACCCCATCTTAGAGCAGGATGTGAGGCAGTCTTCCTAGGTGTCAGCATCATTTGGTATTAACCTCCCTCACCTCGCTTGTCAGGGCCCAGGGAGCAGACCCGGCACTAAACAGTATTTCATGAATTAAGTTGCATGATGCTCTGAGATTGAAAACTGTAAATGGGATTAGGTGGTGACTGAATTGTCAGCTAAGCACTGTTGGCTTTTTAGTTCTTAGGTTATTCTAATGAGCTGACTGGGGCTTCCCAGGTGACTCAGTGGGAGAGAATCTGCCTGCCAGTGCAGGAGATACAGGTTCAATCCCTGGGTCGGGAAGATCCCCTGGAGTAGGAAATGGCAGCCCACTTCAGCATTCTTACCTGGGAAAATTCCATGGAGCCTGGCAGGCTACCACATTCCATGTGGTCACAAAGAGCTGGACAGGAGTGACTGAGCATGTGCGAGTGAGCTAATAAAGCTCAGAATCAAACATATGCCTGAAAATAGAGTATAATGTATCCAATGTTCGTTTTCATCATTGTCTGTAAAATGCAATAAATAAACCCTTGGCTCCTAAGGTTATACTTTTTTTTTCTTTTCCGTATCTGCAGCCATAGCATAACTAGCACTGGATAGTGCCTGGCAAAGAGGAGAGGCTCACCAACTGTTGATTTCCATCCTTTTGCTCTCTAACTTCTTAATTGCATAGGACTGCTGAAAGGATTGCTTTGATCCAGAAAGCTTGCACAGCAGTGAGAAGGGAGCGCTTCGTTTTCGGCATCTTATTTAACTGCCAGGTGTAGAAACATCTTGTGAAGGAGAAAGTAGGGAGCTACATCTCCCTGGAAACCTTTTTGGTATTCTTAGACAAATCAGAAGAGCAGTGAATAGCCACTGATAATAATAACTCTCTAGGCACCACACGCCTTTGTCTTGCCAGAATATTTTCAAATGATTGTCAGTCTTTGAGTTCTTCCATAAAGCAGTCCTCCTGCGATGAGTCAGTTTGAGGAAACACTACCACTTCTTCGTCTATGGTGGAGACTAAAGAAGGAAGATGAAACAGTCTAGACACCAATTTAATCAGGGAATTATTCAAATCACTGTCCTCTACTCTGCATTACTAGAACTGGCCTGCATGTCATCAGCATTGATGTCAAGATTGAAAAGATAGTTCTCTGCATGGATTGGTAACAGTGACCCTCTGAAATTAACATGTGATTAGAGTCACCTGGGAAACTAGTTAAAACTGTAAATCTCTGAGAAATTCTGACTTAGTAGCTATAGAGTAGGACTTATGACTCTGATGCCAGTGGCTCTTGGATTACTTTACAGTGCTTATGTACAGTTGAGAAAATTGGGGGTCAGAAATACTGTGTGATTTTCCAAAGATCACATAGGTAGAAATACAGAAGAACCAGAGTTTCAGAGATTCCAGAATAGTTTTTTTTTTTTAATGCCATCTACATTTATTACCTCTAACTCACAGTCACCTACAATTATCTAGGGATATGGGTATCAATAATTAGTACAACTTTTTGTGTAAGAATCAGCTGGGGAGCTTGTTAAAGTGCAGATTCTGACACAGTAGATCTGAGGAGGGGCCAGGCATGCTGCATTTCTGACACGTTCCTGGGAGGTGCTGGCCTATGGCGCACACGTTGATTGCCAAGATCTAGGACATGGCTGGAGCAGGCGATGGCACCCCACCCAGTACTCTTGCCTGGAGAATCCCATGGACGGAGGAGCCTGGTGGGCTGTGGTCCATGGGGTCGCGAAGAGTCGGACACGACTGAGCGACTCACTTTCACTTTTTACTTTCATGCATTGGAGAAGGAAATGGCAACTCACTCCAATGTTGTTGCCTGGAGAATCCCAGGGACAGGGGAGCCTGGTGGGCTGCCGTCTATGGGGTCACACAGAGTCAGACACGACTGAAGTGACTTAGCAGCAGCAGGACATGGCCAGGTATGGACTGAAGTGTTTAATGAAATGAGAGTTGGTCATGAGCTACAGTAAATGAACCCTTTCTCACTTGTAGCCTCTACTGTGGATAACAAAGAGCAAATTGAAGGCTACTAGATAAATAAAAATAAAATTGAGTTGCTGAAAGGCCCAGGGGAATCAGTGAGTCTAAAATTAGGTGGTGGTCCTGAGTAAATCTTGCCTTTCCCCCCACTTTGGTACTGTTTTCATGGTGATGTGTTTCCCTGGGAAGTGAGTGAGTCTGATGAAGGATTGCTTTGATCTAGAAAGCTTGCACAGATGCTTTTTCCTAGGGATATGAACAAAGTAGCAAAAAATAGAGAAGATATATGAGAGAAATAGCATGGCTGGGATTAATGTGGATTTTTAAAGGTTCTGAAATGACCTAAAAACAGAAGTGAAATGAAAAGCATTTATGTGTGTTCATAAGTACAGGTAACAGGTTTTCAAAAAATATCTTAAAATTAGGTTATGGAAGTGAGATTATTAACTAGAAAAAGAAAAATGGACACATAAAATTACCTGCTACTTTTTCTGAAGTTTTCAAGACTAGTTATTTTATATCTTTTCAGAAAAGGGAAGAGAAATGAAAATTTGCATTGCAGTGGAAGTATTTTATTTGGCATAAGAGAGAAGTTCAGAGTCTCTAAAAGTCTGAAAATAGTATATCGGGGGAGGATATAGACACAACATTCCAAGAAATTTTAGAAAGTGATGCTTCTTCTCTGAAAAACTTCAATCAATTAGGGTTGGAACTCGTAGTATATGCCAGGCACTGGGCTGGGTGCAGGAATACTGCACTGATAAAAAATGGTACTCGCACAGGAGACAGTAATAGGTATGAAAATAGGTAACTTCAGAACAATGGAATCAGTGCAGTCTTGGAACTGATCAAAATGTGGGAGGTCAGTGGAAGAACTCTGTACAGGATAGTCAGGGGAGTCTGCAGAAAGGATATAACACTTAATATAAGCATTGAAGGATCAGTAAGAGATGGTCCAGAAAAGTTTGTTAATATTCAATCAGTATTATTTATTGTTATAAAATGCAGATAATAAAAGATATCCTATGGAAGCTAGCAATTCTCAGTTCAAATTCTACCCTACTGCTTCCTGATTATATAGACTTGGTCATAGTATTTAACCTCTCTGAGCCTAGATTTTCTCATTTGAATAAGACTAAGCTATATACTATGAGGAAATAAATAACAATAAATGCATGACTCCTAGTCTTCTAGATATGCCTGAATTCCAAGGTCCACAGATTTAGGGTCCCACTGGGATCCTGACTGCATTCCTGAACACATGATCCTTTGGAATGAGGTTGCTCCTCTTGGGTTGAATTCTCTGTTCTAAAATTTCCACTTATTTCCTGGTATAGATTTTCCCTTATGATACCTGTACAATGTTAAATAGTGTCCCCCACAGAATTCATGTCAATGCAGAAACTTAAAATGTGACCTTATTTAAAAGTTATTTAAAAGAGAAAGGTCTCTACAGATATAATTAGTTACATTACAATCAGGTTCCAGGGTGCGGCTAGTGGTAGAGAATCCGTCTGCCAATGCAGGAGAAGCCAAGAGATGTGGGTTCACTCCCTAGGTCGGGAACATCCCCTGGAGTATGGCAACGTACCCCAGTATTCTTGCCTGGAAAATTCCATGGGGAGAGGACCCTGGCGAGCTATACAGTCCACAGGGTCATAGAGAGTCAGACATGACTGAGCATGCGTGCACCACAGACTGAATTATGGTGGGCCCTCTGCTCATGGAATTCTCCAAGAAGAATACTGGAGTGGGTAGCCATCCCGTTCTCCAGGGGATCTTCCTGACCCAGGGATTGAACCAAGGTTTCCGACACTGCAGGCAGATTCTTTACTCAGATTGAGCCACCAGGGAAGACCAACTGCAGATGTAATTAGCTAACTTACAGTTGGTCGGGTCAGACTGGATTAGGGTGGGCCCGTAGCCCAGCATGACAGGTGTCCCTGGAAGAAGAGGAGAAGCCACGCAGAGAAGCTGGGAAGACCTCACTGAAGACAGAGGCTTAACTAGAGTTATGCGCCACGAGCCAAGGAACGTGGAGGGCTGCTGACAACCGCAGAACCTAGAAGCAAGAAAGGGCTCTTCTTTGGGCTATGGAAAAGCCTCTGGAGGAGGCTGACACTGTGACACTGCTGACACTGTGATTCTGGATTTCTAGTCTCTAGTACTGCGAGGAAATACATTTCTGTCGTTTCAAGCTGCCCAGGTTGTGACACTTTATGATAAGCACCAAGAAAATAACACAACACCTACATGTCATCCACCTTCAGTTCCAGTGCCAAAGTCAGTTCTAAAGGAATGTGCTTGCTGCGCAGCATGTCGGCATGACCAGGCTGCCTTCCTTGTCGCAGAATCCTCCTCCTTGTGTGCATCTAATCAAGGTGGCACAAGAAACACTTTGGTGCAAGCTTTAGGGGCATAACTGTAACCGCAACGCCCGCGCAGTTTCTGTGCTCAGAAGGCTGAGCAGGGTCGCCGGGTCTCCGGTCCCTCTGCAGAGGTCCACGTCTGCCTGCCCACCCCCTTGGTCTGTGACTGCCCCTTCTGCCCCTGGTCCTTTTGCAGCATCTCTGACTCCAGCCAAGAGTCTATCTGACCTTGTAAGAAGGATTCATTTTTCTTCTGTGGGAGACAGCGACGGTCTCCACCCGGTGCCAGCTCATCTTCTCTGCCCACTTTACATCCACCTTCCCTTCTGGGCTGCCTGCTCTCTGGACATCAAGCTCCAGCATCAGCTGCAAAGACAACAACTTTTCAGAGACTGTTTACCAGCTCCCTCAATCTTGTAAGTCAAATCCCCACAATAAATTGCTTTTCTGATTGGACCCTCACAGATACAGGTACTCAGAGCTTCATAGCCCCGTCCCAAGGTTTCAGGCAGTCTGTGCCTGTCTGCAGATGAGATGGCTGTATTTTTAAAATCCTTGCACCCAAGATTCTTGAACACAGCAGGTGAAATGCCAAGCGGTGTTGGGTGTGAACTTGCCTATTGTGGTTTTCAACTCCTGTGAGTTTAGCAGCTCAAGAGAAAGATCTCCCGTTTCCCCTGCCTCATGTTTGTGATATTTCTCCATGCTCTGGTACCACCGAAAAAGAAAATTACAGCCAGTTACTGCTGTTTCCTTCTTCTCCTCTTAGTGGGAGGAGGAGGCCTCAGGTTCTGTTTTTTGAAAGCTTTCTTAGCTCTTGTTCAGGCTGACTTTGGCTCGACTGAGCTTGGAGCATGGCCTCCCAGCATCCGCAGTGGGGGCCTCAGAGGGGCCGTGTTTCTTAGTGAAAGCCCCGTCCCTCCAGCTTAACCTAGAGCTTTTCCCTGAAAGCCAGACAGCATAATCTGGAAGTCCTGGTGCTGATGGGAAGAAGATGAATAGCGATGATAAAGGACATCAAATTTTTTTTAAACTCCCATTCACTTTGTGCATCAAAGCTGTACATGACATTAGCAGCTGGCTCTACCGGCCGTTGCCTCTGCCAGCCCTGAGCTGGCTTTCCTAAGGCAGCCCACAGTGAGAATGTCACGCAATTATAATGAAGATCCTGGAGTGGGATGAATGACACCACTCACTGCAAATAGAGAACTTGCTGTGGATGTTCAACTATGCATATGGGAGGCCTCCAGGATCATATAGAAGGGGAGGTGAAGTGTTGATATCAGCTTGGGAGAAGAAGGTTACGATTAATATAAGCAAAAGGGGCCTTGCTGTTCTCAATTCACGCCGGCATGTCACTAGAGTGCAGTCTGCACCCTGGCCCTCCGCTCCGAACAGGCTGCCGCTAACAGTCATCACTCACTGGCTCTAGAGGGTCCTTCTCCCTCGGCGCTCATGGCTGATGAATTAGCAGACAGCCACCTTGACAACCCAGCTCCCACGCAGTGGCTCTGGTTCCTTGATCATTCCTGCGGAATACCTGTGGTCTGTATATTTTTCTGCCTTTATTTACCCTATTTACCCTATGCTTTCTTCCAGGACATTTCTTGCCTCTCTACTTTGGGACCTCTTGTATTTTAAGAACTAGTTCAAATATTACTACATTTGACATTCTTAGACAAAATAGTTTTTTTTTTTTTTCTACTGTGTTCTTCCAGCATCTTCTTTAAACTTCTATTATTATCCACAGTAAAAAATCATGTAATTATTGACTGACCTGTCTAACCTAAAAATATTGAGTTTCTGTGGACTTGACTGATTCATCAGAATTTAAAAGAGTTTCTGGAATTAATGTGGAATTGATAGATTTTTTGAAGAGAATTAAATAGTATTGGAAAGACAGCAATTGACTTGGCCAAAGGGCTTTCAATAAGGGGTTTGGGCACCTGGGTTCTAATCTTAATTTTGTTTATCACCATCTAATCTTTGAATTACCAGCCAGAGTTGAGTGACACACATAACTATGAAAAGCCCGAATTTCTTCTTGCCTTGATTTCTTCTTTTGTGCATTGACCAATGTAATATTTACTTTGCTAACTTACAGTTGTGTCTGGAAAGTTAAATGTAATAAAAAATATAAAAATAATCCCCCTCACCTCCACCCACCTCTAGACAGCACTGAGCAATGAGTTACTTGGTTGTTCCAAGTAACTTTCCTCCTTTCTTCAAAGGTCACTAACTCTGACTCGGGGCTGTCACAGCAGGCTGACCTGGACTGGGGATGGTTTCTCTGGCAGCTGTGATTGGTGGGGAGGAGGTCCAGTGAAGGTCAGTGGCTTCCAGGACTTAGGAACATGATTGTCCTATTTGTTGTGGGCTTTGGGCTTTCCTGGGACTTCCTTGATAGCTCAGCTGGTAAAGAATCTGCCTGAAATGTGGGAGACCCTGGTTTGATTCCTGGGTCAGGAAGATCCTCTGGAGAAGGGATAGGCTACCCACTCCAATATTCTTGGGCTTCCCTTGTAGCTCAGCTGGTAAAGAATCTGCCTGCAATGCAGAAGACCTGGGTTTGATCCCTGGGTGGGGGAAGATCCCCTGGAGAAGGGAAGGCTACCCACTCCAGTATTCTGGCCTGGAGAGTATAGTCCATGGGTTTGGAAAGAGTCAGACATGACTGAGGGACTTTCACTTTCACTTTGGGATTTCTTGCTCCTTCCCCTGTGCCAGAAACTTGGTAAAAATGGTAGTGATCAAGAGAAAGACATGAGCTTGAAATTTCAGGTTATTTAAATGGACTGAACTCCCTGAGAATAGTCTCTTGAAGAATGTTTCTTGAGAGGCTCTGGAGGGTTACCAAGGGACAGTGTAGCTCTTCAGCAAAAAGGTCTTTATGAGGGAGAGGCTCTGATTGCCCCGGGATTACCCAGGGCCACTCTTATGTCAGTCTGCCCAGATATGAGCTGACATGACCATTTGCTTTGGCAGTTGGCTTCATTCAGTTTAGTTCAGTTCAGTCATGTCTGACTCTTCACGACCCCATGGACCACAGCACGCCAAGCCTCCCTGTACATCACCAACTCCTGGAGTTTACTCAAACTCATGTCCATTGAGTAGGTGATGCCATCCAGCCATCTCATCCTCTGTCATCCCCTTCTTCTCCCACCCTCAATCCCTCCCAGCATCAGGGTCTTTTCCAGTGAGTCAGCTCTTCACATGAGGTGGTCAAAGTATTGGAGTTTCAGCTTCAGCATCAGTCCTTCTAATGAACCCCCAGGACTGATCTCTTTTAGGATGGACTGGTTGGCTCTCCTTGCAGTCCAAGGGACTCTCAAGAGTCTTCTCCAACACCACAGTTCAAAAGCATCAATTCTTCAGCTCTCAGCTTTCTTTATAGTCCAACTCTCACATCCATACATGACCACTGGAAAAACCATAGCCTTGACTAGACAGACCTTTGTTGACAAAGTAATGTCTCTGCTTTTTCTTTTTTTTGTCTCTGCTTTCTAATATGCTATCTAGGTTGGTTATAACTTTCCTTCCAAGGAGTAAGCGTCTTTTAATTTCATGGCTGCAGTCACCATATGCAGTGATTTTGGAGCCCAGAAAAAGAAAGTCTGAGACGGTTTCCACTGTCTCCCCATCTATCTCCCATGAGGTGATGGGACCAGATGCCATGATCTTCGTTTTTTTAATGTTGAGCTTTAAGGCAACTTTTTCACTCTCCTCTTTCACTTTCATCAAGAAGCTTTTTATTTTTTTTAATTTTATTTATTTATTTATTTATTTTTATTAGTTGGAGGCTAATTGCTTCACAACATTTCCGTGGGTTTTGTCATACATTGATATGAATCAGCCATAGATTTACACGTATTCCCCATCCCGATCCCCCCTCCCACCCCCCTCTCCACCCGATTCCTCTGGGTCTTCCCAGTGCCCCAGGCCCGAGCACTTGTCTCATGCATCCAACCTGGGCTGGTGATCTGTTTCACCATAGATAATATACATGCTGTTCTCTCGAAACATCCCACCCTCACCTTCTCCCACAGAGTCCAAAAGTCTGTTCTGTATTTCTGGGTCTCTTTTTCTGTTTTGCATATAGGGTTATCGTTACCATCTTTCTAAATTCCATATATATGTGTTAGTATGCTGTAATGGTCTTTATCTTTCTGGCTTACTTCATTCTGTATAATGGGCTCCAGTTTCATCCATCTCATTAGAACTGATTCAAATGAATTCTTTTTAATGGCTGAGTAATATTCCATGGTGTATATGTACCACAGCTTCCTTATCCATTCATCTGCTGATGGGCATCTAGGCTGCTTCCATGTCCTGGCTATTATAAACAGTGCTGCGATGAACATTGGGGTGCATGTGTCACTTTCAGATCTGGATTCCTCAGTGTGTATGCCCAGGAGTGGGATTGCTGGGTCATATGGGAGTTCTATTTCCAGTTTTTTAAGGAATCTCCACACTGTTCTCCATAGTGGCTGTACTAGTTTGCATTCCCACCAACAGTGTAAGAGGGTTCCCTTTTCTCCACACCCTCTCCAGCATTTATTGCTTGTAGACTTTTGGATAGCAGCCATCCTGACTGGCGTGTAATGGTACCTCACTGTGGTTTTGATTTGCATTTCTCTGATAATGAGTGATGTTGAGCATCTTTTCATGTGTTTGTTAGCCATCTGTATGTCTTCTTTGGAGAAATGTCTGTTTAGTTCTTTGGCCCATTTTTTGATTGGGTCATTTATTTTTCTGGAATTGAGCTTCAGGAGTTGCTTGTATATTTTTGAGATCAATCCTTTGTCTGTTTCTTAATTTGCTATTATTTTCTCTCAATCTGAGGGCTGTCTTTTCACCTTACTTATAGTTTCCTTTGTAGTGCAGAAGCTTTTAAGTTTCATTAGGTCCCATTTGTTTAGTTTTGCTTTTATTTCCAATATTCTGGGAGGTGGGTCATAGAGGATCTTGCTGAGATTTATGTCAGAGAGTGTTTTGCCTATGTTCTCCTCTAGGAGTTTTATAGTTTCTGGTCTTACATTTAGATCTTTAATCCATTTTGAGTTTATTTTTGTGTATGGTGTTAGAAAGTGTTCTAGTTTCATTCTTTTACAAGTGGTTGACCAGTTTTCCCAGCACCACATCAAGAGGCTTTTTAGTTCCTCTTCAGTTTCTGCCATAAGGGTGGTGTCATCTGCATATCTGAAGTTATTGATATTTCTCCTGGCAATCTTGATTCCCACTTCTGCTTCTTCCAGTCCAGCGTTTCTCATGATGTACTCTGCATATAAGTTAAATAAGCAGGGTGACAATACACAGCCTTGATGTGTTTCTTCTCCTATTTGGAACCAGTCTGTTGTTCCATGTCCAGTTCTAACTGTTGCTTCCTGACCTGCATACAGATTTCTCAAGAGGCAGGTCAGGTGGTCTGTTATTCCCATCTCTTTCAGAATTTTCCACAGTTTATTGTCATCCACACAATCGAAGGCTTTGGCTGCTGCTGGTGTTGCTCCTGTTAAGTCACTTCAGTCATGTCCAACTCTGTGAGACCCCATAGATGGCAGCCCACCAGCTCCCCTGTCCCTGAGATTCTCCAGGCAAGAATACTGGAGTGGGTTGCCATTTCCTTCTCCAATGCATGAAAGTGAAAAGGGAAAGTGAAGTCGCTCAGTTGTGTCCGACTCTTAGTGACCCCATGGACTGCAGCCTACCAGGCTCCTCGGTCCATGGGATTTTCCAGGCAAGAGTACTGGAGTGGGTTGCCATTGCCTTCTCCAAAAGGCTTTGGCATAGTCAATAAAGCAGAAACAGTTGTTTTTCTGGAACTCTCTTGCTTTTTTGATGATCCAGCGGATGCTGGCAATTTGATCTCTGGTTCCTCCACCTTTTCTAAAACCAGCTTGAACATCTGGAAGTTCACAGTTCATGTATTGCTGAAGCCTGGCTTGGAGAATTTTGAGCATTACTTTACTAGTGTGTGAGATGAGTGCAATTGTGGGGTAGTTTGAGCATTCTTTGGCATTGCCTTTCTTAGAGATTGGAATGAAAACTGACCTTTTCCAGTCCTGTGGCCACTGCTGAGTTTTCCAAATTTGCTGGCATTTTGAATGCAGCACTTTCACAGCATCATCTTTTAGGATTTGAAATAGTTCAACTGGAATTCCATCACATCCATTAGCTTTGTTCATCGTGATGCTTTCCAAGGCCCACTTGACTTCACATTTCAGGATGTCTGGCTCTAGGTGAGTGATCACATCATCGTGATTATCTGAGTCATGAAGATCTTTTTTGTATAGTTCTTCTGTGTATTCTTGCCACCTCTTCTTAATATTTTCTGCTTCTATTAGGTCCATATGATTTCTGCACTTTATTATGCTCATGTTTGCGTGAAATGTTTGCTTGGTATCTTTAATTTTCTTGAAGAGATCTCTAGTCTTTCCCATTCTATTGTTTTCCTCTATTTCTCTGCACTGATCACTGAGGAATACCTTCTTATCTCTCTTTGCTTTTCTTTGGAACTCTGCATCCAAATGGGTATATCTTTCCTTTTCTCTTCTCTTCTTTTCACAGGTATTGTAAGGCCTCCTCAGACAACCATATTGCTTTTTTGCATTTCTTTTTCTTGGGGATGGTCTTGTTCCCTGTCTCCTGTACAATGTCATGAATGTCCATAGTTCATCAGACACTCTGTCTATCAGATCTAGTCCCTTAAATCTATTTGTCACTTCCACTGTATAGTCATAAGGGATTTGATTTAGGTCATACCTGAATGGTCTAGTGGTTTTCCCTACTTTCTTCAATTTAAGTCTGAAGTTGGCAATAAGGTGTTCATGATCTGAGCCACAGTCTACTCCCAGTCTTTGGCTGCAAAGAATATATTCAATATGATTTCGGTATTGACCATCTGGTGAGGTCCATGTGTAGAGTCTTCTCTTGTGTTGTTGGAAGAGGGTGTTTGCTATGACCAGTGCGTTCTCTTGGGAAAACTTTTTTAGCCGTTGCCCTGTTTCATTCTGTACTCCAAGGCCAAATTTGCCTGTTACCCCACGTGTTTCTTGATTTCCTACTTTTGCATTCCAGTCCCCTATAATGAAAAAGACATTTTTGGGGGGTGTTAGTTCTAAAAGGTCTTGTATGTCTTCATAGAACTCTTCAACTTCAGCTTCTTCAGCATTACTGGTCGGGGCATAGACTTGGATTACCGTGATATTGAATGGGTTGCTTTGGAAACGAACAGAGATCATCCTGTCGTTTTTGAGTTTGCATCCAAGTACTGCATTTCAGACTCTTTTGTTGACTATGATGGCTACTCCATTTCTTATAAGAGATTCTTTCCCACAGTAGTAGATATAATGGTCATTGGAGTTAAATTCACCCATTCCAGTCCATTTTAGTTCACTGATTCCTAAAATGTTGACGTTCACTCTTGCCATCTCTCGTTTGACCACTTCCAATTTGCCTTGATTCATGAACCTAACATTCCAGGTTCCTATGCAATATTGCTCTTTACAGCATCAGACCTTGCTTCTATCACCAGTCACATCCACAACTGGGTGTTGTTTTTGCTTTGGCTCTGTCCCTTCATTCCTTCTGGAGTTATTTCTCCACTGATCTCCAGTAGCATATTGGAGATACCCTACATCCAAGGTCAGTAGCTGCAGGTGCGGGGTGCTGGAGTGGCGAGTGGCCAAGAGGAGCTACCCCACGTCCAAGGTAAGGAGTGGTGGCTGAGCTTTGCTGGAGCAGCCATGAAGAGATACCCCACGTCCAGGGTAAGGGAAGCCCAAGAAAGATGGTAGGCACTGAGAAAGGGCATCAGAGGGCAGACAGACAGAAACCACAATCACAGAAGCCAACTAATCTAATCACATGGCCCACAGCCTTGTCTAAATCAATGAAGCTATGAGCCATGCTATGTAGGGCCACCCAAGATGGACGGGTCATGGTGGAGAGGTCTGACAGAATGTGGTTCACTGGAGAAGGGAATGGCAAACCACTTCAGTATTCTTGCCTTGAGAACCCCGTGAACAGTATGAAAAGGCAAAATGATAGGACACTGAAAGATGAACTCCCCTGGTCGATAGGTGCCCAATATGATGCTGGCCTCATTATAACCCAGGATGAACTAAAAAGCAGGTAAAAATGGCTTCTGGTGTTTTCACATCCCCTTATGTACTTTCTCCAGCATTCTGACAGGTGCCTTCCCCATACTTGGTGACCTGCAGGGCCTCATTTTCTCCCTTAGCTGTCCAAAAGTCACTGTTCTATTTTTTACTTTCCTCAAAAAGTTAGTGGTTTATTCTTTTAATTATTAAAAACTCTCACCTTCTAATGAATTGATATCTCTTTCTTCTCTGTCTCCAGGATTTTATTGGGGGTAATATAGCACAACTTCAAAATAGGCTATAGTGATACAAACTGCAGAGGAATGTTATTTTCTGATAATTTCAATATCTGCTAATTAATAGTTGTAGACATCTGCACATTTGACTGTGATGTGTTTTGTCAGAGTTTTAGTGATTTCTCCTGTGTCTATAAAGAAGTGGTGAACTTCAAACACTCTCCAAATGCAGGCTTTTAAAATCAGGAAGCAATTCATGCCTCTAGGGCAAGCCAAAACAAGGTGATCATTAGATTTGGGGGTGGGGGCAGTGGTAGCTTTAAGATAAAAGGAGCAGATTTTGTTTTGCTTTCATATTAATAACACAGATGGTGACACTACTGAATACACTCACATCTTAATAAATTATAGTTACACTGGCAGCAACAAAGAAACCTAGAATGAATACAAAGCGAATACACACTTCTTCATAAAGTAATGAGAGTCGCCATTAACATGATGAGTTTTCAACCAGTCAAGTAAAAATAAAGTTTGCTAATGAGATATGACAACCTTAAATACAGCACGTGGAGTGAATTCACACATTAGGTACAGAAAAAAAAGAGTTATCTAGTTATAAACACAAGGTACATTTGTATCTCATTAGTGAAAAATAAAACTTACTAATAGGTGATAACCTTGCTGTATCAGTGACATCAAGAGTGCCTTAATTATTGTAATGCTCTAGAAGTGCCTTCCATGTACGCTAGCGAAACAGACTAAAAATACTCCTCTGTGAGGATGAATGATTTCCTGCTTCTCCCTTCATTTAAAGCAGTAATAAACACCTGGCACGTGCTCATCCCTGCTCTCCTTTTGTCCAGCTCCTCCCTCCATTTCACAGACTCTTAGTTGGAAAGGGGCACCTTGTTCATTCACTCATCTGATGCTTGGATGCTTCCCAGAGAAGAACAAACAGAAGCGCTTGGACTGCTCTGGTGATTGACCCCCTGAACGACCCGTTCTGTGCTTGGATGCCCCTGACCGCTCAGAGCCCTCCTGCTCTGCAGCTCCTTTGCACCGACCCCGACTCCACTTGCTGGGGCTGCACAGAATAGGGCCAACACCTCTTTGAAATGACAGCCCTTCAAGTAGTCATCAAGCCATGCAGAACCTTTTTTCCCTCAGACTAAACATTCTGCATCTTTCTATCATTCCTCACAAAACAAAGTCCAGACTCTCTTCACCATTCTGGCCACTTTCTTCTGTCCACATACTTAGATGCAGCATCAAAATGAAATGCAACTTTAGAAGTGGCGTAACCAAGCAGAATAAGACTGCAAGTTTTCTTAATTTTTATAAAAATAAACATGTTCATTCTGCTTGGACTCAAATTAACCCTTTCTAAGTCATATGAGATTGATAGAAATCAGTGATTTTTAAAAAAATCATAGAGCTTCTATGCAATGGCTGCACTTCATTCTATCCTTGTACAGCCATTTATATGGATCCACACGTTGGATGGTGACTGCAGCCAGGAAATTAAAAGAACACTTGCTCCTTTGAAGAAAAGCTATGGCAAACCTAGACCGCATATTAAAAAGCAGAGGCATTATTTTGCTGACAAAGGTCTGATTAGTCAAAGCCACGGTTTTTCCAGTAGTGATCTATGGATGTAAGATTTGGACCATAAAGAAGACTGAGCACCAAAGAATCGATGCTTTCAAACTATGGTGCTGGAGAAGACTCTTGACAGTCCCTTGGACTGCAAGGAGATCAAATCAGTCAATCTTAAAGGAAAGCAACCCTGATATTCATTGGAAGGACTGATGTTGAAGCTGAAGCCCCAATACTTTGGCCACTTGATATGAAGAATTGACTCATTGGAAAAGACCCTGACGCTGGGAAAGATTGAAGGCAGGAGGAGAAGGGGATGACAGAGGACGAGATGGTTGGATGGCATCACCAACTCAATAGACTTGAGTTTGAACAAACTCTGGGGGATGGTGAAGGACAGGGAAGCCTGATGTGCTATAGTTCAAGGGGTTGAAAGGAGTTGGACACGACTGAGCAACTGAAAAACATCAACATGTCAGACCATTTATTTATTTCTACTGATCTTCATTTTGGGCTTCCCTGGTGGCTCAAAGAGTAAATAGTCTGCCTACAATGCTGGAGACCTGGGTTCCATCCCTGGGTTGGGAAGATCGTCTGGAGAAGGAAATGGCAACCCATCATGGTATTCTTGCCTGGAAAATTCCACAGATGGAAGAGCCTGGAGGGCTACAGTCCATGGGGTCACAAAGAGTCAGACACGACTGAGCAACTAACTTTACTTTTACTTTAATCTTCATTTTGGGCTCGATTCATTATTCCTACCTATTATATTCTTTTCAAAGAACTTTCAGAGTATGAGAGAAATGTCAAGATCATCCAATCTAACATCAAACAAAGATGCAAGGTCATTGACTCCAATGAGTGACAGGTGGAGTCCCTGAGGTTTCACTGTCTCCTCTTCTCCGTCTTGGTCTCTTGTGATAATGTCTGTACTTCCAGCAACATTGCCTTTTCCCTCTGGGTTATTGAATGGCTGATTTTCAGAGCCCGCTGACTTTGCTTTGGGCTTCCCAAGTGGTGCTAATGGTATAGAACCTGACTTGGGACACATAAGAGATGTGGGTTCGATCCCTGGATCAGGAAGATATCCTGGAGAAGGGAATGACTGCCCTCTCCAGTATTCTTACCTGGAGAATCCCATGGACAGAGGAGCCTGGTGGGCTACAGCAAATGGGGTCGCAAAGAGTCAGACACGACTGAAGCGACTGAGCATGCATGAACCCAACTTTTGCTTGGATCACTCCTGTAAAGCATTATAGTGAAAAATACTTTTTTGTTTCCTTTACAGAAGAAGTCCTAAACTGATATCCTTTCCCTGCCTGAGATCTGGTGTTCCACTGACATTTGGAGAGACAAATTTAATGATCTCAGAGTAAGTGCTGATATCTCGAATTGCAAATGCTTTAATAACAGTAACAATAAAAAAAGATGAACTTTCTCACGTGTTGGGATTCAGGAAATGTTCATTCTAATCCTGGCAGTATCTCCTTGGGCAAGTGAACTCATCTCTCCGAGCCTCAGCTGCTGGAACGAAAAGAGCCAGATTGTGTTTTGTGACCTCGTGCCTAATGCTCGGCTACATGTAGAAATGCCGCAGTTTCTTTATCAAGGAAGCAAATATAAAATTTCATCATTAGTCCTCTGTGCTAAGGCAGGGGGTCTCCTTTCAAGTCCAAATACTCCACGGGAAAATTCACGCATTTAAATTAGCCACTAGTACAGCAGAGCAGTGCTTTCTGGAAGGTGCCCAATGGAACAGTTAGTGAAGGAAGCTCTGAACGGGATGAAGTTAATAGCAGGAAAGCTACATGTAGGCGGGAGAGAGCTGAGAAACCGCACTGGGAAACGGAAGGTCTCATGCGCTCCATGGGGCGTCCGGAGGGAGACTTAGAAGCTGTGAGCCCAAGTATGGGAGGATGAAGACAAATTACTGTAGGAGCTGGAAGGGAATTAAGGAGACCACCCAGTCCCATCCTCTCATTTTCCAGATGAGGAGACTGGACCCGAGGTTGCCCCGCTGTAAGTGGCAGGTCAGGTGTCTGGTTCCTGCGCAGTGCTTTCCCCTTCGATCATGAAGACAAACTGCACCATTTCCCTGAAACGGCTTGCTCTCAGGGTCCAGGAGCATGCAGAGTGAGCAAGATTGATGAGGTGGTTGCAGCAGTCTCTCGGGGAGTGGAAAAGCCTCTCCCTGACGCTGCGCGAGCACGCTCTCAGCACCACCCAGGTCAAGACGTCAGGGCGGCCGCCTCTGCGGAGATGGCACAGACTTCAAGGTGCCCGTCTGGGGAGGCCGACGGCAGTTCAGTGGGCTTGAGGACGTTCACAGAACGGTTCTGCAGCTGAACATGCAGTCCCAGAGGAAGACAGATGTCACCAATCAAATGGCTCCTAGACGAGAGGTGAACGCTCACGGAGTGAAGGGAGAAAGCCTTCGAGTGGGAGGGGCTCCATGGCCTTTGCTCCCTCCCAGGGCACATGCTGAGAACTCTCAGTATTAACATTTGCAGGTTTTGTTCCTGAAAGGTTGCCACTTTTGGATTTTTCTTGAAGCTTCAAGCTTGCTCACGGTGGCTGAAATAACCACTGGTCACCTCCTTCTACCATTCTGGATCTCATTTGAAAGGAAGGCCTCCTCGGACGACACTCAACCGCTCCCCACACCCCAACCTAATTGCAAAATGAGAGTCAAGGGCAGCCTTGCTTCCTGAGCAGCCCTCTATGGTGGTGCTTTTTAAACGCACAGGGCGTATGCATCACCTGGGCATTGTGAAATAGTGCAGATTCTAATTCACCAGGTCTGGGATGGAGCCCGAGGTTCTGTCTCCCAAACAAGCTCCCAGAAGACTCTTGACTGTGATGCTCCGCGGACCACTCTTTGAGTGGCGGGGTAGAGTTCCAGCTTAGCATCAGCCTGACTTTGGGAGACGCTGGTGAGGTCTGCTTGGACGGGTCTTTCCCCACTCCATTCCTAGAAGAGTGTTTAACCAGCACCTTCCTGGGCCCAGGGGAGAAATGATTGCGTCTATTAGGCACTAGCAGTGAACATAGTTCTTTGCACCTAAGCCTTCTTAATCAAATCTGCAATATTTGTGGGTGGGACTGTTTGCTTTCACAGACACCCTGCACTTGCCCACAGTAATTAGGTAATTGAATTGCAAACAGTAATTAGCTGCCTAACTGCCTGCTTGTTCATGCAGGTATCCAATTTGCTTTTGAAATGTGGGTTTATACTGGTGAAAGTGGAAGCTGCCTAGAAAGACTCCAGGCACGATTGGGAAGATCCCCTGAAAATCTGATCCTGAGTGAGTGGCTGCTGCCTCCTTCTCCCTTATATATATATATATATATATATATATATATATATATATATATATATAAAAAATTTTCTCCCTATTCTAGTTACTCTGATTACATTTTTCTCTTCAGATTCAGAGAATCTTAGTTCCATTGTGTTACTTAGGAGAAAGGAGAGGTGGTATTGGATGCTTGTTTTCATGTCTTCGGGATAAAATTAAAAACTAAGTGTTGTGCAATAGAGTGACAGCTGGTCTGCTGCTTTCTTAGTGAACTGACAAGCTTGTTTACTTCCCGAGAGCTTGTCTCTCTGCTCAGCCCATCAGAAAACAGGTGAGGGCTTCTGCTGCTGTACCTGCGGGATGCATGCTCCATGTCGTGGCCCCACAAACACGGCTCTCTTTAAACCTGTGCTTATTTTCATAACAAGACAAAAGCTTAGAGATCAGAAACTTCTGCTTTTCTGATGAAGTGAGTTTGTCTCCAGGCTTCCCAAGAAGCTTCAGTGAGGACATGAGGCAATCCCCCACACCCCTTTTGGAATTGCTATTTCTTTTAAAATATGTCTCTCAATCCTGTCTTCCTACCCACCTCTAATGTCTAAGACTGGACTCTCCTGTATCCTGGCCATGGGTCCCTAAGCATCTGGGCATGAGGTTGGTATGGTTATCTAATTCACATCACACTCTAGAGTGCTTGGGAAGCTGCTTCTAAGGGGTGACCTTGAACCTGCTGACCTACAAAGTAGTGTTCAGCTAAGCCAGCCTATCCTTTCTAAGCTGGTCTATCCTTTCTAAAGGTGAAATCTTTGAAACCCGCATTTATTCCAAGTGTAGAACAACAGAGAGTTTGGTTAGTACAGTGCTGTCTTTGTAAATTATATTATGATGGTATTCATTTACCCATGCTGCATTGTGGGTCTTTTCATTTCTTTCATGTAACAATAGTTTTGACTAAATTTTTGCATGAGGGTTAAATTTTTAGGGGGAAAAGTATCTTGCAAAAATTCCCCCCCTTTTAAAAAAAATGATTGACACAAAAACCATTGTGTAGTTTCTAACTTTAAAGGATGTATATAAAAGAGGACATAAAAGCATTTAAGCTAGATTGTTGAAATCCATTTAGTTTTACTTTCATTATGAAGTATATTGACAGGCCTGTGGTCAAGGCTGTTACTGAACTTTTGGAGGTAGGTAGAAATCTGAGGTGTCATCAGTAAAAAATGAAAAGGAATGAAAACCAAAGGCAATTTTATATTCAGTGTAACAGGATAAAATTTACAAAAAAATATGATTTTTTTTGAAATAATAATGAAGTAATTTTTAGGTTAAGATGAGAAATTAGAACATTAATGACTGTTGCTCATATAATATAAAGATAAGGTGTGTATTTTTAAGGTTCTCCCTACTTTTTTTCTCAGATTTTTCAACAGATACTAAAAGATTCCCTAATATTGTTCTTTTGATAACAGGGTCTGCAAAGATTCCCAGAGGCTTAGGGGTTTCACTTTTGCTCTCTTTCTTTGATGAGAAGGGAGTGTGCTTTCCCAATGTTTTACTCTGAGGACAACACTGAATTTGGTTTTTCCCTTCCATGCCTCCTGGAGTTGCTTTCATTTAGGCTTCCAAATTTCTCTGCTGGACCATGGCAATCCCATCAGATGAATTGTCCCCTCATCTTTTTTCTCTTCTTGTGCACACTGTCCACACTGGCAGGATTATTTCTTTAAAAGAAATCATCACATACTCCAAAGGGTTCCTGCTGCTCAGAGTTAAAATCCATACACAGCCTGGCTTCTATTTTGTTAGGGAAATCTTGTCAGCAGCTCTCTGCCTGGCCATGCGCCCAGCACCCTTGTCATGATCAACTTCTCAGCCTTCCCTGAATTCATGTCTCTCCTTACACCCTGTCACCTGGTTCAGTGGACAGGGACTCAGACCAGGATGAAAGCAGGGACCGGTTGTAGGGTATGGTCCAAGCTCAGGTAGAAGGGAAGAACTTATGGGTAGATAATTGGGAGTGATTGTACTTTAATCCTTTCAAAGGTTTATTGAGTAGAAAGAACACTTGTCTAAATAAGCTCAGTTCATAGCAGTTATCCATAGCGCATTGCTTTATAACCAACATTCAAGGAATTATATTAGCCTCCTGGCTACAGAGCATATGGAAGTCCAGATGGGTGTAAGTTTTTTTCCCTTTTCATTTTGTTCCACTTGTGCTGATGGTATCAGATTTTCCATCTCCAGAGTCATAGCTTGTACTTGTAAACATAGTGGGTTCAGTGGAAGAGGAGAAGGGAAGGCACAAAATGTGTTTTATGAGGAAAGAACAGAGTTCACCTTCCTTCTTAATGTCTGGTAATAACACAGGTATCCGTGACGATCAGCTCCTCTCTGGAAGGAAAAATTCAAGGTTTGGTGATTTTTAGGAAAGAGTCCTTATAGAACATCTGCAGCTTCACAGAGCTGAACGAATCTACGGGTTGAGTGACATTTTCCCTTTAGATAATTTATAATCTGAGAATGCCTTTCTGGAAACAGCATCCAATCTTTGGTTTTTCTTCTCTCCCTTGTAACCCACAGGGCAGGGCAGGGACAGTTGATCTTTCAACAAAGTAGAATGACCTTCATTTCTAGGAAGCTGGAGAGAGGAGGGCCAGGGGAGCCGTGCTGGTACTAAGATTCCTCTTGCTGTTGGGAGAGGTATCTAAGATTCTTCCCTGGGAATCTCAGCAAATGAATGGAGTCCAGTCCTCTGAAGAGCAGGAAACAGGACCTAGAAGGCATGCAGACTTTACATCTGCATGTGTTTGTGTGCTGTGCCAGTAATGTCTGACTCTTTTGCAACCCTATGGACTGCAGCCCTGCAGGCTCCTCTGTCCATGGCATTCCCCAGACAATACTACTGGAATAGCTTGCCATTTCCCCTTCCAGGGTATCTTCCCCCAGGGATTGAACCCACATCTCCTGTGTCTCCTGCATTGCAGGTGGATACTTACCTCTGAACCATGGCAATGGTGGCAATAAAAATGCATGTGGACATGGTTGCCTTTCAGTCACAATCCTGTAACTTACATTGTAAGTGAGCACATGGTCACCTACTAATTAGGACATTTTGTGAGAAATGTAATAAAATGTCAGATATTTTGTTAGAAGATTTACCCTGCACTGTGGAAAGTGAAGAAGCATGTAAGCCCTTACTGCCAGCCGGCTGCACTCCTGTGAAGGCCCCGCCTTGGTTGGGATTCAGATGAATCAGTCCAGAAGCGAAGCTGATCAATGGAAAGTCCATCCTGTTTAGAGTTGTCTTCTTCAACTAGTTAATGAGACAACTCAGAGCAGTGGGGAGAAAAGTGAAAACCTGTGAGTGATAAGCTCAAACTGCCTTTCTCCTAGCAAGAATGGGCAGGCAATTTGAATCAGATCACTTGGAAAAGCCAAAGGCAGTGATTCAGAAAGCGTGAAACTTGCTTGGCCGGTGACTGGGGTAGCTCTGGAGCTGCCTCTAAAGGAGGAGGTATGTTCACTCATCAGCAGGCTCTGATGAGAGCTGACACTTGAAGGACACAGTGTGAAGTGCATGAGTCTGCTTAGTCATGGACTTTTTCAGTAGCAAATATTGTAGAACTACGTGATCTGTAGTTGGTTGAGTCCACGGATGTGGAACTGTGGGTATGGGGAAAGGTGTATACAGAGGGGCCAACTATAAGTTATGTACAGATTTCCTAGTGTGTGGAAAGTCAATGGCCCTAATGCCTGTGTTGCTCCAGGATCAACAGTATGATGGATGCCTAAAACTGGGGAAATCTAGTGAATGTGGTTTATCTCTGTTTCGATAGGGGTCACTGTCTGCTGAAAGATATAAGCAAGGGGAATGACGGAGGAAAACCTACTTAGAGATTGATAATTCAGGGAGCTCTTGATTATACCAAACACTGTGCTAGGCAAGGTTTTGAAATCTCCCGATGGACTCTGTGTTCTAGCTTGAGGCTTCTAAAGCCTTGACTCTCATTATCCACATTGCATTTCCTCTTCATTTCAAGAGTAGAAGGGAGAGACTGGCAGCCTCACAGGCTGCAGTGGGGAATGCTACGTTTCCAGTCCATATTGTGCTCAGTCTTCTTTTGCCAGGCAGATCACACAGCTGTAGCTTGTGCAGGTGAATAAGATGGTGCCTGCATCCATCCTTCAAGTGGGAAGAATATGCAAAGCTTTATGACCAGTGGAGTCATGGTCACTGAGCGCAATAGATTATGCCCATCTTTTGCTGTTATGGGCAGAGTTGTTTCACTTCATAATGCATTCACTGAGGTCCTACTACCCAATATCTCAAAAGATGACTTTATCTGAAGATAAGACCTTAAAAGAGGTAGTTAAATTAAAATGAGGGTGTTAGGATGGGCCTTTGAAATCTGGCTCCCATCCTTAGAAGAGACCACTCGGACGCAGAGAGAAAGAGAGACACGAGGGGTGTGCATGCGAGTAGGAGAGACCACGTGAGAACAGTGAGAAGGGGGCCATCTGCAGATCAGGGGAGAGGCTTAGAGCAGACTTCTTTCATGGTCTTCAGAGGAAACCAGCCCTGCCAGAACCTTGACCTTGAACTTTCAGCCTCCAGAACTGTGAGAAAATAAACTTCTATTGTTTCAGCCACTGGCTCTGTGGTTTGTTATGGAAGTCCTTGCAAAGTAACATACTTGACTTTGTATCTTTGAATATTCTGTGGTCCAGTAACTTGATGGGTTAAACTTTCAAAGGAGATGATCTTTACTTTTCCCTGGTTTCCACTCAGACAACAGCTATTTTTCCATTGCTGTTCATGGTCACCAGCTTGGATATATTAAGAACACTATGTTTACTATTTGGTAATCTCCTAAGTCCAAGGAGGCACTGTTAGCTTGTCTCACATGGACTGAGTTCTTTAAGACTAGAATCTGAAAAGTCTGCTAATATTTGATATTTTAATATTGACGTGCTTGAAGAGAAGGCTAGGAAATAAATGACCACTTCAGAGCTGTTCTGGTTCAGTGATCCACAAGCATACTTTGAAAGGACTTTGATCTTCTCCAAGGCTCTATGTAAATTCAAAGCACATAGTATTTCTAAAATATCATCTGTGATTAAAATTTTTTTCTATTGGATGTGGTTGGAAATCACATAGATAATATTTAATAATCAGGAGATTGACATGTAAATCATCATTGTTTGAAAAAGCTCACTGATGCAAAGATGTAATTTTCTCTCTCCTCCCTAAACCAGTAAGAAAGCAAATAACAACCTTCTTGTAGTTCTGTGGTTAACAGATTGAAGATTTGTGTTGGGGGATATTAGAAATGCTTTTTTTCTGGAGCTTTCTGGTTGATAAAGTGTTAGATAATGCAAGCATTTTACCGAAATTCATTTCCTCTGCTTAATGACTAATTGCAGCGAAATACACATGGCTTCAAAAATAATGTCTTTTCTATTTGCATTTTTCCTTCTGATTCTTATATTTAAAATTCCAGTTGTGCTAGAAATCATGATATGTCTAACGGTTTTTGAAAATTATATAGATCAAAAGAGAAAGCATGTTCATGAAAAGCTTTGATAGTCTCCTTCTAATAAACCCCCTTTTAGACATTTTTAATTTATACAGAAAAGTAATGTTCAGTTGGGAAATGCTCAGATATTGTGCTTTAAAGGCTTAATTTATGTGATCAGCTTGATTCACATGGTGCACATTATCCCTAACTTGTTGGCAGAGGGAAAAATTTAGCTTGATAATATTTTATACACTTTGTGAAAAGAAAATATGCTTATTAGGGAACCCAGGAGGCAATGCTGAGCTGCTGCTAGCATAGGTACTAGCCCAGCGTGTGCTCAGTTGCTGTGATTGGGCTAGGGAGACCTCTGTCTGTCCAATTTTCTGCTGCTCTAGTCCCTAAGAGATCACTAATTCGTTTCTTATTCTATAGCCAAATCCAATAGCAACAAAGACAACATCTGTGTTCAATGGGTATATTTTTGCCAGCTTACATTAAATAATTCATTACAAATGTTTGTAGGCTGAAATTAGCCTTTATTAAATATAGAAGCAGGCATCATTACCATTCCCTGATGAGCACAGTCAACCCCTTATATGGTTTCTCTCTCCAAGTGCTATTGTCAGGACTTTACTTTTTTTTTTTTTAAGTATTTCATACTCACCAAGTTTTCTGGGTGGAACTAGGTCCCTCTAAGAAGACGTTAAATTTTTAAGCCCCAGGACCTGTGCGTGTGTGCTGTGTCACTTGAGTCATGTCCAACTCTGCACCCCAGGGATCAACCTGCTTTCCTCAGGTCTCCTGCATCGGCAGGCGATTCTTTACCACTAGCGCCCCCTGGGAAGCCCAGGATCTTCAGATCATCAAGTTAAGCTGAAATCATCAGGGTGAGCTTGAATCCAGTATAACTGGTGTCCTCAGAAAAAGGGTAAATTTGGACACAGAGATAGACACGCACACAGAGATGCTGACAGAGGGTGGACAGTGTGAAGCCACAGGAAGGACGCCATCGATGAGCCCAGGAGACCAGGAGAGCGGTCCGGAACAATTCTCTCCCACATCTTCAGAAGGATCCAACACTGCTGATACTTGGATCCCAGGCTTCTAGCCTCCAGACCCATGAAGCAAGAAGTTTCTGTTGTTTAATTGACCCAGTTTGTGATGCTTTGTGTTTTTTTTGTGTGTGTGTGTGTGATTCTTTGTTAAAGCAGCCTTAGGAAACTCATGCACTAACTGATATTAAGTCTACTATACCAGGTTAGGATAGTTCCACCAGTTGGAAGTCTTTATGTGGGTTACATGGGATCCCATGTTAGCTTGTCACTGCACCACCAGACACTTTTTATGACCCTCTATTTATTTTTTCTCCTTAGCATATACTGTCTAAGATACGACATATTTATTTGTTCTTTTTGTCATCTTTTCCTTCACTAGAATGTGATCTTCACAAGCGCAGGGAGCGTTGACTGTTTCGCTTAACAATATTCCCAGCTTGTACAAGGGTGGTGAAGGGTACTTGTGAAATGAATGATTCGGATACTTGTGAAATGAATGACTGAAAGGATTAATCGCCTCCTCTTCTTTGTCATCTCCCTGCATTCCACATACACAACACCCATCTTACTCGGAATACAAGTGCTCCACAGAGACCACTGAAAGTTAAAAAGAAGAGTAAAGTGAGAGTACGTTACCTATGAGGTGCTGGGAAATTTGCCTAATCTAGGATCTCAGTTCAGTTCAGTCACTCTGTTGTGTCCGACTCTTTGCAACCCCATGAACCACAGCACACCAGACCTCCTTGTCCATCACCAACTCCTGGAGTTTACCCAAACCCATGTCTATCGAGTTGGTGATGCCATCCAACCATCTCACCCTCTGTCGTCCCCTTCTCATCCTGCCCTCAATCTTTTCCAGCATCAGGGTCTTTTCAAATGAGTCAGTTCTTCACATCAGGTGACCAAAGTATTGGAGTTTCAGCTTCAACACCAGTCCTTTCAATGAACACCCAGGAATGATCTCCTTTAGGATGGACTGGTTGGATCTCTTTGCAGTCCAAGGGACTCTCAAGAGTCTTCTCCAACACCACAGGTCAAAAGCATCAATTCCTTGGCACTCAGGTTTCTTTATGGTCCAACTCTCCAATCCATACATGACTATTGGAAAAACCATAGCCTTGCCTAGACGGACCTTTGTTGGCAAAGTCAAGTCTCTGTTTTTTAATATGCTGTCTAGGTTGGTCATAACTTTTCTTCCAAGGAGTAAGCGTCTTTTTAACTTCATGGCTGCAATCACCATCTAGGTGATTCTATGATTTATTCCATTCCAAATCACAGGTGGTAGGAGAATAAGATGATTGTTCTTTAGGGCAGATTCTTTCATCTTTCATTTTTATCCCTATGTCTTGGGGTCAGCCCATTTCAAGTCTATGAGATTTCAGTAATTTTGGAGTAAATAACATTTATTTTGTAAAGGATGGCACAGCAATTTTGAATGTTCATATTTTGCTTGAAATCTGTTTTTAGACTAACTGCTCATAAGGAAAAGTTAACAAGTTGTAACCTGCCTGGGTTCAAATTTCCATCCAGTACATTTTGGTAGGTGCTATGTGTGAATGAGAAAATCAGCAAGCACTAGTTTGAGGTTATGAGAGGGTTTCCTGCCTATGAAAGGAGAGGCAAGACTCCCCTACTCTGGCCCCTGTGGGCAGGGAATTCGTTTATCTGGTTAAGGTTACGATGTACCAGGCTGAGCTCCTTCCTCAGCTTCTTCTAACCTAGAGTAATGTGGTCTGGGCTTCCCAGGGGTTTTGTTCAATTTCTCTCAGAGTTGGCACAATACAGTGATGCTTACTGGATCACCATGGCTTTACATTGTTTAAACTGGAATTTGTTTCTGTTTACCCTGAAGCCTTTGACTGTGTGGATCACAACAAACTGTGGAAAATTCTGAAAGAGATGGGAATACCAGACCACCTGACCTGCCTCCTGTGAAATCTGTATGCAGGTCAAGAAGCAACAGTTAGAACTGGACATGGAACAGACTGGTTTCAAATTGGGAAAGGAGTATGTCAAAGTTGTTTATTGTCACCCTGCTTATTTAACTTATACGCAGAGTACATCATGCGAAATGCCAGGATGGATGAAGCACAAGCTGGAATCAAGATTGCCAGGAGAAATATCAATAGCCTCAGATACACAGATGACACCACCCTTATGCAGAAAGCGAAAAAGTAAAGAGCTTTTTGATGAAAGTGAAAGAAGGGAGTGAAAAAGTTGACTTAAACCTCAACATGCAGAAAACTAAGATCATGGCATCTGGTCCCATCAGTTCATGGCAGATAGATGGGGAAACAATGGAAACAGTGAGAGACTTTATTTTCTGGGGCTCCAAAATCACTGCAGATGGTGACTGCAACCGTGAAATTAAAACACGCTTTCTCCTTGGAAGAAAAGCTATGACCAACCTTTTGGTCAGCATTTTAAAAAGCAAAGACATTACTTTGCCAACAAAGTTCCCGTCTAGTCAAAGCTATGGTTTTTCCCATAGTCACGTATGCATGTGAGAGTTGGATCATAAAGAAAGCTGAGCATCGAAGAATTGATGCTTTTGAATGGCGGAGTGGAGAAGACTCTTGAGAGTCCTTTGGACTACAAGGAGATCAAACCAGTCAATCCTAAAAGAAATCAGCCTTGAATATTCATTGGAAGGATTGATGTTGAAGCTGAAACTCCAATACTTTGGCCACCCGATGCAAAGAACTGACTCATTGGAAGAGACCCTGATGCTGGGAAAGATTGAAGGCAGGAGGAGAAGGGGATGACAGAGGCTGAGATGGTTGGATGGCATCACCGACTTGATAGACATGAGTTTGAGTAAACTCCGGGAGGTGGTGATGGACAGGGAAGCCTGGCATGCATTAGTCCATGGGGTCGCAAAGAGTTGGACATGAGTAAGTGACTGAACTGGACTGAACTGAAAACTGAAATTGATAATTCACCTGTGGATTACCCTTCCAGTACCAGAACAGAAAGGAGCAATGGTCTGGGATCAGAAAGTCTCACTGCTCACTCTGCATATTGTCTGGGGCAGATTACTTTGCCTTTGAGGCCCATGAAAAAGGAATAATGGTATCTAACCCTACAGAATTATTGTTTAGAGAAAAAAATGTATATAAGGCTTTGGAACATGATAGGTGTTCTGTAAATGGCAGGGTGCTATTTCCCCTGGAGGTTGGCGATTCTGATAATGTGCTTACTTAACCTACGGGCTCTGGGCCACTCAGACTTCAGCAGAAATATTGATGGTGGAGCTTTTCTCATTGGTGGGGGAGAGAGGGGTGTCTCTGATCAAATTTGGCTCTTTTATGTTATAGCGCTGGATGTGATTCTGTGCAGGAAAATCAGGTTGCAGATGCCAAGGGGAGCAGGAGGGATATCCCTCCTGTGAACTCAGAAAGAGCCTCAAGGGCTCTCTGAAAGAGTCTTCCATAAAATCCCAGTTGGAAAACTCCTCAAGAAACAAAACCCTCTTGCTTTGATAGTTGTTGCTGTTATCCCAAACCCAGAGGAGGTTTCCGAGTCCACTGCTGTGTCCCTCAGAAACACTTAGCTGTTCTTGAGCAACAACCTCACCTGCTTTTCTGAAAAGCATTGACTCCCAACTCAACTAAAATGGTGTGAATGTTCTTTAAAGAACTTCACCAACTTACAGAAAAAAGGAAAATCAACTTGAAAGATAATTGATGAGCAACCTTTTTCGGTCTTTGAAAATATGCCAGCCCATCTAGTGGAAGCCACTCCGATTATTTTGTATTTTTTTTGTTATTGCTGTTTGTCACTTTGGTATGATAACCACCTGTAGTCATTAACTGTCCCTGTTTCTAGCACAGGGTCTCAAGCATCTGCTGCTGCTGCCAAAACATCCCTCAACAGACTTAAACTTTATGTTCCTGAAATGGGAATTTCATCTCCCATCGCTGGAATTAGGCGTATGTCTTCTTTAGCCTGCAGTCTGGCGATTCTCGACTTCAGCTCTGCTAAAGCAGTTTTCACCGCCCTGCTCATCCTTGTACCTGTGCTTTTGTTTTTAGGTATTCCCATAGGGGTCTTAATGCTCCTGCTGGACTTCAGGCTCCCTGAGGGCAAATATGAAGCTTCCTGCAGTTTTATGTCTCATTCATACCTAGCAGATTGGGGGCTCAGGAAATGCTTCTTGAATATATTTTTGTTGCAGTGCTGTAGACGCTGGGACACTGGACAGTTGACAGACAAGGAGGAAAAACAGAGGAGAGAGAAGAAACAAAAAGAAATCACTTTGGTTGTTTCTTTCAATGAAATGATTTCCTAGGGTCATATATTGGTCATAAATCCTAAATTACTGAAGCAACTCAAATTATCCGTACTTATAATAAAGGGTGAAGACTCTGAACTGATTTATATTGGAGGTTTTTTCCTTCCACCCTAAACGTAGGTTCTCAAAATAAAGGATGCTAGATTGAATTTTCCCTGCAAATGGTTTATTCTGGAAATCCTTTTCTCCTCAGCACAACTTGGGTATTTACAGCTGCTGCAGCTTATCGGTCTCACTTCAGTAAATTATCCTGCGATATCACGATATTGTGTCTCAGAGGTTTTAAAGATATTAACATTGTATTATTAGCTTTTATTTTTTTTACTGGAAAGAAACTGATGTAATTTGACCTTAGACTATGAAAATGTGATCCTCCATTCAGACTAAACAGAGGCTTTGTATCTCATGAACCACATTTACTGTAAGTGCCTTATGTGTGTTCTAGAGGATGTGTTTTTCATGGTCCCTAAGTGAAACCAAAATTGTGTGCACTGAAAAATATTTTGCTTTCCAGAATTTCCTGAAAGCTTAAAGAAGTGTACAAGCATGAATCACAATAGGGGTATAGTTTACTATCTAGGTGGCAGCTATTTTGAGTAAAAAAATGCTTTTATTTTGTTTAAATATGGATATATTATTCTTTTAAATGATGAATATTATACTTGTGGATTAATTATACAAGAAATGTAGAAAATTAGACATTAAGCAAATTCAAAAATTAGTCCACATATCTTCGTGGGGGTGGGGGAGCCCTTGGCAGGCTAGAGTCACTGTCCTGTTCTATACACTGATTTTGTCCAGGCTTGTGAAAGTGAAAGTGAAGTTGCCCAGTTGTGTCTGACTCTTTGGGATCCCATGGACTGCAATCTCCCAGGCTCCTCCGTCCATGGGATTTTCCAGGCAAGAGTACTGGAGTGGGGTGCCATTTCCTTCTCCAGGGGAATCTTCCCAACTTAGGGATTGAACCCGGGTCTCCTGCATTGCAGGCGGATGCTTTACCCTCTTGTCCAGTCTTAACACAAGACAATTTTAAAATAGAAAACCAGACAAACTTCAGGAAACCAAATGTACTGTTTTTTTTTCTTTTTCTTTTTTAAAATTTATATATATTTTTAATTGAAGGATAATTGCTTTACAGAATTTTGTTGTTTTCTGTCAAACATCAACAAGAATCAGCCATAGGTACACCCATGTCCCCTCTCTCTGTTTTGTTATTTTTTTCTTAATGTAAGACATAAGCAATAGCTGAGGGCAGTGCTGCCTGAGGTTCATGTTGGGGTCCTTTAGGGTAGGCCCCCAGCTTGCTTACTGAGCTCAGAAAACATCCAAGTTAATCTGGAGAACACAAAGTCCTCCCAATGGCAGGTCATTAGAGGTAGAAGGAAAAGGAGGTTTGCGTTTCTTTGCTTCGAGCTCAAGATTGCTGACAATGTCCGGTCTGTGTTCAGAGAAGAGAAAATAGGTGATATAAAGAAATCTTAGTGAGCATTGCGTTTTTGAACTTATTTACTTCCTAATAGAAGCCAGGGGATGAATGTAAGCGTGTTATCAGTGTGTTTGTGTTGTGAATGTGTGTGCATATGGCATGGTTTGTGTGCGGCATGTGCGTGTGGTACGAGTGGATGTGTTCCATGATGTGTGAATGTATTTGCTCTTATGTGCACATGTGGGACATGTGTGAATGCTGTTTGTGTGGTACATCTATGTGTGCCTGTGATGTGTATGTGTGTGCTTGTGTGTGTGTTTAGTGTATGTGGAATATGTGTGTGTATGTTCAATAGATTATGTGAGTTTTGTGTGTGGGCGTGTATGTGTGAGGAGGATTGTTTATAAATATGTTTTTGTGGAAAGAAAAGTCCCTCCAAATTGCATGCCCTTCAATCCAAGCTCTTCTTTGCTTCAGGGTTATCTTTCTGAGGCATAAAGCTGAGTTTAGCTTATCCTTGCTCAAGTGAAAAAAGGAAAGAAAAATACCGCTTCCCGAGGTCTAAAGCTGAGTTTAGCTTATCCTTGTTCAAGTGAAAAAAGGAAAGAAAAATACCGCTTCCCGAGGCCTAGAGAGGGCAGCGGGGAAGGCCTCCTCGGCCTGGTCCGTGCTCCCGGCCCTCCCGGGTCTCCCGAGGAGTCTCCGGGCGGCGGGGCATGCCCTGGGGCATGGGGCCCGCTCTGGGTGGGACTATCCGGTCCTCTCCTCCTCGGACAAGCTTTGACTGTGGACAGGACTTTGGTCTCTCTCAGCCTAGCTTTCTCATTTAGACAGAGGGAATGATGATAGTACTTATTCTCCTTGAAGAATCAGGGTGTCACTGGGAAGATGGAATTAGTTAATGTAGAATGGACTCAGAACACTGTTGGGCCAGCAAATGAGTGCGTTGGAAGACTTAGTTATTATCTGCCTCAATGCATCCTGACCTCCCTATGTACATGCTTTTTCCTTTGGAATAACTTTTCCTCTCCTACACATGTCTAATACCTTCCTGGTCCAGTTCAAATGCCATCACTGAAGTCAAGTATAAAACTTTGACTAAGGAAGCATATAGGTCAATGGTTCAGTGCTTGCATTAGGGATCAGAAAGATCTGGAGTAGAATATCCAGCCTCTGTCCTTTATCAACTCCTTTTTAAAGGATAGCTTTGTCATGCATAACTCAGATGTACTACTAGGTCCTCCCTTTTCAGAGGATCAGCAGCCTTATACGAGTCTATCTACGGGAACACTGGGGGGGAGCAGTCCCTTCCACTTTGGGTGCTGTTGACAATTTTTCTTCTGGACGTATACACTCAATTATCCTCCTTGTGTTATCCTTGCTGAATGCATGTCTAGATTGTGTCCATTGTTTTTCTTTCCCTCCTTTGCCTAGCATAATGCTATGTTCATGATACTCCCTCAGAAAACATTTGTGGAATAAGCCAATAATGAGAATGAAAGAGGAATCAGAAAGTGAATCATGAGTTTCTAGGGTCAGCCTAAAAGCTATTACTGTAAGAATATATAACGATATTGATAAACATTCAAAGAGCTGCCTTTAAAAGTTTCATATCTCAAAGAGACCCTGAAACCTTTGGAAGGCAAAAAAGACTTTTAAGAACCTACTTTATTTTCATCCCCATTTCTTTTGTTGTCATGTGGTGAAGAAGGCTGATTCTCAGGGTCATAGCAAATTGATTTTGTGCTGTGCACTTAAAAGAACTGAAGTGGGTTCTTAGAGTTTTGTTCACTATTACTGCTCCTAAGGATTCTCATCCCGATCATTGATTTAATTTTTTTTCTTACAGTAATAGCATTTTGAGCTACAAAAAAAAAAAATTTTAGCAAAACTATTAGCCCTGTGGATAATTGTTAAGTCACTTTTTGGGTGTTGTAAATATATGTGTAGAAATACCATAACTCATATGATTTTCAAACATCATTTTTGTGGAATGCAGCAAATATGGTATGTTTCTGGTATTTATGTTTTTAAATGCCTTTAAAGATCTTTTCATAATTTGTTATGCAAATATTCATGATCTGTAGTAGTAGTTAAAATGTGGATGGCAAGAGGGAATATGTGCAAAATGTTATATTTTGTCATTTTATTGTTTACCTTAAAGAGGGTGTTTTAAAGCTATTTCTTAATTTTTCTCATAGTAGTTGAAAAGGGCTTTCAGGCTGCCTGTTCTTACAGTTTGCAGGAGAATCCGACAATTGCCTTTGTAAATATCAGAGCTAGTACATAAGCTCTAGAGGGACCCAATCTTCAGCAGCCTGAGTTGGTCACTGGGAGACTGATTTTATGAATTGGTATTCAAAGTGTTTCTTGCCTTAATAAAATGTAACCTGAATGGAGTTCTATAATCCACGTTTTCTCAGATTTTTCAGCTGTTTTTTCAGATAATATTCTGCTGGGAGGCTATGTCCAACCATCTTACAAAATAGTAATAAATGGACTGTTTGCCCTTTGCTGTGGTTTTAGTCAGCACCTTGGAGAGTAGAGGTTAAACCTTAAAAAAGGAAGTGGTGGAAAATAAAAAAGGAAATTTCATAAGGTGATAAAAAATTTATTCCAATTATAAGTGGGTGATGTATAAAAATACTCCATTGATGAAATGGCTTTCCTCACTGTGTGGAAATTAAAGAATCCTTGGACCCGAACCCCTTTAATACCCCCAAACAAGACTTCTGCCACAGCTGGAAGTCAATTATCTCCATGGCAACCAAAACAAATAGTGAATATTGCCTTAGCAGACAAGGTGGATAAAAGGTGCATCTAAAATTAATTTATGTCTTGGGATCAGACACTTGAGATGAGAGAACTGGTCCATAAAGTACCCAAGAGGAGCTATTAAAAGAGAAACAAAATAAGTCCCTTGTTGAGTTCCCCAGAGAGCTGTGGTTGAAGCGTGTAAATCCTTTTTGCTTTGCCTTTATGGGGGAAAGTTGTCAATATGTCCCCATTTACATGGCTGCTTTGATGATGGCCCCTGTAAATCTCAGGCCTGCCAAAGAATGTTTATTAAGAAGTGCCTTCAAGAGTGATCTCTTAATCCATCCTCTAGTACAGCAGGGATATTTTTTATTATTATTATATACATCAATTCTGAGATGCAGAGATGCCCCCAAAGATTAAAGTTCAGAGGATTTTGAGTCTATAAAAATCTTACATTAAAAAAACAGGAAGAAAGAAAAAAGCTCTCCCACAAATACATAGAATTCTCAGAAGCAACTGTGGGGCTGTAAATTTTTCATTACGTGCAGAAATTAAAAACACTAATTAAACCACTGTTTGGAAAATAAGTCTAAATATTAAAAGGAACTTTTCAAGGGGAAAAGTCTCTCTGATTTCCTGCACCTGGAGATGTGGCTTTTGAAGTCAGGGGGACTCAGGCAGGCCTTTCTTAACCTGAGCAGGAAGACGGCGGGACCGGAAGGTTGGGCAGGACGCTGACCCCAAGCCCTCCCTCCCTGTGAGGGTAGAGTGTTCTCCCCAGCCTGGAGCCCCACTTAATGCTTAGCTTCACTCAGTTCCCTCTGGGTAGTAGGTTTCCCCCACCCCTCACCATTTCTCTAAGATCACAGTTTCCTCTTACATGCAGCTGTCAATCAATCTGAGAGTCCAGCTGTTTCTTCTTCCAGAGATTTCGTGCCAAGTTCCCTCCCTTTCTATCTACCCTTGCGTGTGTGGTTACCAAGTCACTTCAGTTGTGTTGGACTCTTTGTGACCTTATGGACTGTAGCCCGCCAGGCTCCTTGTCCATTGGATTCTCCAGCAAAAATACTGGAGTGGGTTGCCATGCCCGCCTCCAGGGGATCTTCCCGTCCCAGGGGTCCAACCCAGGTCTGCATGGGCAGACAGGATCTTCATCACTCGCCCCACCTGGGAAGCCCGTCCACCCTAACTGCAGCACAGCTGGGTGATTTCACAGTCCCCTTGTATACTCTGCCATCTTCTTGTCCTCCTCAGGCCTGTCTTTGCTATACACTGGTTGCATTCTTTTTCCCCAGAAGATCATTCAATTTCCACTTCTCTCTAAAAACTGTAATGACTTCCTGTTGCCTGTAGCATAAAATACAAATTCCTCTATGTGGCGTTAATGGTTTCCCACCAGCTAAACTTAACCTGCATTCTAAAATATCTTCCCACTAATTGCTTCCACAAGCCATTCCCTCTCCTCATTGTCGTTTACCACAAATGCCTCCCACTTCTCCGCGGGTCTTTACTTGTGCAATTCTTGTTACTAACTGGAATAGCCTCCCCCAATAGCACTTACTCCTTCCACCCCAGCAAAAAGAGCACCTCTCCTGCATCACTTAAAAGCCAACTCCTGTTTTACGTCCCTGAATACTTGCTAACCCTCCAGCCCTCATGATCTTATTTTCCTCTGACCTCTGTACCTGTGGTAGGCAGAATAGCCTACAAAGATATCTATGTTCTAATTCCTGGAATCTGTGTTGTGTTAAATTATGGGGCAATAAGAATTTGGCAAGTGTAATTAAAGTTGTTGTTGCTTAGTCAGTTAGTTGTGTCTGACTCTTCTGCAACCCCATGGACTGTAGCCTGCTAGGCTCCTATGTCCATGGACTTCTCCAGGCAAGGATACTGGAGTAGGTGGACATTTCCTTTTCCAGGGGATCTTCATGACCCGGAGGGTGAACTCGTGTATCCTGCATTGACAGATGAATTCTTTACCACTGAACCACCAGGGAAGCCATGATTAAAGTTACAGACCTTTAAAATAAGGAAGGAATCCTGTATTACCCAGGTGGTCTCAGTCTTATCACATGAGCCTTAGACTGTTCCTTGGCTGCAGTCAGAGATGGGGCAGGAGAGGAGGCAGTGAGATGTAGCAGAAGGAAAACGTAGAGGGTCTAAGTGTGATGAGGACTTCAGGCGCTGTGCTAGCTTTGAGATATAGGGACCCACCAGGAAGGACTAGAGAGAGGCTCCTAGGAGCTGAGTGACCCTCAGTTGACAGCCAGCAAGAGACTGAAGCTTCAATTCTTCAAGTGCTAGAAACTGAATTCCTCCAAAAACCCAGGTGAAATAAGAAGCAGATTCTTTCCAGATCTTAATAAGAGTTCAGCCTTCCAAGTACTTCCAATTTTCATTTCAATCCCAAAGAAAGGCAATGCCAAAGAATGTTCAAACTACCGCACAACTGCACTCATCTCACACATTAGCAAAGTAATGCTCAAAATTCTCCAAGCCAGGCTTCAACAGTATGTGAACCGTGAAATTCCAGATGTTCAAGTTGGATTTAGAAAAGGCAGAGGAACCAGGGATCAAATTGCCAACATCCATTTGATCATAGAAAAAAGAAGAGAGTTCCAGAAAAACATCTATTTCTGCTTTATTGACTGTATTAAAGCCTTTGACTGTGTGAATCACAACAAACTGTGGAAAATTCTGAAAGAGATGGGAATATCAGGCCACCTTACCTGCATTCTGGGAAATCTGTATGCAGGTCAAGAAGCAACAGTTAGAACCAGACATGGAACAACAGACTGGTTCCAAACTGGGAAAGGAGTATGCCTGCTTATTTAACATATATACACAGTACATCATGTACAGTGCCAGGATGGATGAAGCACAAGCTGGAATCAAGATTGCCAGGAGAAATATCAATAATCTCAGATATGCAGATGACACCATCCTTATGGCAGAAAGCAAAGAAGAACTAAAGAGCCTCTTGATGAAAGTGAAAGAGGAGAGGGAAAAACTTGGCTTAAAACTCAACATTCAAAAAACTAAGATCATGGCATCCAGTCCCATCAGTTCATGGCAAATAGATGGGGAAACAATGGAAATGGTGAGAAACTTTATAAGAATTTCTTAGACTCCAAAATCACTGCAGATGGTGATTGCAGCCATGAAATTAAAAGACACTTGCTCCTTGGGAGAAAAGTTATAACCAACCTAGACAGCATATTATAAAGCAGAGACATTACTTTGCCAACAAAGGTTCATCTAGTTAAAGCTATGGTTTTTCCAGTAGTCATGTATTAGTGAGAATCAGACCATAAAGAAAGCTGAGTGCTGAAGAATTGATGCTTTAGAACTGTGGTGTTGGAGAAGACTCTTGAGAGTTCCTTGGCATCAAGGAGATCAAACCAGTCAGTGCTAAAGGAAATCAGTCCTGAATATTCATTGGAAGGACTGATGCTGAAGCTGAAACTCCAATACTTTGACCACCTGACGTGAAGAACTGACTCACTGGAAAAGACCCTGATGCTGGGAAAGATTGAAGGCAGGAGGAGAGGTGATGACAGAGGGTGAGATGGTTGGGTGGCATCACTGACTCGATGGGCAAGTGTTTGAGCAAGCTTCAGGAGTTGGTTATGGACAGGGAAGCTTGGCGTGCTGCAGTCCGTAAAGTTGCAGAGTCAGACACGACTGAGTGACTGAACTGAACTTCCAAGTACTAACCAGGCCTGACTCGCCTTAGCTTCTGAGATGAGATGAGATTGGACACATTCAGGGTTATATGACTGCAAACAACCTATAGAATGGGAGAAAATATTTGCAAATGATGCTACCAACAAGGAGTTAATCTCCAGAATATACAAATAGTTCATACAGTACAGTATCAAAAAAATAAAAATCAATCCTATCAAAAAATGGGCAGAAGACCTAAATAGATGTTTCTCCAAAGAGGACATACGTATGGCCATTAGGCACATGAAAGGATGCTCAACATCTCTAATTGTCAGAGAAATGTAATTCAAAATTACAAACAGCAAATGCTGAGAGGGTATGGAGAGAAGGAATCCCTCCTACACTGTTGTTTGGAATGTGAATTGGTGCAGCCCCTATGGAGAATGGTATGGAGCTTCCTTAACAAACTAAACATCAGTTCAGTTCGGTCAGTTCAGTCCCTCAGTCATGTATGACTCTTTGTGACCCCATGGACTGCAGCACACCAGGTCTCCCTGTCCATTGCCAACTCTCAGAGTTTACTCAAATTCATGTCCATTGAGTTGGTGGTGCCATCCAACCATCTCATCCTCTGTTGTCCCCTTCTCCTCCCACCTTCAATCTTGCCCGGCATCAGAGCCTTTTCCAATGAGTCAGTTCTTCACATCAGGTGACCAAAGTATTGGAGTTTCAGCTTCAACATCAGTCCTTCCAATGAATATTCAGGATTGATTTCCTTTAGGGTGGACTGGTTGGATATCCTTGCAGTCCAAGGAACTCTCAAGAGTCTTCTCCAACACCACAGTTCAAAAGCATCAATTCTGTGGTGCTCAGCTTTCTTTATAGTCCAACTCTCATATCCATACAAGACCACTGGAAAAACCATAGCCTTGACTAGACAGACCTTTGTTGGCAAAGTAATGTCTCTGCTTTAACATGCTATCTAGGTTGGTCATGACTTTCCTTCCAAGGAGTAAGCGTCTTTTAATTTCATGGCTGCAATTACCATCTGCAGTGATTTTGGAGCCCCCCCAAAATAAAGTCTGTCACTGTTTCCACTGTCTCTCCCTTTATTTGCCATGAAGTGATGGGACCGGATGCCATGATCTTAGTTTTCTGAATGTTGAGTTTTAAGCCAACTTTTCACTCTCCTTTTTCACTTTCATCAGGAGGCTCTTTAGTTCTTCTTCACTTTCTACCATGAGGGCGGTGTCATCTGCGTATCTGAGGTTACTGATATTTCTTCTGACAGTCTTCATTCCAGACTGTGCTTCATCCAGTCCAGTGTTTCTCATGATGTACTCTGCCTATTGGTTAAATAAGCAGGGTGACACTATACAGCCTTTACACACTTCTTTCCCTATTTGGAACCAGTCTGTCCAGTTCTCACTGTTGCTCCCTGACCTGCATACAGGTTTCTCAAGAGGCAGGTCAGGTGGTCTGGTATTCCCATCTCTTTCAGAATTTTCTACAGTTTATTGTGATCCACACAGTCAAACGCTTTGGCATAGTCAATAAAACAAAAGTAGATGTTTTTCTGGAACTCTCTTGTTTTTTTGATGATCCAGTGGATGTTGGCAATTTGATCTCTGGTTCCTCTGCCTTTTCTAAATCCAGTTTGAACATCTGGAAATTCACGGTTCATGTACTGTTGAAGCCTGGCTTGCAGCTATTGTATCATCTTGCTATCCCACTCCTAAGTATACATGTAGAGAGAACCATAATTTGAAAAGATACATGCATCCTAGTGTTCACTGAAATGCCATTTACAATAGCCAAGACATGGAAGCACCCTAAATATCCACTGATGAATGGATAAAGAGGATGTGGTGTACATACAACTGAATATTACTCAACCATAAACATAAATGAAATAGTGCAGTTTTCAGTAACATGAATTGACCCAGAGCTTATCATATATTGAATGAAGTAAGCCAAACAGCCTGGAGAAGGAAATGGCAACCCACTCCAGTATTCTTGCTGGAAAATCCCATGGACAGAGGAGCCTGGCAGACTCCAGTTTTCTTGCCTGGAAAATCCCATGGACAAAGAGCCTGACAGGCTACAGTCCATGGGGTTGCAAAGAGTCAGACACGACTGAGTGACTAACACACACACACACACACACACACCAAACAGAGGAAGACAAATATCATATGATATCACTTATATGTGGAGTCTTCAGAAAATATGAGTGAACTTACATACAAAACAGAAATTAACCCATAGACAAAACAAACTTATGGTTACCAAAAGGGAAGGGAGGATAGATGCATTAGGGGTATGGGATTAACACTTACACACTACTGTATATAAAATAAATAGCCAACTAGAACGTATACTCATCAGTTACATCTAAGCTGGACTTTTTCTCCTCCTGTTATCCCACAGTGTTGTGGGGGTTTCAAGAAGACTGCAGCTTTGCTTCTTTGCAGTGTTCGGCTGCAGTGAAGAAGCCCAGGATGAAAGAGCAAGTGGAGAGAGGCCCAGTCATCTGTCACTTCAGACTTTCCTACCTAGGCCCCAGGTTATCAGGGCACCCTGTTCTGGTCAAGCCACCAGCCTACAGCAGACGCAGAGTCCACCTGAGATTGGAAGAACTGTGTGGTCAGACCCCAAATCCCGAAATATGATAAACTGTTGTCTTAACATGCTCAGCTTCATTTTTTGTTTTGTTATGTTTTGGCAGCAATACATAGCTGATGCTAAAGGTTATCTTAAATTTCTTTCATATTCCCCCTTAGCCTCCTTACAACTTAGCCCACCCTTGTACATTATAAACACTCAAGTGATTTTCAGTGGAATTAGTACCTGCTTTTTCCTTGATGTTTTTACAAATTCAATTTAATTTTATATTTACTAAATTAGATTTTTTAGTTGGCTCTCTTAGAAGCCTGATCACATATTTGCAAGCTAGTTTCATAATTTGGATAAAAGTATACTTATCTTTGGGGCTTCCCAGGTGGCTGAGTGGTAAAGAATCTGCTTGCAAATGCAGGAGACACAGGTTTGATCCCTGGTCCAGGAAGATCCACTGGAGAAGGAAATAGTGACCCACTTCAGCATTCTTGCCTGGGGGAATGATGGACAGAGGAACCTGGTGGGCTACAGCCCATGGGTTGCAAAGAGTTGGACACAACTTAGCGACTGAAAAACAACAAAGTTATCTTTAAGCTGTGTAGACAGGATAAGGCAAGCAAGAAAGGTACTCCTGACACTCATAATTGGATAAGTGTGTGAGTCGTATGTCTTTGATTTATGCTGATTTTGTGTAAGTCATACAGTTTCCCGGGCATTGATTAGCTTGTCTAACTTGGGAGGTCTGGATCAGAGGCGTTGTACAGTCTTTCCCAAGCATTCTGTTTACAGACCTGGCTTAGGCAGCTCTGGCCATAGGGGCAAGAACTGCTGAGTTCATTCTAAGTTTAAAGCAGTTGTCAAAAAGGAGAAACTGTTTTCTCTGGGGTAGAAGACAAGACCCAGTGGTCACTGCTTTAAGTGATCCAGTTTCATGATATGTTCTGTCATTTGTTGGGAAGGAAATTAATTTGTGATCCTTGTCCAGCTCCCTTGGTCTACATCATAAAATACGTCACAATTGGCAGGTGGCTGGCAGCCTCAGCAGGGAGAACATGGAATCATTTTAAGAATGAATGGGCCTCTTTAATTCAACAATCACGTGTTTTCAGAAGACCATTGGAATATGTTTACTGTTACCAGTTTCCTCACTGGAAATACTTTCAAATCAGAGCAGTCATCCATGATTTAGTAAATTTTTTATTTTTTAAATTAATTTTTATTGGAGTACAGTTGTTTTACAGTGTTGTCTTAGTTTTCGCTGTATAGCAAAGAGAATCAATGACTCAAGCCATATGTCAAGGCCTTTATAAAATGTGTAAATTCTGCATAAAAAATAATTAGATTTTGCATTTTTCAATAAGTAAAAAGAAAATTACAGTTGGGATTATGCTCCAAGTACATTTAGTTAGATCTATTAGAGTAATGATCATCTATCAATGTGAAACTAGGAACTTTCTATTAGACTAACAACTTTATTTATCCAAGCAAAAATACTATGTGACTTGATGCAAACCAATATTATCTAAAGAAATCAATTTACTAAAAAAAAGAAAAAATAAAGAATGAATGGGTCTCTTACACCTTGCAGAGTTGCAGTTTCTTTCATATTTATGTTACAATAAGCATATGTTGCTGCAATGCTTGAAGATGCTGAAGCTTGCTCTATGGTTGGTGAATAAGAGGAAGTAAAAAGATAGCTTTCTTAATCTAATCTAAATAATGTCTTATTCCTTAGGGAGAAAATTTATGAGTACAAATTTCTTTGCTGTTGTTACATGATTACTGCTCTCTATAGTAAGTGCATGCTGTTGATCACAATAGAGTGAAATGACCTCTCCCTCTGGATGAAATATTTAAGGCCCGCTAATGGGGCGGGGGGGCAGTAGCTGCTGGGTCACAAGCTACTCTTTCCATTCTCAGGTCTGAGGATTGTACGAGCTGATGCCTCTAACCTCCTTCTCTCTCTGATCTTCATTTCATAGGCAGGAACCTGAAACCTCCTTGTTCTCTTGGCAGCTCCCACCTCCATCTCCTGATTCTAGCCCAGAGACCAGCAACTTGAGAGCAACCGACCTTTCCCTCTAAGTCTAGTCCACCTTCTTGGAATTTATGCTTTATTCCTGAATTGGGAAGTAAACATAAGACATCTTTCAAAGTTTCATAGCAATAGAGACAAGTATACGAATTTTCTGTATCTCTAGCCTGCTTCATGCAGATGGAACACATCTTCACATGTGAGACAGAAATAACTTCATTGTCACTCAAGGAACCCAGAAACTTCTGGATCTTTCATCATGGATCCTGTTACAAACAGTCATATGTCACATACTCCAAAGCTGTCTATAACTTAAGTTTGGTGTACTTTCCACAGCATTCTTGCAAGTAATTACCAAATATTTTTAGGCTTAATAAAAGGCAACATTATAAAAATTAATGGTCAACTAGGCTACCTGCAAAATGTTAATACAGATTAAAGATTAGTAATATTTAACATTTTTTTGGATAAACCTCTCTTCTAAACCAGAATAAATTGAGGTATATTGAGAAGCTTGCCATATTCACTTAAATGTACAAACACTAGGTATAAAATTACATTTCAAAACTCTTGCCAGTACTTCTGCTTCAGGTATAATGGAGTTCAGGGCTAGAATTACCTTCATTTCTTAAGACAGTAGAAAACTAGACAAAACATATGAAAAATGATGGGAAGATGGGAAATGGAGAGTGATTCCAGGAGAAGAAAAGCAGTTGAGGTGCTTTCTATAACTGCCCCAGGTCATGAACTGGAAAGGGTGTTCTGACTACATGACGGGGAGGGAAAACCAAAAGCCAGCCTGTGGCTCCCAGTGACTTGAGGATACAGAGTTCAGAACGTAGGAAGGACGGGATCAAGGTGCGGACAAGGGTGAGGAGAAGCAGCCATTTGTCTCAGGCATGGAAGTTAAAGGGTGCTGGAAACTAAGTACTCACGATAAAAAAAAAGTTAATCCAATATTTTAAAAATTAAACTTAATATAGGAAGCTCATGATGAGCAAAAGATCAAATTTTTAAAAAAGACAGAAACTGACTTTGAACATGCGTGATTTGGCTGCCCTGGCCTTACTCTGATCCACCTCTGTCAGAATTTTTAGTTTTGGTGAAGTCCAACGTGTCAGTCATTACTTGTATTTGTTTACTAAATCTTTGCCTATATCAAATTTACAAAGATTTTCTCCTATATTTTCCTCTAGGAATTTTATTGCTTTTACTTTTAAATTTAAGTATGAATTTTATCAAGTTAATTTTATTTATGTTGTGAGTTAGGGGTCAATATATATATATATATATATATTTTTTAATACAGATACCTAGTGGTTTCAGCATCTCTTGATGAAGTGAATATGTTTCTCTATTTGATTGATGAAATTTTGGTTTTTGTGAAAAATCAGTTGATCACACATATGTATATGGGTTTTTGGACTCTATTTTATTTTCATGATATGTTTGTCTATCATTATATCATTACCACATTGTCTTGACTATTGTGACTTTTAGTAAGTCTTAAAATGAGATGGTGTGATTATTCTAGTTTGTTCTTAGATTTTGAAATGGTTTTTGTTATTCTAGGTCCTTTTATTTATATATCAATTTTAGAATGAGCTTACTAATGTCTACTACTATGACTTTTAAGTAAAATTGCTTGACTCTGTAATGCAAATCTGAGGAGAATGTGCACTGTATGAAGCCTTCTGGTTTATGAACTTGAACTTGTAATACTGTATATTTCTCTCAGATTAGTCTGCTGTAATGGATCTCCATAATGCTGCGCAGCTTTTAGTGTAGACACCATGTGCTTTTCAAATTAAATTTATTCAATTAATTCAATTTTCCAATTTTTTGCTGGGGTATAGACATATAATTGATTTTTATACATTAAACTTTTCTAGCTATTAATAAATTCACTAATCAATTTGAAAAAAATCTTGTAGATTCCTTTGAAATTTTATGTAGAGAAACTCATATGGTCTATAAATAGAGATAAATCCATTTCTACATTTCTCTTTTCAAATCATGCCCTTCCTCACTCCCTCCCCCGCATCCTTTCTTTCTTCTGTCTATATCTATCGTCTATCTATCATTTTCCAGTTGCAATAATTAAGACCTCTTGAGGCTCTGTACGTTTTTCTTCAATATTTTCTCTCTGCTCTTCAGGTTGAATTATTGCTTTTTGTATATCTTCACTATCACTAATTCTTTCTCATGCCAGCTCTAAGAGCTCTAACTCCCATTCTCTCATTTTAGTCATTTTACTTGAAGTTGTACAATTTATATTTAAAATTTTTATTTCTTCTGAGATTTCCTATCTATTTACTTATGGCTAACCATACTTTCTTTTACTTTTAAAACAACTTTTCTTTAGCTCTTTGAACATATTTACAGTTTCTGCTTTAAAGTCTGTTAAATACAACACACGAGTAATCTGGGGGATGAATTTTTTGACAGTTTTTTTTTTTTTTTTTTTTTGCTGAATATGACTCATGTTTTCTTGTTTCCTTATGGATTTGGCTATTCAGCAGTCATCTTTGATAGCACATTGTAGAGATTCTGGAAAATGTTGATTTTATTTCAGTGGGCAGTTCAATTACTGGCTGGTCAACTTGCACTTTATAATCTTGACTTTAGTAATCTGTTTGTTAGGATGGATGTTTGGAAAGATGTTTGGAGGGGTTTTCCAGCCTCTCATTTGATGGGACTCAATTTCTGCACTTTGTCTTCCAGGAGATCTTGTCAGGGTTTGGTTTTAGGTTTTATTTGGGTAGGTATGGAAAAAGGCATAGATCTTACTTCCAAAAGGCAGTGTTTTGTTGTCTTGGAGGATATCTAAAATGCTAGGGAAATTTTAACAAGTACTGCTTGACCACTAGCATCTCTTTTCCAGGTTTAACTCTGTAGCAGCTGCTTTCTGGAAGCCTTCTGTGATATCAGTTTGACTCTGCACAGCACAGCCTTTGGTCATGCGGTATATGAGGAATCTTCTGTCTGTCATTTATTGATTTATTGTTTTCATTTATTTTTATTAGTTGGAGGCTAATCACTTTACAATACCGCAGTGGGACTTGTCATACATTTACATGAATCAGCCATGGATTTACATGTATTCCCCATTCCCATCCCCCCTCCCGCCTCCCTCTCTACCCGATCCCTCTGGGTCTTCCCTGTGCACCAGGCCCGAGCACTTGTCTCATGCATCCAACCTGGGCTGGTGATCTGTTTCACTATAGATAATATACATGTTTCGATGCTGTTCTCTCGAAACATCCCACCCTTGCCTTCTCCCACAGAGTCCAAAAGTCTGTTCTGCATATCTCTGTCTCTTTTTTTGTTTTGCATATAGGGTTGTCATTACCATCTTTCTAAATTCCATATATATGTGTTAGTATACTGTAATGCTTTCTGGCTTACTTCACTCTGTATAATGGGCTCCAGTTTCATCCATCTCATTAGAACTGATTCAAATGAATTCTTTTTAACGGCTGAGTAATATTCCATGGTGTATATGTACCACAGCTTCCTTATCCATTCGTCTGCTGATGGGCATCTAGGTTGCTTCCATGTCCTGGCTATTATAAACAGTGCTGCAATGAACATTGGGGTGCACGTGTCTCTTTCAGATCTGGTTTCCTCAGTGTGTATGCCCAGGAGTGGGATTGCTGGGTCATATGGCAGTTCTAGTTACAGTGTTTTAAGGAATCTCCACACTGTTCTCCATAGTGGCTGTATTAGTTGGCATTCCCACCAACAGTGTAAGAGGGTTCCCTTTTCTCCACACCCTCTCCAGTATTTATTGCTTGTAGACTTTTGGATAGCAGCCATCCTGACTGGCGTGTAATGGTACCTCATTGTGGTTTTGATTTGCATTTCTCTGATGATGAGTGATGTTGAGCATCTTTTCATGTGTTTGTTAGCCATCTGTATGTCTTCTTTGGAGAAATATCTGTTTAGTTCTTTGGCCCATTTTTTTATTGGGTCATTTATTTTTCTGGAATTGAGCTTCAGGAGTTGCTTGTATATTTTTGAGATTAATCCTTTGTCTGTTTCTTCATTTGCTATTATTTTCTCCCAATCTGAGGGCTGTCTTTTCACCATGCTTATAGTTTCCTTTGTGTGCAAAAGCTTTTAAGTTTCATTAGGTCCCATTTGTTTATTTTTGCTTTTATTTCCAATATTCTGGGAGGTGGATCATAGAGGATCCTGCTGTGATTTATGTCGGAGAGTGTTTTGCCTATGTTCTCCTCTAGGAGTTTTATAGTTTCTGGTCTTACATTTAGATCTTTAATCCATTTTGAGTTTATTTTTGTGTATGGTGTTAGGAAGTGTTCTAGTTTCATTCTTTTACAAGTGGTTAACCAGTTTCCCCAGCACCACTTGTTAAAGAGGTTGTCTTTTTTCCATTGTATATCCTTGCCCCTTTGTCGAAGATAAGGTGTCCATATGTACATGGATTTATCTCTAGGCTTTCTATTTTGTTCTATTGATCTATTTTTCTGTCTTTGTGCCAGTACCATACTGTCCTGATGACTGTGGCTTTGTAGTATTGTCTGCTCTGTCTGATATTTAAAGTCCCTACTCTGTGTATCCTCTGCTTCTGGGGCCCTGGCCCTATAGATTCCCGCTGTTCCAATTCTGTTCTCTGCCTCCTTAGCTCAGATGGATTGCCACTTGGACTTCAGTTCACCACACTGTAGTCAAGAAACTGTCCCAATATTTCGGTTAATACACCATGCTCCCAGTGCAGGGGGCACAGGTTTGATCCCTGGTTGGGGAACTAAGACCCTTGCATGCTTCCGGGTGAGGACAAAATAAAATCAACAAAAACCCTAACTTGTCCCCAGTTAGACAGTTGTGTTATCATAAATGAGACTCACACTGTGATTTCCTTTTTCAAGGAGCACAGGTTTGAACTGCTTGTGATCCAGTGCTGAAACCCAGATGCCTCATATATCTGACCACTTATATTCTTTGCAGCCAAAGATGGAGAAGCTCTATACAGTCAGCAAAAACAAGACTGGGAGCTGACTGTGGCTCAGATCTTGAACTCCTTATTGCCAAATTCAGACTGAAATTGAAGAAAGTAGGGAAAACCACTAGACCATTCAGGTATGACCTAAATCAAATCCCTTATACTATACAGTAGAAGTTAGAAATAGATTTAAGGGACTAGATCTGATAGACAGAGTGCCTGATGAACTATGGATGGAGGTTCGTGACATTGTACAGGAGACAGGAATCAAGACCATCTCCAAGAAAAAGAAATGCAAAAAAGCAAAATGACTGTCTGAGGAGCCTTACAAATAGTTGTGAAAAGAAGAGAAGTGAAAAGCAACGGAGAAAAGGAAAGATATACCCATTTGAATGCAGAGTTCCAAACAATAGCAAGGAGAGATAAGAAAGCCTTCCTCAGTGGTCAATGCAAAGAAATAAGAGGAAAACAACAGAATGGGAAAGACTAGAGATCTCTTCAAGAAAATTAGAGATACCAAGGGAATATTTCATGCAAAGATGGGTTCAATAAAGGACAGAAATGGTATGGACCTAACAGAAGCAGAAGATATTAAGAAGAGGTGGCAAGAATACACAGAAGAACTGTACAAAAAGACCTTCATGACCCAGATAATCACGATGGTGTGATCATTCACCTAGAGCCAGACATCCTGGAATGTAAAGTCAAGTGGGCCTTAGGAAGCATCACTATGAACAAGGCTAGTGGAGGTGATGGAATTCCAGTTGAGCTATTTCAACTCCTGAAAGATGACGCTGTGAAAGTGCTGCATCCAATATGCCAGCAAATATGGAAAACTCAGCAGTGGCCACAGGACTGGAAGACATCAGTTTTCATTCCAATTCCAAAGAAATGCAATGCCAAAGAATGCTCAAACTACCACACAATTGCACTCATCTCACACACTAGTAAAGTAATGCTTAAAATTCCCCAAGCCAGGCTTCAACAATACATGAACCATGAACTTCCAGATGTTCAAGCTGGTTTTAGAAAAGGCAGAGGAACCAGAGATCAAATTTCCAACATCTGATGGATCATTGAAAAAGCAAGAGAGTTCCAGAAAAACATCTATTTCTACTTTATTGACTATGCCAAGGCCTTTGACTCTGTGGATTACAATAAACTGTGGAAAATTCTGAAAGAAATGGGTATACCAGACCGTATACCAGACCACCCAACCCGCCTCTTGAGAAAACTGTATGCAGGTCAGGAAGCAACAGTTAGAACTGGACATGGAACAACAGACTGGTTCCAAATAGGAAAAGGAGTACGTCAAGGCTGTATATTGTCACCCTGCTTATTTAACTTATATGCAGAGTACATCATGATAAATACTGGGCTGGAGGAAGCACAAGCTGGAATCAAGATTGCTGGGAGAAATATCAGTAACCTCAGATATGCAGATGACACCACCCTTATGGCAGAAAGTGAAGAGGAACTAAAGAGCCTCTGGATGAGAGTGAAAGAGGAGAGTGAAAAAGTTGGCTTAAAACTCAACATTCGGAAAACAAAGATCATGGCATCCGGTCCCATCACTTCATGGCAAATGGATGGGGAAACTGTGGAAACAGTGGCTGACTTTATTTTTCTGGGCTCCAAAATCACTGCATATTGTGATTGCAGCCATGAAATTAAAAGCCGCTTACTCCTTGGAAGGAAAGTCATGACCAACCTAGATAGCATATTAAAAAGCAGAGACATTACTTTGCCAACAAAGGTCTGTCTAGTCAAGGCTATGGTTTTTCCAGTGGTCTTGTATGGATGTGAGAGTTGGACTATAAAGAAAGCTGAGCACCAAAGAATTGATGCTTTTGAACTGAGAAGACTCTTGAGAGTCCCTTGGACTGCAAGGAGAGCCAACCAGTCCATCCTAAAAGAGATCAGTCCTGGGTGTTCATTGGAAGGACTGATGTTGAAGCTGAAACTCCAATACTTTGGCCACCTCATGCGAAGAGTCGACTCATTGGAAAAGACTCTGATGCTGGGAGGGATTGGGGGCAGGATGAGAAGGGGACGACAGAGGATGAGATTGATGGATGGCATCACCAACTCGATGGACGTGAGTTTGAGTAAACTCTGGGAGTTGGTGATGGACAGGGAGGCCTGGCGTGCTACGATTCATGGGGTTGCAACGAGTTGTACACGGCTGAGCGACTTAACTGACTAACTGACTAATGATAGGAATGTGACTCCTGTACTAGTTATTTCACTATGGTCAGGATCATTTTAATCTTTATATAATACCAATGTCAGAGTTCTTCATATTTGTTCAACACAGTAAAGAATCTGCCTGCAATGCAGGAGACCCAGGTTCAATCCCTGAGTTGGGAAGATCCTCTGGAGAGGGGAATGGCTATCCCCCTCAGTTTTCTTGTCTGGAGAATTCCATGGACAGAGGAGCCTGAAGGGTTACAGTCCATGGGGTTGCAAAGAGTCAGACATGATTAGTGCTTATACACTTCACACCGTAGTTTTGATCATACAACCTTCTTGTGAATACGTAAAAAACAAAAATATAAGTGAAATGAATTGAGTATTATTCCTAAAACTTCAAATTCTTTTGAATTACTTCAACTCAGAGTTGTTGGTGCTTGTAATTTTCCAAACCATTGTACGGTGCTCTGGGCCACTGAGATCGCGAGTGATTCCTCAAATGACTGATCTATTGATTCTGTGATTCTCTTCAAGTTGCTGTGCTTCTGAATTTTGATGTTGATACGTTTAAGGAGTCTAAATGTGTAGCAGCGTCGTATGCTATGACTGCCACCTGGCCTGCAGTAAGTATGAGATACCATGGGCAGTAAGAGAGCATCCAGATCTTCAAGATATTAAAGTGTGGGTAAATGTGCAGATTAGAATCAGTGGCATACAGTATCTGACTCAAACTATATGCATCTTAATTGTGAGAAAATTATAGACTAACTCTTAAAAAATAAAAACATTTTTATTATATTATAGGGACTGTATTTAGCATGACTATAGAATTAATCTCTAGTCTTTATTATCGTAACTAACACTGGATGTATAATGTAATCCACTAGTAATTTTTATTAATATAACTTAACAGAGAATCAAAGTTAATTTTGTTTTTTTCTTTCAAAGTTAGTTTTGAATATCAATGTGGGAAAAAAAATGTAGAGAAGAAAGAATGATATCTACATACAAGGATTTATCAGTTTCCCGTGTTAGGGCCAAGGGCAGGCTGCCCCAACACATACCTCAATGGCATAGAGATTATTTTGAATTAAAGTTACTTGAGAAACAGTTGGTAAAAAAAGATATACAGAAAACACCCTGGCCCCCTACATTTCCCCTGAAAGCAGGAATAAATCTTGCATGTGAAAGTGTCTTTTCTATACCATGGGGATAGAAAGATTTCTTATCAACAAAGTTAGGGAATTCAAGGTTAAGGAAGCTATATAAACAGGCTTTATTACTTCTTCATTAGTCTGCTTCCCCAAGCAGAAGCCTCTTTCACAGATACTTTTTTCTTTGTGTAAAAATAATATACAAATAGCCTACTTTGGTCACTTCAGGGGTCCTATTTCTTTCTTTCTTTTTTTTTTTTAATATTATTTTATTAGTTGGAGGCCAATCACTTCACAACATTTCAGTGGGTTTTGTCATACATTGACATGAATCAGCCATATAGTTACACGTATTCCCCATCCCGATCCCCCCTCCCACCTCCCTCTCCACCCGATTCCTCAGGGTCCTCCCAGTGCACCAGGCCCGAGCACTTGACTCATGCATCCCACCTGGGCTGGTGGTCTGTTTCACCATAGATAATATACATGCTGTTCTTTCAAAACATCTCACCCTCACGTTCTCCCCCAGAGTTCAAAAGTCTGTTCTGTACTTCTGTGTCTCTTTTTCTGTTTTGCATATAGGGTTATCGCTACCATCTATCTAAATTCCATATATATGTGTTAGTATACTGTAATGTCCTTTATCTTTCTGGCTTACTTCACTCTGTATAATGGGCTCCAGTTTCATCCATCTCATTAGAACTGATTCAAATGAATTCTTTTTAACGACTGAGTAATATTCCATGGTGTATATGTACCACAGCTTCCTTATCCATTCATCTGCTGATGGGCATCTAGGTTGCTTCCATGTCCTGGCTATTATAAACAGTGCTGCGATGAACATTGGGGTGCACGTGTCTTTTTCAGATCTGGATTCCTCAGTGTGTATGCCCAGGAGTGGGATTGCTGGGTCATATGGCAGTTCTAGTTACAGTTTTTTAAGAAATCTCCACACTGTTTTCCATAGTGGCTGTACTAGTTTGCATTCCCACCAACAGTGTAAGAGGGTTCCCTTTTCTCCACACCCTCTCTAGCATTTATTGCTTGTAGACTTTTGGATAGCAGCCATCCTGACTGGCGTGTAATGGTACCTCATTGTGGTTTTGATTTGCATTTCTCTGATAATGAGTGATGTTGAGCATCTTTTCATGTGTTTGTTAGCCATCTGTATGTCTTCTTTGGAGAAATGTCTGTTTAGTTCTTTGGCCCATTTTTTGATTGGGTCGTTTATTTTTCTGGAATTGAGCTTCAGGAGTTGCTTGTATATTTTTGAGATTAATCCTTTGTCTGTTTCCTCATTTGTTATTATTTTCTCCCAATCTGAGGGCTGTCTTTTCACCTTACTTATAGTTTCCTTTGTTGTGCAAAAGCTTTTACTTTTCATTAGGTCCCGTTTGTTTATTTTTGCTTTTATTTCCAATATTCTGGGAGGTGGGTCATAGAAGATCTTGCTGTGATTTATGTCGGAGAGTGTTTTGCCTATGTTCTCCTCTAGGAGTTTTATAGTTTCTGGTCTTACATTTAGATCTTTAATCCATTTTGAGTTTATTTTTGTGTATGGTGTTAGGAAGTGTTCTAGTTTCATTCTTTTACAAGTGGTTGACCAGTTTTCCCAGCACCACTTGTTAAAGAGGTTGTCTTTTTTCCATTGTATATCCTTGCCTCCTTTGTCAAAGATAAACTGTCCATAGGTTCGTGGATTTATCTCTGGGCTTTCTATTCTGTTCCATTGATCTATATTTCTGTCTTTGTGCCAGTACCATACTGTCTTGATGGCTCTGGCTTTGTAGTAGAGTCTGAAGTCAGGCAGGTTGATTCCTCCAGTTCCATTCTTCTTTCTCAAGATTACTTTGGCTATTCGAGGTTTTTTGTATTTCCATACAAATTGTGAAATTATTTGTTCTAGTTCTGTGAAAAATACCGTTGGTAGCTTGATAGGGATTGCATTGAATCTATAGATTGCTTTGGGTAGAATAGCCATTTTGACAATATTGATTCTTCCAATCCATGAACACGGTATGTTTCTCCAACTGTTTGTGTCCTCTTTGATTTCTTTCATCAGTGTTTTATAGTTTTCTGTGTATAGGTCTTTTGTTTCTTTAGGTAGGTATACTCCTAAGTATTTTATTCTTTTTTTTGCAATGGTGAATGGTATTGTTTCCTTAATTTCTCTTTCTGTTTTTTCATTGTTAGTGTATAGGAATGCAAGGGATTTCTGTGTGTTAATTTTATATCCTGCAACTTTACTATATTCATTAATTAGCTCTAATAATTTTCTGGAAGAGTCTTTAGGGTTTTCTATGTAGAGGATCATGTCATCTGCAAACAGCGAGAGTTTCACTTCTTCTTTTCCTATCTGGATTCCTTTTATGTCTTTTTCTGCTCTGATTGCTGTGGCCAAAACTTCCAACACTATGTTGAATAGTAGTGGTGAGAGTGGGCATCCTTGTCTTGTTCCTGATTTCAGAGGAAATGCTTTCAATTTTTCACCATTGAGGGTGATGCTTGCTGTTGGTTTGTCATATATAGCTTTTATTATGTTGAGGTATGTTCCTTCTATTCCTGCTCTCTGGAGAGTTTTAATCATAAATGAGTGTTGAATTTTGTCAAAGGCTTTCTCTGCATCTATTGAGATAATCATATGGTTTTTATCTTTCAATTTGTTAATGTGGTGTATTACATTGATTGATTTGCGGATATTAAGGAATCCTTGCATTCCTGGGATAAAGCCCACTTGGTCATGGTGTATGATTTTTTTTAATATGTTGTTGGATTCTGTTTGCTAGAATTTTGTTAAGGATTTTTGCATCTATGTTCATCAGTGATATTGGCCTGTAGTTTTCTTTTTTTGTGGCATCTTTGTCTGGTTTTGGAATTAGGGTGATGGTGGCCTCATAGAATGAGTTTGGAAGTTTACCTTCTTCTGCAATTTTCTGGAAGAGTTTGAGTAAGATAGGTGTTAGCTCTTCTCTAAATTTTTGGTAGAATTCAGCTGTGAAGCCATCTGGTCCTGGGCTTTTGTTTGCTGGAAGATTTCTGATTACAGTTTCGATTTCCTTGCTTGTGATGGCTCTGTTAAGATCTTCTATTTCTTCCTGGTTCAGTTTTGGAAAGTTATACTTTTCTAAGAATTTGTCCATTTCATCCAAGTTGTCCATTTTATTGGCATAGAGCTGCTGGTAGTAGTCTCTTATGATCCTTTGTATTTCAGTTTTGTCTGTTGTGATCTCACCCTTTTCATTTCTTATTTTGTTAATTTGGTTCTTCTCTCTTTGTTTCTTAATGAGTCTTGCTAATGGTTTGTCAATTTTGTTTATTTTTTAAAAAAACCAGCTTTTAGCTTTGTTGATTTTTGCTATGGTCTCTTTAGTTTCTTTTGCATTTATTTCTGCCCTAATTTTTAAGATTTCTTTCCTTCTGCTAACCCTGGGGTTCTTCATTTCTTCCTTCTCTAAGAATTGCTTTAGGTGTAGAGTTAGGTTATTTATTTGGGTTTTTTCTTGTTTCTTGATGTGCGCCTGTAATGCTATGAACCTTCAGGGGTCCTATTTCTATGAGAGCTCTGTGTCTATGAATTAAATTAGTCTTTTTCTCTTGTCAATCTGTCTTGGTCAATTAATTGTTAGACCAGTCAAAAGAACTCAAAAGGCCTTGACCTTACATGAAGGATGGGTAAATAAATATGTTTTAGATTAAAAATAAACAATTTAGTATGCATTTCTTAACACATCACTGCTTACATTTTGAACATTTGTCTTTGTAATGCTAAATAAGAGGGCTTCCACTCTACTATTATTATGTCTGTTTTACAAAGGAAGAAGTTGAAATAAGAATCAAGAAAGATTAATGAAGGGAAAAACTATGATTACACAGTCACCAATTGGTGGATGTGGGATGCCCACCAGCAGTCCAGCTTCAGAGACTCCCCACCCTCAGATTTACCAGTCTCCCCCTTGTTCACCATGTGTACTTAGAAAAAGCCTTTAGCTTCTCCAGATTTGAATATTTTTATCTTTTCAATAAAAGGAATTGTATCAGATCTCTTAGTTTCATTAATTCTAATAATTAACTTCTATGACATAATTCTCTACCACTTAAGCATGGCTCTCATACTTAAGTTCTTCATGAGTACTTTTATCAGACAGAAGCTGGTGAGGAAAAATACTTTCAATATTTATTTGAATTTTTACAATACCATACTGATAACTGGGCTTCCCATGTGGCGATAGTGGTAAAGAACCTGCCTGTCAATGAAGGTAAGAGATGAGGGTTCAATCACTGGGTTGGGCAGATCCCCTAGAGGAAGGCATGGCAACCCACTCCAGTATTCTTGCCTGGAGAATCCCATGGACAGAGGAGCCTGGTGGGCTGCAGTCCATGGGGTTGCAAGGAATCTTACACAATTGAGTGACTTAGCACACATGCACACATAGAGATAACAGCATGGCTAAACAGAGACAGCCCGACTGAAAGTTGCTGAGGTCTTCTTTGATGATTTTATGCTTATCCAAAATTTCAAATTCCTTTTATATGGGCTCAAATATCAAGACAGTTGACATTTCCCTTGTCAAATATTCTAAAATTTTGTTGCTGTTGTTCAGTCACTAAGTCATGTCTGACTCTTTAAGATCCCATGGCTTGCAACAGGCCAGGCCTCCCTGTCCTCCGCTATCTCCTAGAGTTTGCTCAAATTCATGTCCATTGAGTCAGTGATGCTATCTAACCATCTCATCCTCTGATGCCTCCTTCTCCTTTTGCCTTCATTCTTTCCAAGCATCAGGGTCTTTTCCAAAGAGCCTGCTCTTTGCAGCTGATGCCAAAGTATTGGAGTTTCAGCATCAGTCCGTCCAATAGGTATTAAAGGTTGATTTATTTTAGGCTTTTCTGGTTTGATCTCCTTGCAGTCCACAGAATTCTCAAGAGTCTTCTCCAGTACCACAATTTGAAAGTATCAGTTCTTCATTGCTCAGCTTTCCTTGTGGTCCAACTCTCTCATCCACACAAGACTACTGGAAAAACCATAGCTTTGACTAGATGGACCTTTGTTGGCAAATTGATGCCTCTGCTTTTTAATATGCTGTCTGCTGCTGCTGCTGCTAAGTTGCTTCAGTCACATCCGACTCTATGCAACCCCATAGATGGCAGCCCACCAGGCTCCTCCATCACTGGGATTCTCCAGGCAAGAACACTGGAGTGGGTTGCCATTTCCTTCTCCAATGCATGAATGTATGCATACTAAGTCACCTCAGTCATGTCCGACTCTGTGCGACCCAATGGACAGCAGCCCACCAGGCTCCTCCATCCACAAGATTCTCCAGGCAAGAGTACTGGAGTGGGCTGCCATTTCCTTCTCCAATATGCTGTCTAGGTTTGTCATAGTTTTCCTTCAAAGGAGCAAGCATGTTTTAGTTTCATGGCTGCAGTCATCATCCACAGTGATTTTGTAACCCAAGAAAATAAAGTCTGTCACTGTTTCCATTGTTTCCCCATCTACTTGCCATGAGGTGATGGTACCAGATGCCTTGATTTTTCTTTTTTGAATGTTGAGCTTTAAGCCAGCTTTTTCACTCTCCTCTTTGACCCTCATCAAGAGGCTCTTTAGTTCCTCTTCACTTTCTGCCATTAGAATGGTATCATCTGCATATCTGAACTAACATTAAAAAAAGAACTAACACTGAAAAAAGAACTAACACAAAAAAAAGATGTCCTTTTCATCATAGAGAATTGGAATGCAAAACTGGGATGTCCTAAAACTAATGCCAATCAAATTTTTGATACCTTTTGATACAAATAGCCTTTTTGAATAATGGTTACACTGTGTTTCTTTTGCAGCCTCAAAATTCTTTCCTGGCCTTGAGTAATGAACAGCATTTGGTGAACATCTAAGAGCACCATCTAATAGCACCTCACTGTTCTGGAATCCTCTAACAATTTCTTTGGGTTGGTCAATATGTATTAGGCATTCTGTTTCAAAACTTTAAAAGTAACTAAAAAATCTACTATTATTTGGTAAAATTTTCAAAATATTTGACATTATTAGTGTCTACTGGGCAGTATATCAAAGATGGATTTTTCCTTAAAACTGTGTGTGTTTGGAAACCTGTGTCATTAGACGTAGAATTGAACTAAAAATGTGTATAAAGTAAATGATGTTGATGAGCATAGAGTGCTATTAAGAATGTATATAATACTATGTAATAAAACAGATATACCCAGGAAAGTATAATTTTTCAATATATGAAAATAATTCTATTTTCACATTATTTATTATTTGATTTAGATCAGAGAATTTTATAATTAATTCCTAATCAATTCTTGGCAAAGTTTGCTGCTGTTACTTCCAGAAGATACAGTGCATAGCAAGAATAAGCTATTTCAGAATTTTTTCATGTTTTTGCACTTTATTGCCTTAGCCCTGCATTTATCTCTCAGTTTTCATGTACAATGATCTAAATGAAATTTTTGAGATGAATATTAGTTTTTCACAACATACAACATCTGTTCCCAATTGAGGTAATGGGGTTACAGTCAACGGGATACAAAGTACTCATGGAAACATTCATGTTGAGAAAGAACCTTCTGGGACAACTGAAAGATGGATCTTCTGTTTGCTGGGGGAATGCCTTCCATTGGAGAATGGGGAAGCGTCAGGAATGGAAGACAACACAGATTAGTGATGATATAAAGATGAATCTCAGACCCAATCTGAGATCAGTCACCCAGAGAACTTTGTTTATTTCTAAAATAGATTGTTCAGATATGGCGTTCCTTATGTGGAAAAATGTAATGAATGAAGAGACAGAGGGAGAAGGGTGACTGTTCTCAGATAAACTGGAAACATTTATTAAACCTTGCTTTATCTTACACATTTCACTAGGAGAGTGTGCGTAACATTGGCTTAATATCAGGGTAGGGAATGAGGAAACTAAACAAGTGTGTCTCAGAATGGATTTCTTTAAACAGACTCTTTTTCTTTCTTTACTCAACATCTTTTTTATTTATTTAAATAAATAAAGTTAAAAAGTAAAGTCATTTATTTAAAGTCTTTTTTAAAAATTGACTTTGTTTTGATCCATATAACAACTTCAGATTTGAGAAACAGAGGGAGCCACAAAGGGTAAGTTATTAGCAAAGGGAATAGAAATAATTAGGTATACCTTCTTGCCCTTTCATATTTATCAAGCTCATTTCATTCTATTTTAAAGCACTTCTGTGTCAGATGTATATTGGTAATTATTTTCAATGTAAAGCCTAGGCGAGGGGGAGCCTATGTGCTCTGATCTCAGGAGGTTGTCTTACTGTCCTGAGGCAGACACTGGAGGAATGCTTGCTGCGCCTCTTTCCCAAAACCCCTCACTCTCCAGCAGAGACCACGGACTCACCTAAGGGCCTTGTAAGTTCCTGCCTACCTCCTGGGTCTGGCCGAGCCTCCTTTGCCACTGCTGCTCTAACAGTGTGACTGGCTCAATTTCCTCCTTACAGAAAGAAAAAAGTGTCTTTACTCCTTGAAGTGTGATAGCCTCTGGAAGTAGTTTTGAATAAACATCATTTTCACTAAGATGAGTTTCCTCCCTGTGTCTCTTTGTCATTCCAGGCGATTGTTCTCCCAGAGGCTTGGTTCCGAGGGCTCTTCTATGCCAATTGTGCTAACAAGACCAGCCTGGGTAGGTGGCCCTACCAGGGATGGTACTGCTTTCTCAGGGACAGTTCCTCCCTGCTTGTTTAAGGTCCCCTAACCTAGGCATCCCCTGGAGAAGGGAATGGCTACCCACTCCAGGATTCTCGCCTGGAGAATCCCATGGACAGAGGAGCCTGGTGGGCTACAGTCCATGGAGTCCCAAACAATTGGACAGGACTGAGTGACTAACACATTCACCTCACTTTTTCCCCAACCTAGGCAGCCCTGAGAAGGTCTTCAGTTCGAACATCCGCAGGTCAGTGGAGAATAAACCTCCCTCCCTCTGCCTTCAGCCGTTCCCGTGTCTCTGTCTTGAATGAAAACAATCTGCGTGTTCTGAGAGGCACCTCCTGAGTTCTCTTGCTGCCTCAAACCAAAACGCCTTTTTGAAGCTGGGGCTGTCTTTAACCAGAAACCTCAAAAGTGAGTTCTACAAAGAAAATGTGTCCATGTGCATGCATTAGGAAATAGTAGAATAATGCTTTTTCGCAAAGTTTTAAACTGTTAATTAGAGAGTTTCAGAGTTCACCTAGGCCCTAGGGGAAGAACAGGGACAAAGGCAAGCTCCCAATAGTTGGATTCTTCTGGGACCTAAATTATAGAGTTTTATCAGGAGATTCTATCCCTTAATTATAAGAACAATTTTTGAACACGGGGTACATCCTGGGAGGTGCCACTTAGTTCATTGTTGCAGGACTTTAAAAAACGGCACCCCAGTGACTTGACAGATTTTCATGCCATTTCGAAAGAGCCAGGTTTATATGCCCCTGCGGCTGCTAAGCCGCTTCAGTCGCGTCCGACTCTGTGCGACCCCACAGACGGCAGCCCACCAGGCTCCCCCGTCCCTGGGATTCTCCAGGCAAGAACACCGGAGTGGGTTGCCATTTCCTTCTCCAGTGCATGAAACTCTTGAAAAACTTGGAAACAGACACAGGAAGCCCTGGAGTGTTACCTGCACATACCTTTATCAGCCGCCTCCTCGCAGAGCCCACGCGCCGGCGCACTGCGAGACCAGGGCTTCCTAAGCGAGGTCGGCGCCTCCTCACCTGGCGCCCGGGAGCAGTGGCCTCCGTCCGCCTCAAAGCCGTGAAGGGGCCGCCGTGGGATTCTCAGGGCCCCGCCTCCGCTGCTCACTGCCGGGCCCTTCATCTCAGCGCACAGGGTCCGTGCCGGTCCCCGCGCAATTGCAAGAAGGAACGGAAAGAACTCTCAGCTCCGCCAGAGTGCCAGGAGTCAGAGGCCTCAACTCCAGGCCCAAGGCCTCACGTCTGGTCTGAGCATCTTAAGTCAAGGCGGAATGGGTCAGCCCTGCGACACCCTCATCTACCAAGTCACTGTGATTAAAAAAAACCAGAAAACCAAAAACCTTTTAGAGAACATTTTGGAGTAACACGGAACACAAAAATGTCAAGTTTAAAGAGTAGCTGTAGAGAGGGTAACTGTTGTATTTTCAGAATTGTTGGTATTAGCTTCAATAACTTAAAAGTTGTGAGTTCTAATTCCATTTTCAAAGCTTTTTTATTCCTTACAGTTTTTTTTCCCTGCATTTATGGTACCATCCTCCTTAAGTCATTATGGTGAGAAATAATTCAAATGTGTTTAAAGTTATTTTTTTTTCCTTTGGGACAAAAACATTGCTATTTAAATGTGAAATAAAAGTTTCTGGTTTCATAATTTATTTTTCTCCATCTGAGGTGTTGAACCATTTGGAGACTAAAACTATCAACCCACTAAAGATCCAACAGAATCACGTTCACTGTTCAGCCTGGGTTGAAGGCAGTGTTTCCAGCACAAATGCTCAACAGACATTCAGTGGAACTACTCTCCCTTCAAATTCTTAACACCTGGCGAGTGACCAAACATTTTTTTAAACAGTAACTGAAAAAAATATCAATTACAGCAGATATTTTAAATCCTTACATTGTCTGTCACAGCAGACCTTTAGATTGGCAGATTTCCAGAGAGAATGAGCCACTCTTTTGCACAGGATGGAATACATTCGGACTCAGAGTTCAGCCCGCAGTCTAACCGATGCTTTGTACAATCTGCATACATTCTTTCTATAACTCCTGTTGCCAAATTACACGTATTAAATGTGTTTCAGAAATCTGACTTTCTTCCCCCAACCCCAGTAAAAAAGTACATCCTTTACAGAGTTATTTTCATGCCCATGATTTTTCTGCCCTTCCAAGTATGGTGTGTTTTGGTTATAAGACAAGTTTCATCTGAAATCTTACAGCTAAGAGCTTGATGATGAAATCTCTCAGGGAAATTGCTTTTGGCTGGATCACTGTCATGGCACTGTTGGGGTCTAAGTGTTGGTGGTTCACACTCTTTTAACAGTATCTCAGGCCACTATCCTGCAGATGCCAATAGACTCTGTCCTCTGTCCCTGAGTGTGACCAAAGAAAAAAAATCGTCTCCAGGACCCTCCAAATGTCTCCTGGGGGGTAAAATCACTCCCAACTCCACTCTCCTGAAAACCAATGGATTAAAAGGCTGCTTCACTTTTTTCCCCACTAACATCCTGCTGTTAGTACTTGGAATTTCAATTTCATCTGAGTGAACACATTAGTAACAGTATATTGCATTTATAATTTGCAAAGTGCTTTTCACATAGAAGTACTGTATTTAACTCTCCCTAAGCCCTAAGACACATTTGTTGACATTCTTTCAAAGGAGTAGAGAGCAGTTCAGGGAGGGTAGGTGACAAACTCTTGCAGTGATGGGTGACAGCATACTTAAGGTGGAGTTTTGGGGACACTCCCTGTGGTCTTCAGCCCCCACATGCCCATGGTTTAGTCTGCCTGCTCTGACCACGCACTGGACTGTCTTACTCATTTCTTTTATGTTAGGCATGGAAGGAAGCCTAGAAGTTTTCTGGTCCATCTCTATTTTAGAGAGGAGAAAACTGGGATGCAGAGGACACAGGTGACCTGCCCAGAGAGCAAATGTGGCAAAGTCAGGACTTAAACCCAAGACTCCAAGTTTCCTAACTAATCCACTCCAGTACTCTTGCCTGGAGAATCCCCGTGGACAGAGGAGTCTGGTGGGTTACAGTCCACGGGGTCTCCAAGAGTCGGGCACAACCGAGTGACCAAACACAGCACAGCAGAATCAGCATTCCATGAACGGATGATAAAACAGGAAACAAATAAATACGCGCGTGTGTGTGTGTGTGTGTGTACTGAAGAGGGTAGAGCTCCCATCTGTGTTCTGCAGTGTTTGAAATGGTGATGACCACCTCTCCCAGTTTTATCAGGTGGAGTATTTCTGCCTTGGAATGACCGTCAGAAGAGAAAGAGGTGGTGGGAGAAGGGAGGAAAGACTAATTATTGTGCTTAAGAAGACAGGCTTTCTACAAACCTCATTCCACACCCCAACTCCTTACCCTCTCTCCTTACCGTAGATGAGAAATTGTCAAATTCTGTAAACTCAGCGCGCGCGGGGAGGGTGGGGGTTGTCTGCCCTGCCTGGCCTGTCTGGAAATCAGAATGCTCTATGCTAATACACTTGTGTCCTGCACACTGATCCTTTGTTTCCATGCCCCCAAAGTCTTTGCTTATGCAAATCAAGCCACTGGGGCACTAGAACATGTAAATCACATCATCTCCCTCACATGGGATGAATTGACAGAATTTGAAACTCCTTGACTGTTGGGAGGTGATGAATGGTACTTATTTAGCCTGCATCTTTGCTCTGGGAGCATCTCCAATTCCGCTTTGCTCCGTGGTGCCACCCTGCCTGCTGCTGAGCACCTGCGATTGTGAACACCACTCAAAGGAATCAGAGGGCTTCCAACCGTAGAAATGCTGACCCTCTTTGAGGAGGAAGGGCTTCCCAGGTGGCGCTTCCCAGGTGGTAAAGAACCCACCTGCCAACGCAGGTCCCCTGGAGGAGGGCACGGCAACCCACTCCAGTGTTCTCACCTAGAGAATCCATGGACAGGGGAGCCTGATGGGCTACAGTCCCCAGGTTTGCAAAGAATCAGACACCACTGAAGTGACTTAGCAGGCACCCATGCATTGAAGAAGAAAGAAAGACACTCCTCAGAGATTGCGCTGAATTCTGTGTCTCCTTTGAGGGTGGGATTATGAATGAACATTGAGTCCTCATGGAAAAGGCTGTTTGCAGTCTGTTTCATGGTAAAAGAGCCAAGGAGAGTTAAGGGACATTTCGAATCCCCAGCCCATAGGGAAGGAGTTGCAGGCGGAGGCTGCCACCTTCCCCAGCTGCCTCTGCAGCCCGCATCCTGCCTCAGGCCAGCTCCCTTCCCAGGTGACCGGGAGAGTGCTGGAGATGAAGGAGCAGAGACCAGACCCCACTGGTAATGACAGTTGAGCTGCTTGGACAAGGTGTGCTTGTTCCAGCGATCAAGTGTGAGTCCATGACAGTGAGTGATCTCCTGAGTCAGCCTACCTTGTCTTGGAATGCGTGTTACTGCATTTATTTGTTGGGAAGAAATTGACGAGAACAATACTTTGGCCCTTCAGCCCGAGTCTGAGCAACTCTGGCTTTTAACTGGCTGGTTGGTCTCCCTCTGTGTGTTTGAAGGGTTTGACAATTGCAGTGTGCTCATTTCAGCCACTACCTGAGTGACATTCTCCACCTGGGCAATGTTCCAAGACTTCTTTTGAACTGAGTAGCTGGAACTCAGTATACATTTTCCCATAGAAACAATGGCTGTAAGGCTTCTTGGATGGTGGACAAAAATTGATTGGACCAGAATGTAGCTGAAATCCTGTGCATTTTGCAGTTAAAAGCTAGCAAGAGAAATTAGAAGCATTAGAAGTTTGCTTTTGTAAAAAATATTACATAATATATTTAAACCTATCTTAGCACTGCAGAACTTAAAACCACAAGGCCCTTGGCCTAAGCTGCCTGCCTTAGTCTGATACTTTGGAGAAGTGGAAACAAGACCCCCTTGGGGCATTTCCCTAACGTACCACCGGAGTTCAGGAGGGAGGATGAATGAACAGGGGATGCAGATCGAAATGCAGAAGGGAGAAAATGTGACTTCATCACCCTAAGCCAGACCCCCTCCACCCCTTGCTGCCCTTCAGATTGTCAGGTGAGAATGTGGTGAGTGCTGTGGGTTCCCACCCACGTGCCCCTTCCAGCTGAAGACACCAGGCCCCCAGATTCTGAGGGTGCTTCTGCTGAAGGCTCACAGCTGAGCACCTCCCCAGAAATCACCTTTGTCTGCTGGAGCTGCCTTGCCCGAGGCCACGACCTCTTCCTGAAACACTCCTGCCCTAAGAACCTGTCAATTTAGAAATCCAAAGCCCTGGCCCCCTTGCCTCAGTTGGGACAGCTCTGAGGGACCATGCTAGCTTCAGTGGTCTCCGTAGGATGGACCCCTGCGTGACCACCTCCCAATGCGTTGCCTTCCTCTACCACACATCCTTTCCCATTACTTCCATCCTTCGCTCCTGTGGACACATCAGTCCTAACCGCATCCTCAAATAAACCTGACTGTGAATCTTGTCTCAGGGTATGTTTCCAGAGAGCCTGACCTAAGACAGACAAGCAGAGAAGGATGAGTGAAAATGAAAAGGTGGCCAGTAGAGACTCTGTCCTTGACTGGCCGTGGCGAGGCTGGTAGCTGCTCCACAAGAAAGAGCACCGTCAGGATTCCAGATGAGAGAACCCTGAGCTGAGGTGAGACCCCTTTATCCAGGGAGGAAAGGCAGGCAACAGCATTTCTATGTGAAATGGACCCAGTGACTTGGTCAAAGCGATCTTCACACAGAATGCTGAGGAATTCAAGAGAGCTGCACTTACCAATCTTTCTCTAGCATTTCATCAGCATTGAATGACAGCTGTTTCTGAAGCAATTTGAACATCTCCTTGCTTTCTCAGGAAGACTCTTGCTGAGGTCTAGGCCTGGTATTTCTGAATAGCATGTTCAAAGATTACTGATCACGAAAACACCTTTCCTCCAAATGACTTCTTACTGCCAGTCCGGTCAGCAATGGTTCCAGGCAGGGCTGGGGGTTTGCTCACTTTGTGAATGTGAGGCTTGGGTTGTGATGGTCCTCACCTCATAGCTCTGATTCTTAGTTTTATCACATTGAGCTTCTTCCTGTGGACCAGATACATATTAAAAAAATGGGCAATATGAAAAAAATATTTTCCAGATTTCTGAGAGCCAGCCATCTTCCCCAAATGCTGAGACCAAGGTGTGTCTACCAGGCAGTGGACTTGTAGCATTTGTGAGTTCACAGTGCTGTGGGAGGACTCTGGAGGAGGACCGAGGACCGCAGGATGACAGTGTACCTGTCTCTTGCGCTAAAGAGCTGGCGGTCAGGGTCCATCAACACTCGTTTTCCAAGTCTGTTTTCCTGAAGACCAAATGTGGTACAATATTATTAGGGGAGTTCAAAAAACAATTTGAAGGCCAATAAAGGAGAATTTGACCAGACATGCTTGGCAGACCCCAGAACAAGACATTATTTTATACTCTGGTGTTTTAGCTATAGTTTTCCAGAAGGATGAGAAACGTAAAACTGTAATGGTCACACTTATCCAAGGATCGGCAGCTTGCAGAAGGAGCAAGAATACACAGAATTGTTCTGGGGGCCAGAGTGGATGGTGAAAACCTGAATTTTACAAATCCAATACTGTTTGGCTGGTCTGATAATGCAAGGGCTAAATTTTAGGTGGCAACCTGACTAACTGTAAGACTGAATTTTAGGGCAGAGTTTTAACATGAATCTCTTTAGAGGAAGACTCCCTTACCATGTTGATAATAGGTCATTAAAAAACACTTTTGATTTGGAACCACGGGTACATTGCAATGGTAAGATGAGCATCATGATATCCTCAGAAAAGGCCTAAATCCATCATTTATTAAACAAATGTAACTGAAGGCCAACCATGGGGTACTAAGCAAATGTTTGAAAACCTGCAAAAGCGAAAATTTCCTTCCAGATTGCAAATTGTTTTACATAGAATGAAAGTTATTCCAGTTATTGTTAATTTTTATGATATCAGGAATACAGTAGCATTTTTATGATCTGTGGGTGAAATCCAAGTTCCTACAGAGGTTTATAAAAGACCTGTGTGACTGTGTCCTGCTAATCCTGTCACAACTGCACTCCTCCCACTTTGGGTGGACCATCTTGCTCTCTGTGGGTGCTCCTCTCTTTGCCTGGGAAACACTTCCACACAACACTGTCCCCCAGCCCTTCCACCATCTCTACTTTGGACTTGCTAACTCATACTCATTCTGGGGATCTAATATTAAATTTCATTTTCTCTTAGGAGGACTTTATGAACCCTTCAGTGTTCCTATAATGCTCTGTGATTTCCCCATTGAATTACTCTGCTAGAGCTGACAGCACAAAATACCACAAGCTAGGTGGCTAAAAATCAGAAATTTTCTGGAGGCTGGAAGTCCCAGACAAAAGTCCGGCAGGATTGGTTTCTGGTGGGATTGCTCTTCCTGGCTTGTAGATAGTCCCTTTCATGCTCTGTACAAGATTATGAGCTGTCCACTCATGTGTCTTTCCCTAAGGACACTCATCCCATCAGATGAAGGCCCCGCCCATGTGTGTGTGTGCTCAGTCATATCCACTCTTCTGTGAGCCCATGGGCTGTAGCCCACTAGGCTCCTTTGTCTGTGGAATTCTCTAGGCAAGAATACTGGAGTGGGTTGCTATTTCTTTCTCCAGGGTGTCTTCCTGACCCAGGGATGGAACCCTTGTCTCCTTTGTCTCCTGCATTGGCAGGCAGATTCTTTACCACTGTGAAGAATAATGACCTCATTATTATAATAATGACCTCATTTTACCTTAATAACATTCATAAAAACTCTGTCTCTAAATGGCGTCACCTTGGGGGTTGGTGACTACAGAGAGACACAAACATTCAGTCCATTGTCGTTGTTCAGTCACTCAGTCGACTCGTGTGGCCTCATGGACTGTGCATACCAGGTCTCGTATCCATCACCATCACCTGGAACTTGCTCAGATTCATGTCCATTGAGTCAGTGATTCCATCCAACTGAGGCAGAAATTGCTAAGCAGTCAGCAAGGAAGGGCAGTAATTAACTTCTGCTCCATATACCTGAGGGAAAAACAATTGGTGATCATTAATCTTAAGCCCATTACGGCCAGGGGGCAGGAAAAAGGGTGGTGACTTATTTCGAGGATCAAGAGAATCCATAAAGACATTGTTAAAACATTTTGACCTTTAAACTGATTGGTTAAAAATAATGTACTTTAAGGACAAGAGCCAAACAAAAATGTACAGATTAATACTGGTAAAGATATAAAACTACTGTAATGCCTACCTTTTGGGGGACACTTTACCCCCTCTCAGTGTCAATGCTGAGGGCTTTGTCCTTTCCTTCTCTTTAATAAATCCTATTCACTAGATAATGTGAGTGTTTGAGTATTCGTGAAGTTCATTCTTTGGCTCAGCTAATAAGAACTTGGATTCCAGTTTTACAATTATCTTGTCCTCTGTCATTCCCTTTTCTTCCTGCCTTCTATCTTTCTCAGCATCAGGGTCTTTTTCAATGAGTCAGCTCTTCTCATCAGGTGGCCAAAGTATTGGAGCTTCAGCTTCAGCATCAATTCTTCCAATGAATATGCAGTGTTGATCTCCTTCAGGATTGACAGGTTCGATCTCCTTGCAGTCCAGGGGACTCTCAAGTCTTCTCCAGCACCACAGATTCAGTCCATAATGCCCATTATATTTATTGTCCAGTGGTGCAGTTCATGAAATGTCCTTCAGGGCAAAATGTAAATGTCCAAGGACACACACTACAAGGTGAGTGTTGCCCTCCCAAAGTTGCACTTTCATAGTGTATTGCCATTAACTGTTCACTTGTCTCAATCCTTCACTAGAACTAAATCTTTCATGAGGGCAAGATCATGCTTATCTTGTTTACTACTGTCTCCTTAATACCAATCACAGTGCTTCATAGATACAGAAACTCAATGAACATACTGAGTAAATGACCTTGACAACAAAACGCAACCAGATCAGATCTGTTTGTAATATTTGTTCTAGTCATTTGAGGACAGTTTATTTAGTTGGATCCTGGTTTCTGGTGCAAAGCCTCTAGCCATGTCCTCTGATTGCTCTTCTCAAATGGATGTCTTTATCAATTGCACTTTCTTGAGAATGAACTTTAACTATCTTCCTTCAGACATGTGTTGACTAAAAAGGTGCACAATGTGAGAGTTGTGAGTTAAGTTTTATTTGGGGGAAAAATGAGGGCTGCAGCCCAGGAGACATCACCTTAGATAGATCTGAGGGACTTCTCCAAAGTAGTAGGGGAAGGTCAATATATAAGATTTTGGTGAAGGGGAAGTTCGATGACATCAAGTGCTTCTTTACAAACTGTTTTTTGCCAGTCATGAAGAGCTGATGTCACCATGAAGGGATTTAGTGATTTTCTAGATAAGGAAACATGCAAGGATAGGATTATGAAGTCAGCTCCTGGAAATATCTTACTATCTGAAGACCTGTTCCCCAGGCTCTCTGGAGCACAAAGTGCCTTGCTCTCCGCCCTGACTCCTCTCAGGTGGGGTTGAGGGTCAGCCGCTGCAACAGCACAGGGTTCAGTCTCTGCAGAGGAAGATGGCAAGCACCCTTGTTGTTCCTCAGTTACTGGCAACTGCTCTGAGCAAGTTCCAGTTTGTAGTTGACACATGTGTCTTCTTCGATGTCATCTTCCTGCACCAGTCTACTTTTTCCATCTGTGCATCACAGGTTCTGAGTTACCTTGATTCTTAATCTTGGCCTCCCCAGATAGAAAGAGACTCACAAAAGTGATACAGAGGCAGTTTGAAAACTGTTGATAGAACCTAAGAGAGTTCTAACACTGCAGGACAGAATCTCCTGAAGCGTTCTCAGGAGATTTCCAGGCCTGCTTCTCTGTTAGGTCAAGGGATGGTTGGGGTTTGACTGGGGAACAGGGAACAAGGTGGGCGGTGTCATGTGCTGAAAGAACACTCAGCAAACCAGGAGATATGTGAATAATTACTATATACAAAGAGCAGAGCTAGGCATGGTAGAGCTGTTAATATAACAAAGCATAAACCAAGATTCTTGAGGATGACATCCATTTGGAAGATATACATTCATGAAAATGTAATCTTCAGTATAAAGCAGAATGTGGGAAAAACTGAATGAGCATCCAAAGAGAGTTAGGAATTAAAGGAGGAAAATAATCCTGGACAAGGATATTACTGGGAAGAGTCATGGAGGAAGGGGGGCTACAAATTTTCCTAAAAGGATGGCTTTAGATAGACTGACTTCCAGATGTCTTTCAAATTCATCCTTTCCATTCAAGACCACGCTGTTGAGTCATTGGTCATTATTGCTTAAATTTTCTTTCTTTAAATTGTACAGCTAAGAATTCTCATTAAAATATTCAGACAGAATATAATAGTAAAATCTGAAATGACACATAAGCACATAAATACTGAAGGCTTTAATAATTAAAACAAGATTATATTATACTATTTTGCAACTTGTTTTTACCTTGAAAAATACTACTTGAAGATTTTTTAAATTAATTCATTTTATTGTTGGTGCGCTAGGTCTTCATTGCTGAGTGCAGGCCTTCTCTAGTTGTGGTGAGGGGCAGCTACTCTTCTTGGCCTTGCTCAGGCTTGTCACTGCAGTGGCTTCTCTTGTTGCGAAGCAGAGGCTCTAGGGTACTCTGGATTTGGCAGTTATGGTGCACGGGCTTAGCTGCCCTGAGGCATGCGGAGTCATCCCAGCCCAGGGGTCAAACCCATGCCCCCTGCATTGCAGGCGAATTCTTAACCACTAGACCACCAGGGGAGTCCAAAGAGTATTTTGATATAACAGGATATACAGCTCATTCTTTGTCTTCCCTTTTTGCTTGGTCTTTGATGAAAGACTATTCTATTGACTTCTGGCCTCTTCCTGTACATTCTTTTCCCAGTTGCTACCAGTAATATTTTAATGAAATATATATCCAATTATGTTACTTCTTTGTTTTGAGTCTTTCACTAGCCCTTGTGTTAGTTAAAATGTTTTGATGGAAAGAAACAGATGACAAAACTCCAACTGGTTTAAGAAATAAAGAGAATTTTATTGGTTCTATGTATTGGTTCATTACTGAAGATCCCATAGTAGCGGGGGGTTCAGATAAGTCTAGACCTGCAGGTTCAGTACAGTCATCAGGAGCCTGGATTCTCCCTCCCGTTCCAATCTGTGTGCCCTGTGTCAGTTTTATTCCAAGCCTGTCGTTCCTCCTGGCCACAGTGCGTCCTTCACAGTTGTCTCAGCATCATCAATAACAGTTTTGGACTTCATTCTGTCTGGAAAATCTCTAGAACTATCTCCAAATGGAGACTAGGGGCCGATGGGAAATGAAGAAGCTATGCTAATGAAGCAGTCACACATTCACACTAAAGTATTTTGTTGTTTTGAAGTACAGATTACCGTTGACCCTTGAGGACTCCCCTGGTTGCTCAGCTGGTAAAGAATCTGCCTGCCATGCAGGAGACCTGGGTTCTGGAGGAGGGCGTGGCAATCCACTCCAGTATTTTTGCCTGGAGAACTCCACGGACAGAGGAGCCTGGAGGGCTACAGTTCATGGGGTCACAAAGAGTTGGACGCAATTCAGCAACTAACATTTTCTTGAGTAACATGGTTTGAACTGTGTGAGTTCACTGATATGTGGCTTTCTTTTTTTCTAGTTATAAATAATACACTACTGTACAATCCTCAGTACTACACGATCCTCAGGAAATCACTAGAATAGTTAGTGAATGAGTTAATACATAAATAAGAATCATTTGAAAAAAATAGTTATTTATTAGTTTGGTTGAGTGGGTTCTCAGTTGTGGCACACAAGCTTAGTTGCCCCAGGACATGTGGGATTTCAGTTCCCTGACAAGGGGTTGAACCCATGTCCCTTGCATAGCAATGCAGATTCTTAACCACTGGACCATCAGGGAAGTCCCAAATAGTTATCATTTGTGAGTGTAAGGTAAAAAAATTGATTTAGCCATCATAAAAATTTACCTAAAATTTTTTGAGAGAGAGGTATTATTTCCCTTACTTTGCAACTGAGGAAACCGAAGCTCAGAGAAGCTGGATCATTTCCTTTGGGTCACACAGCTAGACAGTGACAGAATCAGGCGCTTCTCTCTTCTGCTTGCTCTCTCTCTCAAGTCAGAGTTGTTCAGTTCTGATAAATGGTAGACATAAAGTTTCAGCATCGAGCATGTCTTGCTGCATTGCTTTAACTGCCTAATGGAAAGATGAAACACTCAATCTGCCTCACGAGTTTCCAGGTTTAAGAGATGATGTCTGTGACTGTGCTTTCAAACACAGAGGTATGTAACACTATGTAAATATGATATTATTTTATAATTTGCTTTGTATTAATAGCTTCAGCTTCATAATTAGCTTAGGATGAATGCTTTAAGGAAGTTTAATATTTTTATGGGTGTGAAATGAAGTCTTGAAATGCATTTACAGAGCAGGGCTGTAGCCCCAAAGGGAAGGGAGGCAGCCTAATTTATGGCCAGTTTACAGACCCAATACCAAGGAGCCTCGCAAGGCATCTTCCTTTTACTCTGAGTTCTCACTAGCCGGATTCAAATTCCAGTGGTGAAAGTACACAATTCTTCAGCTGCATAGAGTCTGCCTCTGTGAAAGGAAAAAACAAATCTATAAATGTAATCATCTCTCCCTTGTCAGCTAATGTAACACAGTAGTAACTCTAAAATGGTTTTCTTTAGGTGCTTTTGTGGGATTTATTCCTCCCGGGATAGATTGGGATATGAGCAACATTTTGTTTCAATAGAGACCTTCTGGAGTTTTTAACCAGTTACAAAGGGTGTCTCTCTATACCTGGACACAGTCCTGCAATAGAAGTGACACTGGCTTTTAAGTCTTGAAAGAAAGGAAAATAGAAGGCCAGTGGCAAATTGTCATTTCATCATCTTGTGGGGCAAATATTATATATCTGGGAAAAAGATTTTTTAAAAGTATGTAATTTAGGAGTGTCTAAAGGTGTTTTGTTAGGTCATCTGTGTACCAGGAATTTAAAAGGAACAGCCTATAGACCTTAAAATGCTCCCCAGATAAGGTGAGCTTAATCAATTGCAAATTATACTTCCCACTCCTTGAACTGGGAGAAAGGCTTTCTGTCTTGTTTTCAGTATTTAAAATCTGAAATAATATAGACCCAGCTATCTAGGGGTCTGCTTCTTGGCCTGGTGCTTTGTCAGCCCAGTTGAGATGGGCAGGCTGGAAAGCAGCAAGTTCCCCAGTGTAATTCATGGGAGCGGGAGGCAGTGTTTTCTGCGTTTTTCCCAGAGGTTGGCTGGAGCTATACTCGCCTTGAGTTTCCGCCAAGGCACATCACTAAATAAGAGGGAGGTAAAATAAGGATAAGATTTAACTGCTTCTTTCCAGGGAAGTTTGGAGACAGTCTTACTTCCTTTTTTAAAGTTGGAGGCAATTTTATTTGTTTGGGCAAATCTTATGGGAAATGAATAAGTATCAACTGACATGCTTCAGTAGGCTGAAAATAGATCCCAGTACACGATTTCTTTTTTATTTATCAGCCATATGTATTTATTCCAGGTTTCCTTTTCACAGCCTCCCAGATTGGGAGAATCAGAGATAGTAATATCTGGCAGGCACAGATCATTTTTAGTTTGTTTGTTTGGGAGGTTACCTCCCAAACTTTTATTTTGAAAAATTTCAAACCTACAGAATAGTTGAAAGCATAATGTGAACATTTTGCACATTTGCTTTCCCTTTTTCTGTCTTTTTTTTGGCCTAAAGTTGAAAAGTTAGGTTCATGTAGAATCATGAGAGTTCATCTCTAACTACTTTAGCATATATTTTCTCAGAACATAAACACCCTATCATGATCATAGCCAAGAAACTTAGCACTGATATGATGGTATATTGTAACATAAGTCCGTAGGCAAATTTTCCCCAATTGTCCCAATAATGTCCTTTTATGGCTACTTTTTGTTGTTGAATTCAAAGTCCAAAAAAGGATCACATATTATATTTCATTATCTTGTCTCTTTGGTCCCCGTTCACTTGGTACAGCTCCCCTTGCCTAATTTGCTAATTGTGATATCAATATTTTTTGAAGATTCCAAGACAGATACCCTGTAGAAAGTCCCACAATTTGGAAGTACGTGATAAGGCCCCACCAACAGTATTGTGTATGTGTGTATGTATATACACACACATATATATACATGTGTATATATGTGTGCATACTCAGTAGTTAGGCATGTTTGACTTTTGACCCCATGGACTGTAGCCCACCAGGATTCTCCATGGGATTTCCCAGGCAAGAATACTAGAGTGGGTTACCATTTTCTATATATAAATATACATATATTTATATATGTATAGTCAGACAATAAATTTCAAGACCTACTGCTTTTCTGTGTGGTTATGTCATCAAGTTGATGTACAGTAAGGCTCATTTGTTTCTGTTTATATTTAATTTTAGAGTTTGTTTTTTGTAAATCCTTTTTAATTTAAATTTAACTTGTGAGTATGTAAAACATTTACTTGGCTCAAAAGACAAAACTGCATTAAAAAATCTACTCAGAGAAGTCTTTATTTCTGTCTCTGTCTTTCTTCTAATTTCTATTTACCTTTTCTCAGTACCTTTTTTCATTAATTTTTGGTTTATTCTTCCTACATTTCACTTTGCAAAAGTAAGCAAATAAATTATATATGAAAATATATATGTATATATGAATTTTGTTGTTGTGCAGTTGCTAGGTCATGTCTGACTCTTTGCAACCCCATGAATAGCAGCACACCAGGCTTCCCTGTCCTTCACCATCTCCTGAAATTTGCTCACACTCATGTCTGTTGAGTCAGTGATGCCATCCAGCCATCTCGTCCTCTGTCGTCCCCTTTTCCTCCTGCCTTCAGTCTCCCCCAGCATCAGGGTCTTTTCCAGTGAGTCAGCTCTTAACATCAGGTGGCCAAAGTATTGGAGCTTCAGCTTCGGTATCAGTCCTTCCAGTGAATATTCAGGGTTACTTTATTTTAGGATTGACTGGTTTGATCTATTTGTTGTCCAAGGGACTCTCCAATCTTCTCCAGCACCACAGTTTGAAAATATCAGTTTTTCAGCACTCAGCGTTCTTTTATGGTAAAATTCTCACATCTGTACGTTACTACTGAAAAAACGATAGCTTTGATTTATATGGACAGTTGTCGGCAAAGTGATGTCTTTGATGCCTAGGTTTGTCGTAGCTTTTATTCCAAGGAGCAAACGTCTTTTAATTTCATATATTTAATTTCATATATATGCATAGATATGGGCTTCCCTCATAGCTCAGCTGGTAAAGAATCTGCCTGCAATGCAGGAAACTCCAGTTCCATTCCTGGTTGGGAAGATCCCCTGGAGAAGGGATAGGCTACCCACTCCAGTATTCTTGGGCTTTCCTGGTGGCTCAGATGGTAAAGAATATGCCTGCATTTCAGGAGATCTGGGTTTGATCCCTGAGTGGGGAAGATGTCCTGGAGGGGCATGACAACCCAGTCCAGTATTCTTGCCTAGAGATTCCCATGGACAGAGAAACCTTGCAGGCTATTGTCCATAGCGTTGCAGAGTTGGACATGACTGAGTGACTAAGCACACAGCACCCATGGCACACATGCATACACATATATGTAAGTGTCTCTCTATATGTGTGCATGCCCTGCTGTGCTGTGTTTAGCCGCTCAGTCGTGTCCGACTCTTTGTGACCCCATGGACTGTGGCCAGCCAGGCTCCTCTGTCCATGGGGATTTTCCAGGCAAGAATACTGGAGTGGGTTGCCATGCTCTCCTCTAGGGGATCTTCCCAACCCAGGGATTGAACCGAGGTCTCCCACATTGCAAGCAGATTCTTTACCATCTGAGCCACCAGGGAAACCCATATGTGTGTATAGATACATATATTTCTGGTTTCCTGTCTTATGCTAAAGGTTTTACATACATAATATGCTTTTCTCATTTACTCTATCATAGAAATCCCTCCATATTAATTCACAGATGTACTGCTCACTCTGTTCATAACTGCGTTGTGTTCTGTTGTGTTAGTCAGCCTTCTCTGGTGGCACATTTAAATTTTTTCAAGACTTTGCTATCAAAGCCTTGACAAGTAAGCTGGTGCTTATGTGTACTCTACTTGTAGAGCTGTACTTATAGGTGCAATGGTGGACTAAAAGGTAGAATACACATGAGATTTTGTTACATACTGCAAATTCCTCTCCATAGGGTTGTGTCATTCTGCACCTCTGCAGTGTGTGAGCACGTGTGACATAGATATTAACACTTTGCTTTTTCTTACTGAATCCTAACAACAATATTTTCAGGAAGATCATTTTATTCCCCTCATTTTATGCTTAGGAGAGTAAGGCTCAGAGATCATCACAAATGTCTCCAGGTTCACATGGCTAGTAAGCGGCACACCCAGGATCTGAACCCAGACTCAAGCAACTGACCACTTCACTCTATGCTTTGCCTGCATTAAGCAGCATGAATCATGTTTTGGTATCCTGATAAAATTCAGGAGAAACAATTTATTTCTAGAAATGAAGTTCCTGAAAGTATCAAGGAAAACTAGAGAGTCAAGAGAATTTACCATCTTAAGGAACGTTGGAGAAGTAAGAGAACAGTCCTCATGCTCAACCTGTTTCTTAAGGAGGTGAGTGTTCAGTCAGTTCCTAGGTTGAAGCCAAAGATTCTGATCTAGTGAGTGTAGCTTAAAGAAAAGAAGCTTTAGAAAGGCCTTTTTGTGGAAACAAGGCAAGAGGGTTCAGGGAGCCACATGTAGCTCTGAGACAGAACGTGCTGGTGGGAGGAAGACAAGCATTAAGGCCACAGATAAACATTTCAAGATTTTGGGCAGGTTCTCCCAGCAGAGAATGGGAGAACAAATCAGGAATCCAGAAAGAATCTAAGGACCAGACTTAGATGGTCAGAAAGGAGGAAAAGGCCCAGGCTAATGATAATAGTGAGGTTAATCAGGGACTCAGCCTACCGCAGGCAGCAACAAGGAAATACCTGATGTCAGATACAGATAAATGTCATGATCCAAGGCAATGGAGTTGAGAGCAGCTGGGATTTTAGAGACAGTCTCTCCAAGGATGTAACATTTGAGGTAAGAGGCGACAAAATAGAAGGAAGTGGCCATGCAAAGACTTGGAGGAATAGCCTTATTGGCAGTAAAAGTGAAAGTCACTCAGCCGTGTCCAACTCTTTGTGACCCTATGGACTATACAGTCCATGGAATTCTCCAGGCCAGAATACTGGAGTGGGTAGCCTTTCCCTTCTCTAGGAGATCTTCCCAACCCAGGGATTGAACCCAGGTCTTCTGCATTGCAGGCAGATTCTTTACCAGCTGAGCCACAAGGGAAGCCCAAGAGTACTGGAGTGGGTAGCCTATCCCTTCTTCAGCATCTCTTCCTGACCCAGGAATCGAACTGGGGTCTCCTGCATGGCAGGTGGATTCTTTACCGAGCTATCAGGGAAACCTTTATTGGCAGAGGGAATAGCAAATGCAATGTTCTGAGGGAGATTGAAGGCTACAAGTCCTGTAACATGAAGACTGGTATGGCTGGGATATATTATTTATGAACAAGGGAGTAGTAATTGATGAGCAATTGACAGATCAGGCAGGGTCTTGATGATCAGGGTAAAAGAGTTTGTATTTTATCTTAATTGCATCTTGGTATTCTTGGGGGAGGCATGTTCCAAAGGACTTCTGAAATGAGTGATATTTAATCATCTGAGAATGTATTTAAATTTAGTTACACAATATATGATATGTTCCAAAGAAATATAAATCGAAGTAATTATTGCTGATTGTCAAGAATTTATTTATTTTTAAGTAAGAGTAATTTTTCTTCAAGCAGCATGTAAAATGAAGCTGAACCTGAAGTTTGGCCAGCAGTGTGGGCTAAAGGACATTTACAAAAATAAATATATTGCTACTTACATTTACCACCTCCAGATAAGTCATCAACAGGAGCATATTCTTCACATTCAAGTATGAATAAACTGCATTTCAGTAATATATGTGTAGTAAACATATTTTATTTCACAGAAAGAAGTAGAAATTTTAAAGTATCTTGTGTGTGGCACATGTGAAGCTCAGAATGTGGGCCACTGATTTAAATAGGCAGTACCGCCCACCCCCACCCTGCTCATCAGATCTTCATTTTTTAGTGAAATCAGGTTAACAGAATCTTTCCTTTGATTATAACCCTCATTTTGCACTCAGTATTTTTATAAATTCCTGAAATCAGAGGAGTTTGTAATATTAAGAAATCAAGCTAAGAACATAAATCCTTGAGAAATAAAGACAGTTAAAAAAGTTGAAATATGCCATATCCTAATCATGAAACAGCTAAAATAGAGTAAATGGCAAGACTGTAACTGAGAAGAAATGTTGAAATGAAATGAATGACAGCTAATATATTTAAAGTCATGACAGACACATCAAAAATAAGGATAATTTAGTAACAAGTCAACTTCTAAGGAAAAACTCAAACATAATATTTAACATTAAAGCAAAATCATAATTAGCTAAGCAAAAATTCAGTAGGAACATTAAAAAATGTGTGAATATGTTTTACATGTCCTTCCTTAGGCTGAAATCTAAGACATGTCAATTATTCAGGTATCTTTAAATATCTAGGTGTTTGATATCATGTATATCAGAAATGCAGACATTTGACTGAATTTTCTATTTTTAGCTGGCTACTTAACATCTTATAGATATAGCCTGAACAACATCTTTAGACTTATGAATTAGGCACAGATAATATTTCTTGTAGGTAACATATAATGTAATAAAACCTAAAGAGTGACCAATAATCAGTTCAAGATTTTAGCTGATTATGTAAGATGACGGTCATATATATATTTAATAAGCATTTTTTAAAAAGTCATTTTGTATTAATTTATCTGATAGATATGTTTAGCTAATGAAAATGCCCACTGAGATAGGCAAAGTATTCAAATTCTTTTAAAGTAGGTAAAGAACTTCATTTACTGTACACAAATGGCCTTCTATGAAGGGGCATAACAACCTTCCCAGTGTCAAGGAAAGAAGATTTTCTGGACCACCAATACTCCTGAAGATGTGCTTTGGCCCCTAAGAGCATGTGGCTGAGGTTAGGAGAACTTCAGGCTCTTCCAAGAGGCTTGCTCCATTTTTGGAGGGATTCCCTCTTGGACTTTATCACATTCTATGGAGACTTTATCACATTCTGTGGAAGGACTGATGTTGAAGCTGAAACTCCAATACTTTGACTACCTGATGTGAAGAGCTGACTCATTGAAAAAGCCCCTGATGCTGGGAAAGATTGAAGGCAGGAGGAGAAGGGGACAACAGAGGATGAGATGGTTGGATGGCATCACCGACTTGATGGACATGGGTTTGGGTAAACTCCGGGAGTTGGTGATGGATAGGGAGGGCTGGCGTTAATGGGGTTGCAAAGTGTTGGACACAACTGAGCCACTGAACTGTGGAGACTTGGCATCCTGTCTGCCCTCTCCCCTGTACACCACATTCCAGAGTGTTGGCTTTGAGACTAACTGAACCTGCGCCCACTTCCTGGGCACCCTATTCCCCCAGTGGGAATGCCTATAGACTGTGACTAGTTCTTTCTTTTAAACATAATCAGACCTACAATATAGAAAGGTCAGTTCAAGACTAGAAACTGGAGTCAGTCTAATTTGTTGAAGCATTCTAATGATACCCGATTTAGGAGTTTATTCTTGATCTGGAAGGCAATAGGGAGTCATCGTACATACCTGTTTGAGGAAGAGAGTGCCGAGATGAAAATGATGTTTGAGGAGCATACTGGTGACATCTTTGGCGTGACCTGGAGATAGAGAGATGAAAGAGAGGCAGAATAAAAATATGGTGCGTATGAATTTGTCCATCTTTTTCTACTACTTTTGGTTTTAGCAGTCAAGTTATTAGCCTGAGTCAAGAACCTTTTACAGGTGACCTCGGTGGGAGGTAAGAAGAGAAGGGAAGGGGCTGGCAGCCTGGTAGAGCACACATGCCTTGTCTAAGGGACCAGTGGGCGTGAATGGAAGATTAGAAGGTGTGGTGTTACTTTGACAGAGAGGTGTGGTTAGCCTGAACAGTACTGAGATCAAAGCTATTTGAGAAACCCTGAACACGTTGGTGCGGAATGAACTAAGCTTATGGCTCAAGATTACTCTCAGAGGGGTCTTGTAATGGAGTCTAAAGAGGACTCTAAGAAGGATGCATAACCCATGCATACCACTCCGAGTCCACACAGGAGGTAAAACATGCAACCATTACTTTAATGAAAAGAAATTAAAATAAAGAGTTGTTTGACGCCTATTGTTAATAGGTACTACCGAAACGAAAAGGCCAAAGGGAGCACTAAATGCAACTTTAGACTGCAGGAAGGGAGGAGGTTGGGATTACTAACCCTGAGTGGCTGGGAGCGGGGCTCTGTAGAGCCACCCCTGAGTCGCTTGTTGAGGCTGGTCCTTTGAGGGTTGCAAACTGGAGTCATCAACGATACTGGAACCAACCATCAGGGTGAAGAAGGGTTGTTAGAGTGAGCTGGCAGAGAAAAGTAACGTGACAGCAGAAAATCAGAATGGAAGCAGGCTGCAAACAGGAAGGAACAACTTCCTTCTAGCATCCCCTCGTGGGAGAACGTAACATGGAGCTGCTGGCAAAGGAGAAGAAGAGGTTTTGAAGTCTCAGCCCTGGTGATGCCAAACAGAGTACACAAGGTCGGGTTTGATGCTGCGAGATGACAGCGTAGTAACTAGGAAATTGGGTCATCCATACCGATTGGTGGAAAGGGGGTCACTAGTAGAGTGATTAGTAGACATATGGATGTTCTTTGACAGAGCATGACTGAGACAAATGATGAGCTCGAGGCCTCTTCCAAAAAGACCTATATATCTTGAGATTATGAAAAGCTAATGGTGAATAATAAAAATCCCATCAATAGCATCACTGCAGGAGTACATTTCATGTGCTAGGCTAAGCTGTGAATATAATCTCATTTACTCTTCACAACCATATTATCCCCATTTTGCCGATGAGGAGAGAAGAGACAGGAAGAAAATCTAGCAGATCATGACTCAAACCTGAGTCTGTCTGATTCTAAATTACCTAGGTGTTCTAAATTACCTAGTAGTTACCTAGGTGGTAATTACTGCTTGAGTAATCTTCAGCTTTATCAACTCTCTTAAAAATAGCGATCAGTGATAGCTTCAGTAAATTTCAACTATCTGGAGAGAGTATGTAAAAGAACATGGGGAAATTGAAAACTTGTGTTGGAAATGGGGGAGCTCATTCAAAAAACATCTCCTCTAGTGTGTGGACTTTGTGAGTGCTCCACAGGTGTTCAAAAAATGAACCAGTGCTCTTTTTCTTTTCTTACGTATATTTTTGCCTGGATCATTTTTCCCTTGTTGGTTTGTTTGGGCTGTTGTAAGCTTTTCTAGAGAGTTTAGTGATCTTTGGTTGATCATTCATGCTTTGGTATGAGGCACTAAAAACTGACAAAACCTGCATCTATTGGTAGAGCTTGTAGACTAGAGTTTTCTAGTGGTTAACTGACATTTTGGGGTGGAATCAACTGGTAAAGAATCTGCCTGCAATGTGGGAGACCTGCATTTGATCCCTGGGTCGGGAAGATCTTCTGGAAAAGGGAAAGGCTACCCATTCCAGTATTCTGGCCATGGGGTTGCAAAGAGTCAGACACGACTGAGAGAATTTCTCTTTTACTTTTTTCACTTTCTCTAAGTATTGGTAACTATAGGTATTTTCTCTGGCTACCAAAGTAGAAAAATTGTCAAATTTATAGAAAAAATTTAAGAATAGTGAATATATATATATTTTTCTCTATCATCTATGAGTAAGTGGCCTACATGATACTTCTGTATGTATTTCTGATATATAAGGATGTTTCCTTATACAACCAAACCATAGCCACCAAAATCAGAACATTACCATTGCTGCTACTTAACCTGCAGACCCCGTTTAAGTTTCCCCGTAGCGTCCATTGTGGAAGGAACCCAGGCTAGACTACCATGTTGACTTTTGCTGTTGTATCTCTTAGTCTCCTTCAGTTTAGGAAAGTTCTTCAGTTCTTCCTCAATGTTTATGGCCTTAACATTTCTGAATGTCAGATATTTTGTGGAATGTCCTTCTATTTTGTGTTTTACTGATATTTCCTTCTGATTGTTTTCGTGTTATGTGTCTTCGGCAGGAATATCACAGCAGTGAACTTCCTACGCAGCCTATCACCGCGTGGTGCATAACTTTGACTTGTTAGTGACATTAATGATATCATTCTTAGTGATATTAAATTATTAGTTATTAGTGATATTAGTGATATTAAATTTGAACACTTGAGTTAGGTGGTGTTTGCCAGGATTCTCCACAGGAATATTAATTCTTTCCTTTTGTAATTAAGAAGCATTTTGTGTGGGAGATGCTTCAAGATTTTGTAAATATCCTGTTTTTCATCAAATTTAATTCATTAGTTAAGATCAGCATGAACTCATAGACTTGTATTTTCTTTAATGGTTATAATTTGTTGTAATATTATTTTCTACTGATGCTCAAATTGCCCTGGACTTGGCCAGTAGGAGCTAAGATGACCACTGTATTGTTTAGATGCAGCCCCATTATTCCTGGAGGACTTATTTATCTCCAGCCACAAGATCATCGAGAAGCCAGGAAGATCGTTAGTGGTTCTTTTTAGTAGCAACTATTTTTTAGAAACCCTGATCTCTGTGGTACATACGCAGCACTTAGGTTCCAACACGCACTCCAGCCCACCTCCCTGATGCACTTAGGTTCCAACACACACTCCAGCCCACCTCCCTGATCGCTCAGCTCTCCTCGTCCTACCTGGTTCTCATACCCCTGGGCTGCCTTCCCCTTTCCCCAGAAATGTAAAGCTACGGATCTGTTTTGGCCCCAGCTACTAATCTGAGGTCAATTTTTCAAGAAAGGAAGAGAAAAGGGAGAATTAAGATCCGTATTCTAAATGACTCTCTCAGAAAAATGGAGCAACTTCTGGAAGTTGGAGCGAGAAGGCAGAGCCACGCTGTGGAGCTCCACTACATTTTCAAGCATGCCCTGCTGCTGCTGCTGCTGCTAAGTCGCTTCAGTCGTGTCCGACTCTGTGTGGCCCCATAGATGGCAGCCAATCAGGCTCCCCCGTCCCTGGGATTCTACAGGCAAAAACACCAGAGTGGGTTGCCATTTCCTTCTCCAATGCACGCATGCATGCTAAGTCACTTCAGCCGTGTCCGACTCTGTGTGATCCTAAGGACAGCAGCCCACCAGGCTCCTCTGTCTATGGGATTCTCTAGGCAAGAATACTGGAGTGGGTTGCCATTTATTTCTTCATCAAAAATGTACACATGCATGTAAATAATATAAGTACATGTAAGTAATGTATAGCCTCTAAACCAAGTCAGTTATAATACTTTGCTAGGTCCTCAACCAAAAAGCAGGGTTTCCCTTGTAGCTCAGTTGGTAAAGAATCAGCCTGCAATGCAGGAGACCTGGGTTTGTTTCCTGGGTCAGGAAAATCCCCTGAAGAAGCAAATGGCAACCCACTCCAATATTCTTGCCTGGAGAACCCTGTGGACAGAGGAGCCTGGTGGGCTATAGTCCATGGGGTTGCAAGAGTCAGACACAACTTAGTCTGACTAAGACTAAGCGACTAAACCAGCAAGCAAAAAACAGCATTGTATTTCCACACTCAGTGAATGAAAACATGACTGTAATGGTTTTATCCAGAGCTCTTCTTGGGCTCCTAGGAGCTGACCTAGAGACAAGGATTCGGGTGTAAGTGGTGTGTTTGGGAGGTCATCCCAGGAAATACTGGGATAGTAGAGAAGGCAATGAAGACAATTAAAGCTGTCTTCTGAGCAGTTTCATCCATCTCTGAGGATGCCTGGAGCTCAGTTCCTTAAGGGAAGTCTGGAGGTCAGTGTGAACATATTTCATTTATTCCAACTGATGGCCAAGGAAAAAGTGACATTAACCTATTACTTCCTTGGTTGTCATTGATTGAAAATTCTGAGAGACATTAACTCTCCAGAGTGGCTAACCTTGACATCAAGTCTCCAGTGTGATCATAGACTGATGGAAAATCCTTGGGAGAGAGTTTTAGGTGTTTGCATGCAGTGACTTAAGACACACGAGAGGATATCAACAGGGCACACTTGCTATAAACGGTGTGTCTTATCAAAGCTCTGTACTCAAAAGTGCTCATACTACCTTAGGGAGATTTTCAAGGGTGTGTTAGGTTATAGTATAATTTGCATTACACCCCAGTGAGATTCCAGTGAACCAGAAAAACCTAATAATATATAATATACATATATGATGTATGTAATAATATAATAATAAAAGCTTATAATGTCTCATATTTTGAGTTCTTAATATGGTATATACTATACATTTTATAATATTTTATAAATCTATTAATGTAGTTATAATATTGATATAGTTATATATTATATATAACTTTATATAATATTTTATAGAGTTATAATATTTTATACAGTTAATTTTCAAAGGAACTCCTTAAGATCAGTGTTGTTAAGTATTTACATTTGATGTACAAGGAAACTAAGACTTTGAGAAGGTTGGTACTTGCTCAAGATGGCACTGCTGGTAAGTGGTTCTGTCGGGTTGTAAATGGAGGCAGGGAGGCTCCAGAACTACCAGCTTGTCTGTTCGCTAAAGCAAAGCCGTTGGAGCTTCCCCAAAAGCAATAGCAAGAAGATCTCTGAGGAAGAACCACTAAAATGCTCCCACAATCAATGATCTAGTGAAGAAACATCAATCCAGTGATAAGGAAAGCTGGGATTTAGACAGGAGGTCTATAAATCTAAGTAATCAGCCTTAGGTTCTAATTGGAACCCTGGTGTAAAATTTTATCCTGCAGAAACCTACTGAGTTCAAAGCATCAGTCCCATCTCTGGAACTCACTTCCAGCATCTAGGAACGACTAACGAGAGAATCTCAAAAAATGCAACTGGGATCTAGAGGCTGGAAAAATGCCATTTGCTGTTCCAGGACTCTGACCTGAGAGCTGATACGTATAAGTCATACTCTTGAGATCTTTCACTCAGGTTTCAGTTAAAAGAAAGTTACTATGCTTGTCCCTTCTGATTCAGATTCTGACAGGTAGAAATTCTTTTGTTTTTAAATTTTTAAAAATTGAAGTACAGTTGTTTATAATGTTGACTTCTGCTGCACAGCAAAGAGATCCAGTTATGCATGTATATGGAGATATATACATATACACACACATATATTCATTCTTCTTAATAATATTTTTGTTATGCTATTTACGGTATCATGGAACATTGAACGTATTTGTTGTTTGTCCATTCCCTGTATAAGAGCTAACATCTGCTAACCTCAATCGCCTGGCCCATCTTTTTCCCAGGCTTCTGCCAATTGGCAACCACAGGTCTGTTATCTATGTCTGTGAGTCTGTTTCTGTTTTGCAGATAGGTTCTTTTATGTCAGATTTTAGATTCCACATATATAGGTATTTGCCTCTTCAAAATAGAAATTCTTAATGCAACAAAACTCTTATTTTCAATGTAGAGAACTACTTCTTGACTCCAAAAAATCTAGGAAAAAAGGAAACTGAGTATTGATTGTAAAGTCAATCTAAGTTTAAATCTGAGTGAAAACCATGCTAAGTTGCTACAGAAAATGTACACTGCATTTTAAAATGTCTTTAAGAAGGTAAAAAACTGTCCTTGGAACATAGGTACAGTATGGTTGAATGGTTGAATACGTATTTGGCTGAAACCAGGCCACTTCCTATTTTAACTGGGAAGATTTCGCTTCAGCTTTAGTGTATTTTTAAATATGGTATTGAAAAATGCAATTGTTCATAGGCATTATTTATGTTTAAGCTGATGACCTCGTTAAGTGGGTGCCTAGGAAAATGAGTAGGCCATGAATCTAATTAACGTGGATCTGAATTGAAGAGTTTTAAGGGTTTATTAGTTGACATGTATAGAAATCATGCAACAAGGGGAACTAGACAGAAATTACCAGGGATAAAAAGGTAGCAGGGAGGACTATGCTGGCTGAATTAAAAACTCTTTCTACCAGCCACAGGACTTTTCACAAGACTTTTCAAACTTTGAAGATGCCAAGCAATTAAATTTTCAGGCTCTGGACTGAACTGGTGGACCATCCTTTAGCTTTGGGCATTGCTAGGACCCGAGGATGAGGGAGACATGTTTCGATTGTACTCAAGACCAGTCATGTGTTTTGTACCAAAAAAAAAAAACCAAACATGGTTGTTTTTTTTTTTTTTTTTTCTTTCTCATGAGCATACATTTTGGAAGAGATCTTGACTTTACTGAGTCTTATACTCTAGTGATCTAAGTGAGTAAATGCTAAAGCTCCCCCACTTCCCTCCATAGATTCTGAGTAATTGTCTTAACTTCTTCCTTAGCCCTATACAAGGAAACTTTCAAATTCTAACCACTAAAACCCCAATCAAGTAAAGAGATAATAAAAACATATGGAAATGTTTCCATCTGGAATCTCTCAGATTTCAGGGTGAATAAATTGGCACATACCTGGTGGAGCCCTGGGGCCAAAACTTGAGCTTATTCTGTTCTGTTTTCATTTCTTCCTTCCCCCCCACCTTGTCAGTTTACTACCCCCTGCTGATTTTCTGGGGGCTCGAGACTTCCTGATGCCATTTGTCACTCCCTCAGCTTCCGTGGCTGTTGGCTATGGATACCCCAAAAGCAACAAGGTAAAGAAAAAAAAAATCAAGAAAGAATGATTAGCTGAATGTTGTCTTCCAGAATTTCAACTAAATTTGGAAACAGAAGCCAAGTGGCAAAGCAAAGGTTTTCTTTCCATGGATCTTCTAATTGCCCCCCAGAGGCAGCCCTTGGGATCGCTGAGGATGTTAAGCATTCAAGGTGTGCTGACTGCAGGCTGATAGTCATCAGGCAGATGGCAGGAATCTGCTGGAAGGCTGAATTTTCCCTGATGTGGAGGAGGGCTGACGGCACAGCAGTTAAGTGGGGTAGCTGTCAAGGAAAGACGCTTTCCCTCCCCTCCAGGGACAATTGAACCACGCACTTCCCGGTTCCCAGTTGCCCTGGGCGTTTTTCTGTTACAGCATTTCACTCCTGAAATGAATGGCACTTAGCAGGGGAGGTGTCTTTGGTAAGTATTTTACAACAGTGCAGGAGTTAACAGTTTCTTTTTTCTTTAAAAGTGAGTTTTGTGGCTTCATGACAGGCAGCCTGGAAACTTCTTACTTCCTTTTGATGCAGTGATCTCATAAAGGGTCTCCTTTGCCCAGACATCTGCCAAAGGGAAGGTTATGCTTCTTTCCTCTCTTCCTTCTGCCTTTGTTCCCTGCTTCTCTTCCCTCCCAAGTGTCATAAGAGGGATTTTTGCAAAATCCTTGTGAATATGCAACAGTGATAGATAGTAGATAATACTATAAACACAACCAACAAATGATTTATTTACTAACATATGTGTGTGTGTGAGAGAGAGAGAGTGTGTTTCAAAAAGAGCTTGGGTGACATGGGAGGGAAAAATTATAGCTCATTGAAAAAGATAACATAAAGGAGAGGAAAAGAAAAAGAATAGTAGTCACTTTACAACATCAATGAACATACCAATTTTTAAAAATGTAGATCTGCTGCTGTTACTATTCCACTCATAGTCAATTAAATATTGTCAAGGTAGTTCTGTTGCAAGGGGGATAATATACTGTCCCAAATTCAGAATGTGTCCCCCTTAAGAACCAACATTATATCACACTTTTATGGCTTCCCAGAGCTTACCTCAGGGCTTGGCACAAAGAAAGTACTAGATAAAGATTTGTTAACTTGCGTTGAATAAAAGTTAGTAGATTGCTACATCATGAACTCTGCAAAAGTATTAGTGAGAATTAGGGTAGTGATTATATGTAAGTGGAAGCTGATCTATGTGTTATTCTTCTGACCTACACTTCATTAGCACAATCACTCTTCTGCTGGACGATGCACCAGAGACGTTACCAGTACTTAAGGGATCATCTGAAGCGTCCAAGAAAAATTTGATTATATTCTGCATAATTTGAGTATTTTTAATCTTGAGGATATTTTACTGTACTTTAATTCTTTGAAAACTGGCAATCTATTAAGGATCCAGAGGATAAATTGCTAGAATCAGAATCTTTAATTAACCAAAGCACCGAATGTGCATCAATTAAAAAACTGTTTTGAGGTGAACAGAGTGGGGCTGGAAGGATGACTTTGCAGTTGCTAGATTTGTGATCTTGGGTAGGTCCTTGACTCTCTAAGCTTTGGATTCCTCATCTCTATAAAATGAGAAGAGTAACATCTCCTCTCTCCAGGGCTGATGGGAGGATGGAAGGATGTAATGACTGTGCTCAGCACAGTGACAGGTAACTCGATAACTACTTCAGTAAGTAGTAGGAGTAGGCGTCTGTAGCCACCCTGGTGTCTGTACCAGGTTCCACATTGGCTGTGCCCTGTGATTATTTTGTAGAAGATAAACTAGGAGAGAGGAAAGCCTGAGTGTGTACCAGCAGGCTTTCTGTGTTTCTGTTCTAGGGTTTGAAACTTTATACTCAGAAGGAAAGTGATAGGTAGGGGAAAAACTTTCCCAGTGTTTGGCAGCATGTTATTAGTATCAGGGGTAGAATTAGTCTGGATGTATATTTTTCCAAATATAATATATTACTTTCAAAGGTGGATCTATACACATACCTGTGTTTTCCCTCCAGTCCCAGGCAATTTGAGAGCAGTTCACTGAAAATGCCATCTGCTCTTTGTAGTCAGAAATGAAAAGAAACTGAGTTTTCAGTCTCACTCTGAGATTTGCATTTGAATAATAGGTGTCAGGTTTATATTGGTACCCACTTCTTTGAAGTGTGAAGTTAAATGCCTGTGGCTTCACTCAGTATTGGAAGCAAGGCATTAATATCATAATTATCTTTTTCCTTAATGAGATGATACTGAGAAGCAACTTTAGGAAAACTTATTGAATAAGGTGTTGAAAATGAAGAAAAGATGAGTTGGCTGCCTTTGCTTTCTCTCTGTTTGTGGGCCTTACGTTGGAAAGAGGAAGAAGAATCCATGTGTTGTTGCTTGAACGCTTAGACTACTTTGCTTGGATGCCTAGATGCTTTTATGTGAGCTAGATAAGTGCTGAAAGTTTGAGGGGCTCTGTCTTCTAACAACAGTTGGTGTTGTAGGGCTGGACCACTGAGAAAGTCACTGCAGAATTTCTAAAGTATTGCAGATTCCTCCCATCCCCCCAACCTTCTCCATCTGCAATTTCAGGGGTCTGTAAGACTGTCCTTAGGTTCAATAATTCACCAGAAAGACTTGGAGAAGTCAAAAGAGCTGTGATACTCATGGTCTGTGTTTGTCACAGGGAAGGATGCAGGTGCAGTCAGCAGAGGGAAGAGCTGCAAAGAGGGGGGTCCAGGAGACAAGAACTGGGGCGTCCAGTGGTCCTCTGCCGGCGGGGCTGTGTGGACAGGGCCTATTTCTCTCAACACATGTGCACCGCCAACAGGGATGCTTACCCGGTCTTTAAGGTCCAGAGTGTTGTTGGGGCTCAGTTATGTGACAGATGACCGTCGCTGTGGCTGACCTTGGTCTCCAGCCCATCCAGAGGTTGAGCTGATGCCACGTGGACAAGGTTCCCCACCACAAGTCATTTTGTTAGCGTAGACTATGTAGCATGACCCTACATCCCGTCCTCACCCCCAACAAAGATGCTCTTATCAGTGGACCTTCTTAAGGTTTAGCAATTACCTCCCAGGTGCTGAGGGCAATGGCCAAACCTAAATCTGGGCAAAGTTAATCCTGTACTGTATACTACACTCTGACCACTTCCAAAGCAGAGGCATAATTTTGATACTGATACAGAATTAAATGAGGTGGCTCCACAGAGCGAGCTGAGAAGCAGCATATTCAGTGTAGGTTCAGCTTATTTCTGGCCCCTTGATTTTCTGTGTACGTAAGATTCTGCCAGAATTAAGATATGGACAAATGTTTGTAATCTCACTGCCCTATGTACTCAGGCATTACTTCACTGTACCATAAAAGAGCCCGATAACCTATGCAATTTTACTTAAGGCATTTCTTATAAACATTGTTTTTCTGATCCTGAAACCAAATTTAACAATGGAAAGCCATATCTTCACGTTTGGAAGAAAGTTCTTATTCCTTCTAGCTTCAACTAAAAGAGATTTCTTTGCAGACCAGCTCATCCCAAACACTGCATAAGGCTCTCTTGAGACTTATCAAGAAAATAGTAATTTTTCACGCATATGAAGAAGTTGTGGGAGAGTGAGCCCTAATCAAAGTTTACATTTTCCCACTACATTTCAAGCAAACCTGTTGTTAGGCTGTATTGAGCTATTTATTATCAAAAGTTCACATCCCTCCATATCTCACCTCCCTTTTTATACTCAGTTATGAATTATAAATACAAATACCTATGGAACTAGGTGAGTTATGTGTGAATAGGTCAGTAGATGATTGGATATTACTGGAGAGAATGGCAAAGTGGAGATTATCAGTCTGCTACAGAATTCATGTTCAGATTTTGCAAATACTTTACAGGCAAGTGAAACACATCTTTTGACAGATGTGGCTCTTGAACCACTAGTTTGGGACTCCTGTAACAAAGGAATACAGGAGCAAATGCCCATATATTAGTAGGACAGAAGATAGAGTTTACTTTTTGGCTTAGCATTTCAGATATTTTCAGATTATGCACTCTGGCTTGATGTTGGCTGTAAAAAGTCAGTTTTCCAACTTTCCTACAAAATGTAAAAATAAAAGCTAAACAAAGAAATATACTACATAATGGATGGAGGCATCAAGCAAAAAGAATGATGCTTTCATCCTACTCATTTTTCATTCTTTGTGGTAGGGACTTGACCAGGAAAGGGAGAAGTGGAAACCAAGCAGGACCCAGCGGAACTTGTGGCTCAAATCCTTTCTATGTCTCTTTCTATGTTTCTTGTTTGTAGGAAATAGGCTTTATTTAGCTTCCTTGATCTTCCATGATTTTCGAAGGGCAGGTTCAAATAGTTATTAATCGTGGAAGGGAGGGGATGCAGAAACAAGGGAGGAGCAGTCAAGAAACAATGGTGCAGCTTTGGGATGGGTTCTGATGCCACCCAGGGGAGGATATAATTACACTTTGAGTTATTTTGTAGACCTAAGGCCCTCCTCCAGGTGGAGGATGACCACTTCGGGCTGAGCACAGGATTCCTGGGACACGCCTCTATCACCTCACCACCAGTCAATCAGAAGAAAGTCACACACTCTGCACTGCACACGCACACCCCACCCCACATTCTGCCTATAAAAACTTCTCCCTCACAAAGCATCAGAGAGGTTAGGGTTTTTGAGCATTAACTACCTGTTCTCCTTGCTCTGCCCCACAATAAGCCTTCTTGTGTCTAAATTCCCATGTTTCAGATTATTTGGACTTATTGTATGTCAGGCACACAAACTTTGTTTGGTAACAGAATGAGTGAAGACTTTAGATTTAAAAGTACCCAAGCTTCTCTGTGATAGTAGGGATAATGGAAATGCGTATTTTAAGGTAACAGTGACATGGGAATCCAAGTTCCTGTCTGTGGAGCCGAAGAATGAACTTCATAAACACACAAAGGCTCATGGTAGCAAGCGAATAGGATTTACTAGAGAGGAGGAAAGTACAAAGTTCTCAGCATAGACACCGTGAGGGGGTAGAGTCCCCCGAAAGTCAGGGACTGTAGCAGTTTTATATCTTTACCAGTATTATATCTGTACATTTTTGGTTGGCTTCCCTGGTGGCTCAGATGTTAAAGCGTCTGCCTGCAATGCGGGAGACCTGGGTTCGATCCCTGGGTAGGAAAAATCCCCTGGAGGAGGAAATGGCCACCCATTCCAGTGTTCTTGCCTGGAAAATCCCATGGATGGAGGAGCCTGGTAGGCTACAGTCCACGGGGTCACAGAGTCGGACGCGACTGAATGACTTCACTTTACGTCCTGTCCTTAAAATATGTCATTTTAACCCATTGGTTTAAAGGTCAAAATGCTTAGTGTTATATCTTTACGGCTTCTTTTGATCCTCGATTAAGTCACCACCCTTTTTCATTTTACAATGAGCCAGATGTACAGGTTTAAGATTAATGATCACCAGTTGTTTTTCCCTCAGGCTTATGGAACAGAAGTGAATCACTGCCCTTCCCTGGATCTGAGTGCTGATCATTTATCAGACCAAGGACAGGACACATTCCAGGAATTTGGGACAAAGCCTATAGTTTTAGGTTAAAGGAGCAGGATGTTTACTGAAAACTAGACCGAGGTCTCAGAATCCTACACTGACTACCTAGCAATTCCTACCTCAACAGAAAGTAAATAACAATGGTGGTGATGGTTTAGTCGCTAAGTTGTGTCTGACTCCTGAGACCCCATGGATGGTACGCTGCAGGGTTCCTCTGTCCACGGGATTTCCCTGGCAAGAATACTGGAGTGAGTTGCCATTTCCTTCTCTAGGGCATCTTCCCAACCCAGGGATCGAACCCGGGTCTCCTGCATTAAGGGGTCTCCTGCATTGAAGGCAGATTCTTTACCACTGAGCTGTCAGGGAAGCCTGTAAATAACAATATCTAATTTTAAAATTCTGGACATTGAAATAAGAGTGGTAGGGAGACATGGTGTAATATTTTTTACATTTCCTATATAATTTACGGTTTCAGTATATACAGTTTATAAAATGTATTTACGGAAAGTCAATCTATGATTATTTCACTGAGATTGAAGTATAACTTTGTGCACTTCTAGCATGTAGCAGGCATTTAATAAACCTATACTGAATGAATTAAAGAAAAGCTTCCTTGGGTTCCTTCTCAGCACCCTACTGGGTTTTCTAATCTTGTATAGAGCCCACGTCTGAAGAAAGATGATACACCATGAGTAGTGAACAATGGCCATCTTTTCTTTGTACCCAGAATTAGAAGCAGAAAGGCTAGCATTTGAGGGGAAATTATTCTCTTGATAAAATTCCAAGTACTTGAACTTTCATAATGCTGACCTTCCTAGTGAGATTTTAGATCCTGAGTTTTAGTAAAGAATTGGCATAAGCACTCACAAGTTTGGGTGCTTATCCAAACTGAAATTAATCTCTGAACCTTTAAGGGTTTTCTGAGTTCTAAAGTAAGCAGAGAAAGCCAGAGGGGGCAACGAAATCAGAGAAAAATCAAGGAAAGCGATCACAGAAAAAGCTTCCTGGGCCAGAAAGATCGCAGGAGTGATTGGAGGGCAGGGGGAGAACGGGGTCACTGCAGGAGAAGAGGATAACGGCGGAGCAGGGCCGTCAAGGGGGACGGAGTAATCAGGGGAGAGGTGGGAGGGCAGGCAGACCCAGGAAGACCCTGAGTGAAGCGGTTACGGTGAGCACAGCAGGGCTGAGTCTGGGCTCGGAGCACTCAGCGCGGAGCAGGAACCGCAAGAGCACGCTCTCAAGACGGGCTAGGCGCTCAGCGCCCTGTGTTTACAGGGAAGGACCATTGTAAGAACTTAATTTTGATTGAGATAGTTTAAAATCTTGAAAAGCGTTTTTTTCTATTTTCCTTGCTTCTTCTCCCCTCCCTTTGTTACATTTCCTCTAACAGAAGGGTAGAAGAGGAGAGAGGCGTGACTTGATTTTTTCCTAGATACTTAGAAGTTTGATTATCAATACATCATGCGAGACTTAAAATGTCATGTATTGCAAGCCTTAAAAGATGAAACTGACTTAAACCAGAATATAAGCTATCTTTCTTCCTTTTGAAATTCAGTGTGAAGAAGCTACTGTATTTGATGACAAGGAAAAAAAGCATTTTTAAAATACAAATAAAATGCTAGCAATGATACAGCAAAAATAAGTGTTTGTGAGTTCAAGTATTAAACAGTAGTATTGCTTTCTGGAGAGATTCTCTTCATCACACAATGAGGGAAGAGCTGGGTGAAGCCTGCTAAGGTAACACAATGTGTTGAAGGATCATTTCTGCATGTCACAGTGCCTAGAATGGCAATTTTAGCTGATTTGGGAGCTTATATCTCTTCCCAGTTCAATTCCATCCCTTACAGATAAAGACATAGACATTCAGAGAAACTGGCATAATATTTTAAGGCCATACAGTGCTTAACAGTAAGACTATAATGTTTGTAGTAAACAAAATTCTGACAAGATGTGTAACATTTTACACCTTCTCAGGTTCTGAATTTATCTGTAGGTTATGCTGAGGTAAACTGTCATATGTAATTGAAATTAAAAGCAGAAATGCAGCTGTTTTAGTGTGACGTCTGAAATATTCCCTGGGTCTAGCTCCTGGGTACGTGTGGTATGTCTGCCTGGTTCTGTCATAACACACAGATAAGAATCGGCTCTTTCTTTTCCCCAGTCAGCTCTCACGTGTACACCTTGACCCAGTCCACTGGAATTTGTTTTGCTTCATTATCATAAATGTGTGAAGTTTATTGTGAGTAGGACGGTAGGTGGGAGGGGTCAAATAAGAGAGATGAGTAAGCTATGTCCGTCAAGGGCTTCCCCACTAGCTCAGTTGGTAAAGAATCTTCTGCAAGCATGCAATACAGGAGACCCAGGTTTGATTCCTGGGTCGGGAAGATCCCCTGGAGAAGAGATGGGTTACCCAGCCCAGTATTCATGGGTTTCCCTGGTGTCTCAGAGAGTAAAGAATCCACCTGCAATGTGGGAGACCTCGGTTCGATCCCTGGGTTGGGGAGATCTCTTGGAGGAAGGCACAGCAATACACTCCAGTATTCTTGCCTGGAGAATCCCCATGGACAGAGAAGCCTGGTGGGCTACAGTCCATGGGGTCACAAAGAGTGAGAGCAATGAGCAACTCAGCACAGCACAACAACAGTCAAAAACATGCAACTAAGATCACAACCGGTAAAGGCAATAATCTTCAAATTAGAAATACAGTATAGAATTTTTATCATCATAAAACTCCTTTTCTGCAACACAACCTTACTGCCGAACAAGAAATCAAGAGATTGCAGTGCTTACTCTTCCTAACTTCTTAGACTGGCTGAGTAAGAACTTGCTACCCTCAAGATCCATCATTACCTGCATTTCAGATCTCGATCCTGAATTCACGCAACAGAAACCTTTATTAAAGTGACTCCTGACTTCCAGCAGCAAGCGGGTTACAACAGCTCCTCCGGCTACAGCTTCATTCTACCCGTCAGCGTTAAATCCTCTCCATCCTTTCGAGAGCCATACCCAGTGGTTTCACTGTGCTATTTATTCTTTTCTCAATAATGGCTTTAACCATTTAACAATAATCCCGTAAATAGCCTAGTGGGTATTGGATGAGCAGGCAGGCACTTTTTTCAAGTATTTTATCAGGAGATAAGATGGGGCTGTGTTGGGAATTCCCTGGCAGTGCAGTGGTTAGGACTCTGTGCTTTCAGGTCTGGGGACCTGGGTTTGATCCATGACTGAGGAACTAAGATCCCACAAGCTGTGAAGTATTAAAAAAAGAAAGAGAGAGAGATGGAGCTGTATTAAATATTTTTCTTCTTTACATGGACCTCAGTGCGTATCTCTTCAAATTATAAGTCTCTGAAGGTTATTCGGAACAGAATAGTCTTAATGGGCTTACAGACCTCTGCCTAGCCTCCCTAGTATCTTAAGCAGTTTGTCTGACTTATTCAACAGTTGTTATGGGCAAACCAACTTCTATAATCATTACATCTGTCATTTTTCTTCTTGTATTTTTTGGAACTAATCCGATTGATTATTGTCTTTGATTTTCCCATGTGTGGTTCTTTGCTTTTCACTCTGAGAAAATAACACCTATGTTACTTCATGAACTTGCTGTGAGTACCAAATGAAATGCTCTATCCATATGAACAGTAGGTATAGGATACATTGCAAGCAGATGTTACTTTCAGAGAGTTCTTTCCTTTAGTGTGAAAGTATACAGGTAATTTACTTGTGAAACAGTATAAATATATTATCTATAAATTTGGCATAGGGAAATGTTGTACATTCTATACTTTATAACAATTAGAAACACATTTTTATCAGGCCAACTATCAGCAGCAATAGTAATGAAAAGCAACATGTAATAGAAAAGCAATTTTGTTTCACTGTTCTGCGGGCCAGAGAGATACAGTTAGATGGAAGCATTACTTATAGGTGCATGATGCAGGGTCAGGTGCTGCCCACTGGGGCTTGCTGTGGACTCTGGAGCAAGACTGCCTAGGTCAGAATCCAGCTCTTTTACTAAGTAGATGAGAGTTCTTTCTGTCCCTGGTCCCCTCTCTGTGGAAATGAGCCCTGAAGTTTGTGATGATGATTAGATGAGCTGTCTGTAGAGTGCTTAGGAAAGTGCCTCACATAGAGAAAGCTCTGTCTAGTTGTTAGCTGGTGGTGGTGGTGGTTTAGTCCCTAAGTTGTGTCCGGCTCTTGCAACCCCATGGAGCGTAGCCCACCAGGCTCCTCTAACCTTGGGTTTTCCCAGGCGAGAATACTGGAGTGGGTTGCCGTTTCCTTCTCCAGGGCATCTTCCTGGGTGAAACACTGAACCAGCGTTTCCTGCATTGCAAGCCAATTCTTCAGCACTGAGCCACCAGGAAAGCCCCTGTTAGCTGGTTTTACTCTATTATATCAAACTGTGTGACTGGAAGGTGAGAAGCATAGCCGACCATGCTGGGTTTGTTGTCCCATCAGGCTTTGTTTGTGAACACGTACAGGGCAGGCAGTGCTGCTCACTCACGTCCACCTCTGCTGAGTTTTCTCGGTGAACACCTCAGAGTCTGCTCAACGAAGAGGGTAGAGAAAACAGCAGATAAGTCGCCAGCAATCAGACACGACTGAGCGACTCAGCACAGGACTCAGCAAGTGACTGGGAGATGAAATCAAACTAGATCACCGGCCACTGCCAGATGCTAAGGGCACAGTCACGGGAGTCACTCCGGGGTCCGTGCCCCCGCTCTGCCCCGACCAGCCCGATGGGCGATGCGTCCCCAGCTGGGAGGCTGTGTCACCACTCGGATCCGAGTGTGGGGATGGCCCGTGACTCGCTCTGCACAGATGTTAGTTTCTGTTCAGTTTGACACATGGTTCTGTTTTATTTAGGCTCTCTGGCTTTGCTTTAATGACTTGAGAGAAACAGCAGATTTTCATTCCTTTTCGCAAATATTTTAACACTTCAAGATTGTCATTCGCACAGTTGTTACATCAATAACAAAGCAAGCCTGAGCCCCCATGGAGCAGGGTGGGTTCCAGGGAAATAGCATGTCTGTTTCTTTGCCTCATCTGCCATGTATATTTCAGCTGTTAATTGGAGATGGAAATGTTTCCAAGTTTTCTTCTTCCAGAAGTATTGATCTCTTGGGCAGAACATAAAGTCTTAACCCCTTAAGCTTTATCACCATGCTTTCTCTGCCTTATCAGTTCAAATGGATTTAGCATGCATCATCAGTAGTCAGATCTTGACTTTCTTTCTACTTCTTTCTCCTTTAAAGCAATCTGTCTAGTTGCAAACCTCTTGTTAGAAGAGATTATATGATTGTTTTTTTGGGTTTGTAATCTGTTTGAAGAACTGGCAGCATGCTTGAGGATTTAAAACGATGTCTTAACAGGAAACAGCTTCTCTGTTGAAAACCTGATTTCTCACAGAACTGCTTTTTCTTTCTTTACAAAAATTTTTCTGCATTTGATCACATTGCTACCAGGATATTTGGCTTCATTTAAATGCAGCAACACAAACATGACTAATCTGGTTTACGCAAATTCATTTGTGCACTCCCTGTCAACAGTGGCTTTATCAGCCATCAGAATCTAATTGAAATGGTAGTGCTACATGTAGTCATCCAATAATTAGAAAATAAACAGGCTGAAAATTCAGAGGCATTTGAACAAAAGCCGTCAAAGTAACTAGAGAGGAGAAAAGGTAATTAAAGAGCTTTCTCTCTTCAGCTTTCAGCATTGCAGGTTTATTTAAATGCAGCTGTAGCAGGAGACCTCAGCTGGATTGATTGGCCAAATTTGTTGGCTAATGCTGTTCTGAAATATGCCCCCATTAAAAATGTGGCAAAGAAATTTAAAAAGCATGATAGTCATGGCACCTCAAAGCACACGTTATTCCCCCTCTGAGAACCTCCATGGCAATGCACACATGTGACAGTTAATAATGGATGGCCTAAGGCACTGCCCTTTATCATCTAAACACCAAATCTTCAGAGACTTGGGGAAAAAGAGCAGTCTGGTCCCTGACTATAAAATTGTGACGTCAGAAGGTTGCTCTGCACAGGCTACAAACCTCCACTTGGGCTCTTCTCCTGCTGCAGAAAAGGAAGCTCTCTGACTATCAGAGGCGGTAATGCATGAATGCAAGCAGTTTAGCAATAAACAATTCAAACTTTTGAAAGAGAGGTAACAAAGCCCTAAGAATAAGCCCTGGTCATGAATGTATATATAGTCCTGGGGCTGGTTGGCATAGCAACTATTTCTGAGAACCCTGGTGCTGCTTAGTAAACAGCTGAAGCAAAGAGCATGCCTCAGCTAAGCTGGGTCCATCTGTAGTATCAGCATGCAAGGATCAGAACAGGAACATTTTCTCCCGCGTATCAATGATATTTTGGTATTTCCTCCTAATAACTCTACTATTCTCAGTGTCTCGTGGCAAGGCTGTAGTCCTCTTTGTTTTTTCATACGGGCATTTTACTGAACAATGTCAGTATAGGTGAAGCTGACTGAATTGGTTTGGGAATAACTAAAAGAGTCTGGGGTGCCCCTCGTGGCTCAGATGACAAAGAATCCACCTGCAATGCAGGAGACCCAGTTTTGATCCTTGATTCAGGAAGATTCCCTGGAGAAGGGGATCTTCAGTATTCCTTCCTTGAGAATTTCATGGACAGAGGAGCCTGGCGGGTTACACAGTCCGTTGGGTCGCAGAGTCAGACACAATAAGCGACTAACACACTTACTCAGAAGTGTCAGGATCGGTATCTTCCACCTGTTATTTGCTAAGAATGTCCATAGAAATCGAATCAATGATTCAACAGCAGCTCATTATGATAATCCAAAGGAAATCATATCTGCTGAAGGTTTTGCTGCAAAGTTCAGCACACCAGGTAATTGCAAAGGTTTTGGAATCAGACAAAAGTGAAAGTGAAGTCGCTCAGTCGTGTCTGACTTTTTGCGACCCCATTGACTGTGGCCCACAAGGTTCCTCCATCTGTGGGATTATCCAGGCAAGAGTACTGGAGTGGAGTTGCCATTTCCTTCTCCAGGGATCTTCCCAACCCAGGGATTGAACCTGGGTCTCCTGCATTGTAGGCAGACGCTTTACCATCTGAGCCACCAGGGAAGTCAGAATCAGACAAACTTAGGTATAGTTTCTGGCTCCACTATGAAAAATGATGTGCCATTGGGCATATCACTGATCTTTTAGGGATATTATTGATTCTTTCCACAAATGTCATCTCATGTATAAAATGAGGATAGTAATAAATACCTCATGGGTATTTGAAGATTAAATACAACATTGTGTTAGCATGCTAAGTGCAGTACTCAGGAAATGACACTGCTAACAGACCCTGCTGGGTTCCTACCCAATGGCCATTTTAGATCTTAATGTGTACACTGCCAACCCCTTCACACATGATTCAGCAAAAATTCCCAACTTGTCTAAGCCAAGTGCGCTAGTCTAATGCCCCTCACCAGTGATTGGATGTGTCACCAGAAGTGAATGTGTGACTCAGTTCAAGCTCATTCTGCTGGCCCCACGACAGGCCAGTAAATCAGGAAATGAGGTGTTGGGGCAAGGAGTAGCGACTTTATTTGGAAAGCAGAAGTCTGAGAAGATGGCCAATTAGTGGCCTAGAGAGCCATCTTACCCAAGTCAGAACTCAGGCTTCTTCTATGCTAAAGAGAGATGATATTCGTTTGTTTGGTTTGTTATTGCAAACTTCTTAGTGTCAGAATTCTCTGTTCTTGCATCTGTCCAAGCAGGTTAGGTCATGAGGTTCCTGTGAACCTGCAGTAAGACGAAAGTTATTCTCTATTTTGCGATTTTTATCTTTATCTGAATGCAAAAGCGGTGTACCCTCAAAGGTCAGAAGCTTGAGAATGGGCAACCCTGTATATTTTAGGATGTAGGCAATATTCTTAAAGCAAAAGCAACATCGTACAAAGGTTAAAGTAAAAGAAATAGATGCACTATGGAGTCAGAGTTGTTCTTTCCTATTATCTGGCCGCTGATACAGGAGGAGTAAACAGCTGGGTGGTAAGAGAGTACATGCGCTTGGACTAGGGCACTGGGAGGTTTCCGGGAGTTTCAAGGTTACAGAATAGGCAAGGAAACACGTGATGACAGCTTTTATGCATTTGTAAGTGGATACTCTTAAATATTTGGGATTTGTGAGTAATGAGTGGAAATTTCTGTTTGGGCTGGACTTCATTAGTATCAGTTCTTTGGGAACTGTGCTATGCAGACTATTGCTTTATAAGCATTTAAAAATTGTATGCACTATGGTGCTTTAAAAAATAGAGTAATTCACTAGTCTTGTTTCTGTGGAGAAAAGACACAAAAGAAAAGCTCTGTCTCTTGGAAACGTTTGAGGTCTTCCTGGAAAACTATTTTCAGCACTTGAGAGAATGTGAACAAGGGTTTTAACTGACAGATCTTTTCCTTCCTTGGGGGTCTGCTCTACCACCCTTTCTGATGAGGGAAGGGATTTTAATGAGAAAGACTCAGTTGTGGGGCCAATTTGAGTCTCTTTTGTTGATATCAAAAGTGGGGTGCTTCCTGAAAAAAAGGAACTGAGAATCACTGAGAACTTCTGAAGTCTGGAAAAGAACTCTGAATGTTTTATAGTCAGACTCCACTCCTTGATACTCCTTATAAATCTTTGCCCCAAAGTAGTCCTTCTAAGTTCAAATTGATTTATTTTTATCTTGCTTTTACTCCTGATAACTTTAAAGTTTTGTGTTTCCAAGAACTTGGAGTGTTTTCATGAATCATGTCTTTTTCTGATTATTTTAAGTTTTTTCTTACTCTGTGAAACTCAGGACTTTACAAAGAAGGATGAGTTAACAAAGGATGAAACCTAGCATCTGTCTGTGAGCTGCGAGTTCCTTTCCTTGGGAGTTTCACGGAATAATCTGCCAGTAATATGATGCATGATATTGTCTTGGCAGTTTATTATTTTGAGGCAATAGAACACAACACATTGGAAGGAGTTATCCTGATCTATCATATCAAGAATCTACAATTTATAGCTCTGTCTATCAGTAGTAAAAAGACACTCCCTGAGAGCTAGAAGGATTGTGCGTATATGTAGTGAGAAGACTATGGTCCTTTAAAAATATTTTGATATCATTCCATTTATATAATATCTGTGACTAGGGTGGAAATCATTTGTTAGCAAGTTTATATTTTGTGTAAGCATGAAATATGTGTAGTTGTTTAATATACATTATTATATTTAATCTCCTCCACAGTCCTATGAGGTGAATTATATGAATTCTCAATGCACAGATGAAGAGCCTGAGGTACAGAGGAAGTTAAATAAATTGTCTAAAGTCACATAACAAATCAGTGACAGAGAGACTCAACCCCAGGCTTTTTGATTCTTGATGGTGTTGTTGTTTTCATTTATTCACAGTTGCTTCTGTGAATACCTGTGGTTTTGATTCAGGATAATACTTTTTTTCATTACCACTTGTAAGAAAATATTTCAGAGATGATTTGCTCACCCAACTTTAAGGCCATGGTTAAAGGCCTTCTCAGTTTCCCTTCTGAGTTCTGAGTTTCCCTTCTCAGAACAACTGGTAAAGTCTGCATCCTATTTCCCTTATGGAGCTCCCACACTCCAGGATTATTGTTGTTTAGTTGCTAAGTCGTGTCCGATTCTTTGCAACCGCATGAACTGCAGCGCACTAGCCTTCCCTGTCCTTCAGTTTCCCTGAGCTTGCTCAAGCTCATGTCCATTGACTTGGGGATGCCATCCAACCATCTCATCCTCTGTTGCCCCCTTCTCCTCCTGCCCTCAATCTTTCCCTGCATTTGGATCTTTTCCAGTGAGTTAGCTCTTCGTATCAGGTGGCCAAATTATTGGAGCTTCAGTTTCAGCCTCAGTCTTTACAATGAATAATCAGGATTTATTCCCACTAGGATAGACTGGTTTGATCTCCTTGGAGTCCAAGGGAACCTCAAGAGTCTTCTCCAGCACCACAATTTGAAAGCATCAGTTCTTTGGCACTCAGCCTTCTTTATGGTCCAGCTCTCACATCTGTACATGACCAATGGAAAAATGGTAGTTTTCCCTGGCTATTAGGCATCCACCTTAATTTCCCAAGAGCCAGATGGCACAGGGCAGCCCCTATATCCTGGAACCTGTTAATTCAAATTCACTGACCCGCAGGAGGCTTTGAGAAGCCTAGCACAGTCACCCCACTCGCTGTACTTTCTGCCTCCAGCCCCAGCTGGTGTGGTTCTTCTTCCACCCAGCCCCGACCGGCCTTGACCATGGCCTTCTGTCATTTGGAGCTGAAGTAATAGTGTTTGCTTTTCCTCACATCTGTGATGGTTGGATGGCATCACCGGCTCAGTGGACATAGGTTTGGGAGGACTCCAGGGGTTGGTGATGGGCAGGGAGGCCTGGCGTGCTGCGGTTCATGGGGTCTCAAAGGGTCGGATACGACTGAGCGACTGAACTGAGCATATCATTGCCTTATGCTTCACCCTCAAGAGATTCTTTACATCTGACACAGCACCACTGTGCAGTTTAAATTTGTCTCTCGCCTTCTTAGTTGAACTGGTGTGACTGGAAGAGCTTTGGATGGAGACCCAGGTGGTTGCAGGCTCGGACTGGCCTTGAGCAGGCTTGGCTCACCTCCCTCAGTCTCAGCTCTCTCACCTGTAAAATAAGTAGCAACTCTCAATGCAGTAGTTCCTGTTTCAGGTAGGATCCTAACGTTTTGTGGTAAAAATTGGGGTTGCAAAAGTGCAAGGGTATCTGGGAACAAACTGAAAGAGAAATATTCAACCAGAAGGCAGTGTCTACATTCGGTAGATGTGACGCTTTCAGTATGGCTCATCCACACTTAAGTCATCATAACATGCCAAAAGATGTCATGAAGAATTTCTTTTGTCAAAATGACAGAACAGGACACAAAACTGGACTCTAGCTAATAAGGCAGTCATGGCCAGTATCTCCCTAGGTTAGTTGGAGGCCCATCATTAGAGCACCAGATGCTTATTGCAGGGTTCTGAGAGTCTCCTTTCCAGAAATCAACCTATGAATTCTGAGACCATTTGTTATAGCTCCTTTGCATTTGTGTTTTCTTCATTCTCTCTCTTTGTTTTATTTTTTTCTGATTAGGAGCTTCAGAAGCTGCTGAAGCTGCAGATTTTGCTATCATTGACCTGCCTTCCTCTTTGTTTGGCAGTTGATGAATCCTTGGGGAGAAGTGTCTGCAATCCTGACGGAGAGCCAGAAAATAGAGCTTCTGTGAACAGCAGCCCCTGGATGCCTGATTTTTCTGAAAGATAAGCTCTTGATCAGGCAAGCAGGGGCTTAATGATTTATGCCTTCATGCCCGACTCCAGATAAAGTTAGACTATATCCTAGAGTGTATATAGAAGGAAAAGTTATTACAGCACTTTACTGGTTGGTGATACATTCTAAAAAAAGAGAGAGAGACGTATTATTAAACAGCTTGTATTTGAAATGGTTTCCAAATTTCAGCAGCCCAGGGATAATGATAATAATAGAAGAGGCAGTCTTAAAACACTTTAGGGAGTCTCATCCTCTTCCACCAGGCTTTCTTTTTATTTAAGATTTAGCTTAGAGCTTTGTTCTGTATTTGTATTTTAGAAACAGAATGGGTGAAATATAGCATTTCGGAGGTTTAGAAGAAGCATGAGATTTTTTTTAAACCTCTCCCTATGTTTTTTTCTAAAGAAAATGATTATATTTTAATAACCTAAATAAGGGATGGGCTTAAGAGTCCACCTTAGAATTAAAAATAGGTGAAGAATAAAGTCAAGAGTCTAAGTTATAATACTAAATCATTCTAGAATGACTGAGAGGTTTTGCCTGTTTTGTTATTGATTAGCTGTCTCACTTAGATCCACCTCTTTGTGACCCAATGAACTGTAGCCCATACAACTCCTCTGTCTATGGAATTCTCAGGCAAGAATACTGGAGTGGGTAGCTATTCCCTTCTCCAGGAGATGTTCTTGACTCAGGGATGGAACTTAGACCCCACCCCCCACCCCCATTGCAAGTGGATTCTTTACCATCTGAATCGCCAAGCAAGTATTTTACCACTTAGATTCTATAATACTTTCTCCTTCATATCTATCCCAGTTTGACGTATTCCATGAGGTTCCTTAAAGGTCATGAGCCACCTCCTTGAATGGAACTTTCCCTAATAGGGCAGACCTTGATCCTCTAGGCAGTTGCCCTCAGATCGCTTCACCGTTTCTGTGTCCTCATTTGATTTCAGCGTGCTCTTTCTTCGGACCACTGACAGCTTCTGGGTCTCTAGGGGACTTCCCTCAAGCTGCTGCAGTCCCTTTGCCTGCATGTTCAAGGGGCCCAAAGAGTGGGTTTGCTGGGAGCACCCCTGTTCTCCAGAGGCCCTGGGCTGGTGGGTGACCGGTAGAAGCATGGGAGCTCAGGACTCTTTCTGAAGAGTTCTCACGATCCAGCCTTCTCATGTAGGACCTGGTTGGAGTCATCTTCCATGAGACTTTGAAATAGTTTCTTCCTCTTCCCTGTCCTAATTTCCTCATTTCCTTAGCAGTTTATTTTGAGAGCATTTTCATAACGCACATCCTATTGCAAAGTCTGCTTCTGGGGAACTTGACTGAAAATACAACTTTTCTGGTATCCCCTTTCTTTGAATTCTAACAGCGATCTTTGGTTGAACATTAGTAATACACTGTGTCACATTGCTCGATCAATTTTCACTCCAATGAGATTGTGATCTCTCTGACAGTGGTTGGAACCCTATCTTAATGTCTACTGTTTTTGCTTTGCTGTTTTATCCTGCATCTATATCCAAAAAGATTTTAGGAGTTTTACAACAAATGAGTAAGAAGGATAAAATAAAAACCAGTGGACAGAGGACAAAGGATGGGAAACAAAAAATAAAGGGAGGTGAAAAGAAGATAAATCAACAATTACTGACTGAGAAAAGCAACCAAAATCAGGAATAACATTTACCTTGTATCTCTTAGCAGCTAGGACAAAAATGGAAACATGATCCCCTTGCTTAGTTTTCAATGTTCAGTAGTATACAGTTGCTTTGGTTATCTATTGCTGTGTAACAAATTACCCCCAAATTTAGCAGCTTGAAACAGCAAACATTTATTCTCTCTCACAGCTTCTCAGGGGCAGGAAGCAGGGAGCTGCTTAAGTGGTGGTTCAGGCTCACAGTCTCCAACTGCAGTCAGGCTGTTGGCAGCAGCGGCCGTGCAGCAGGGCTTGACTGGAACCAGATCATCCAGTTCTAAGCTCACTGGTGTGGTTGCCTGCGGACCTCAGTTCCTCGCTGGCTGTTGTCCAGAGGCTTCCCTTCTACACCAGGTACTTCTTCACAGGTGGCCTGAATGCACTTATGACACAACAGCTGGTTTCTCCCAGAGTGAGTGATCTGAGAGAGGAGAGGAAGCCAAAACAGAAGATGTCATTCTTTAAGTGTCCTCTGGGAAATGCTAAGCTGTCAGTTCTGCCATGGTCACTGGTTTCCCAGTCCATTCCCAATGCAACAGGGAGGGGCCCACACAGTGTGTGAGCTGGGTGGAGCTGGAGATCACGGGGGGCCATTGTGGAGGATTATGACCACAGAAGGATATCATATGCATGTATTTCTCCTGAAAGTGAGGAGTAAAGCTGATAGTGCAAGGGAGGATTACACATGTACATTCTTTGTATGCTCCACATACTTGTCATGTGAAGGGTTTTCAATGAATATTTATGGATATGTAAAGCCTACTAGTCTTCTAGCATGCTCTCTCTATAAAGAAGAGTAAGTCAAATGAAGCTATTCAGAATAAAATACTCTGTGCTGGATACTATGCTGGATGCTGATTCAGGTACTTGTAAATCGATCTTCTTTTATAAAGTGTGGTAAGTATGTCACTTCCTCTTTATTTCTAATGCTAACACTCTAAAACGCGTGCTTAGATTTCTTCATCAGTTTCTCAATGAACCTGCCTTTGTCTAAATTCTCTTCATCCTATGTCTCCCTTTCATCATGTCATTATTGCTTAATGACTCATTACTAATAGAATAAAGTCCAATCTCCTTGACTTTTGCAAAAGCAGAATTTATCTATCCAAGTTTTTATTCCATTGCTTCCATCATGAGCCCTTTATTTCAGCCCGGAAGTATTATAACTGTATTCCAGATATCCATGCCTTTCTTTCACTCAACTAATTTTTGTATCTGTTTAATCCCCTTGGAATTTCTTATCCTAATATATGTTACCAGCAAGTGCTTGCTGAGTTGACCTCCTCAGTATTTCCTTTCTCTATTCCTCTGTCTTAGTTTGAGATCTCACTGTTTCTTAGCTAGATTATTAACTTTTTTTTTTTAACTTTCTGCCTGCTTTCTTAACCAATCCATGCTCCCAATTGCTCTATTGTTTTTATAACATGTCACACCAATCATACCATTTCCTTGCTTAAAAGGAACTCGCTTAGATCTTTCTCTCTTTTGAAGCTCTGTGATCATCTGTATTGTCTGGGTTACTCGTTTTGATGTTCTATAACATGTTTCCTCCTATTATCACTTAACTTTTCTCTTTCAGTCATTTATTCATTTGTTAATTCAACATATCCTTTGAATACATATGATATGCCACATACCATGCTAAATCCTGGGGGATATAAAGATTAAGAGAAACAGACCCACTTTCTGCTTCCATTGTCTTTAGAGTCTTGTGACAAATAGGGACAAAATTAAGTAATCACATTAAAGAGAAAGTACTATAAAGGGAGGACATGTGATTGTATAAAGGCATATACACAGAAACCAGCCCGAGACCCAGGCTTTAAGAGAGGCTCCTCTGAGGAAGTGCCTTCTGAACTGGGACCTGAAAGTGGGCAGAAAGCACGTAGTGAAGAGAGCGGGGGAGAGTGAGGGTGAGAGAAGGCTTTAAGTGATGCAGTGACATGGGTATAGGCCGTGTGATGGGGCAAGCGCATCGAAGAAGGGCGGGGTGACTGGACCCAGGAACAGAAAAAGGATATCAGTAGAAAAACTGGTGAAACCTAAATAACATACGGCGTTTAGTTGATAGTAACATACTAACGTCGTTTCTAAGTTTTGACAAACATATCACAGTAACAGAAAATGGTGACGCTAGGGGGAATTGAAACTGAGGGGGCTGTGTATGGAAACGCTCCACTACCTATTAGCTTTTCTGCAAATCTAAGATTACTCTAAATTAAAAGATTATTTAAAGAAGAAAGAAAGATGGAAAGTTCCAGGGACCTTGTGCACCATCTTAAGAATGTTGGTCTTTATCTTGCAGTGAGTATAAGGCTGTGATGGTTTCAGACAGTGGATGACACAGCAGAGCTGCATGTGAAAATATCACTGGGATGGGGGCAGTGTGAATGGATTAGAGGGGCAACTGGGTGGGCAAAAGAGGCCAGGTGGGACACTGTTAACAGTTATTTGACAAGAACTAGATGAAGGTGGGACAGACTCTCTTTAGTAAGATATGTATATTCATCAGACATATTTTGTGGATGAATAAATGACTAGACAAATACATGAACTAATGGAAAAGGATCAGATCAGGTGAAGTCAGCCTTGGCAGGTGCGTGGGGACACTGTCCCAGACTTGAGGACTGGAACCTGTGATTTCCAACAGAATCAACAGACTCTTCCTCAGGGTTTTCCCTCTTACTTGCAAGGACCTTACTCCAGAAATGGGTGGTTCCTTGTCTTATTTTCAGAATGGCCAGTGCTTGCCCACAGGTTCTGGGAAGGGCACTGAAAGTAAAGGCAGAGCTTCGAGATACACTTGGAAAGAAGATTTGAAAGTATTCGACACCAGAAAATGTAAGCAAGTCAAGATGCAGTGAGACATCTGCACAACGGTTCCTTATTTGGAGCAAGTTCATTCTGCAGATAATCTGTATTTTGCTCTTTTGGCAATAGAAGTGATCTTAACTTTCTTAGAGCACCTGCAATTAGAAGATCTTCACCTCCTGAGGGAGTTTCTAATTTCCTTACAGAGACAGGAAGCCAGGGGAAGGGCTGTGTATGGGGAAGGTGCCATACCAAGAGTTCTGTTTTCTCACTTTGGTGAGATCCAGCAGTTTGGGCAGGGGCAGGTCTGCCTTTTCTGCAAACTTTTCTCATTTGAAAAGACAGTTTATGGTTTTTAAAGAATTATATCTTGAACTAATTAGCTTGAAGATCAGGAGGAGACTGCTGAGCTGCTTTGAATCTAGAGGAAGAAGAAACTAAGAATGATTAATATTCCAAGATTATTTCAGCCAGGCAACCCTGAAGATCCCAGTTTCTCTCCTAGAACCTTTCTTCTAACATCTGAGCTCAGGGTATAGAGAGAGTTATCATTATCTGTGTTTGTTTTCTAACACATGACCAGTTTTAGCCAATAGAGTTTATATCATGGATCTCAGAGGTTAATCTTTCCCCTTTCTTGTCTCCTCTCTGCCCCAGACATACATTCATTTGACTGGCAGCCTGGAAAATTGAAAAATGCCACTGGGGTTATTAAGGTTGAAATCGTTTCTGCTCCTTGAAGCTCTGCAAGCTTGTTATTGCTGCACGTCTAATATTCAGGCATCAGAACAGCAAGTATTGTTCTTAGCTTGCTTGACATAGGCCCATCTCAGCTGTAACACCCAGAGAGAATGAAGGGGTCTCAAGATGTCATTTCTCTACACTGAAATAGAGCCTTTTAGTCGATTACAATGGAGTCCCCAAAGTTATTAGAATATATTCTGTGTCTTTGTGCACACACGTTTGTTTTACTTTTGTTTTTGTTAAAAGGGTAAACCTGGAGAAAAGGAAAAAAAAAGAATCCTCCATAACCCATTCTTTTAATAATTGCCTGTGCACACACTGAGTCTACAGTGACTTCTCCTGTTTCTGTAACTGTTTACTTGGCTCCTTTATGAGATACGTATTCCTTACCTGGACTGGAAGACCATGACACAGCGTCATGCCTCTCCTGTAGCTCTGAACTTGGCTCCTTTATGAAATACGTATTCCTCACCTGGCCAGGAAGACCGTGATGCAGCGTCATGCCTCTCCTGTAGTTTTGAACTTGGCTCCCCATGAGCCATTTACCATGCGTTGAGTCTGTCTGTAAGATGGAGATATTATTTTAGTGGCTCTTTTTTTCACAATAATGACTCCAAGTTGTATAATTTGTATTGAGTCATTATGATGTTAATATATATAAATATTAAGAAAACCATTGGGAAAAAGTTACTCTGTAATTGAGAAAACCTACTTTCCGCTGTTAATAACTTCTTCATTAATTTTTTCCTCATAAAAATATTGAAGGACTTTAATTCATTTTAAAACCTTACGAACATTTATTTAAAAAGAAGAAAGCATTTCTCACCCCACCTTAGTAGCAGGAAAAAATACTGCCCCTCCCCTGGAAAACTTCCATGCTGTTTAAACACAACAAAGAAAGAAAATAAAGACACTCCAAAGCCAGCGTACCCCATGGTAACAAGAGACTTCAGAGAGATTCTTCAGGAGAGAGAATTTGTTTCTATTTAGCTTTAGGGAAATAACATTTTTATCATGTTGCCCCAGGCAAACAATTCAATATTAACAGTAATGTCTGTTTATGACTAAGAATAGGAGGATGGAAAATAGTCTACAATAACAAAAAACCCTGATCATAAAACTGAACTTAAATCCATGTCCATCAAAAATTCCAGCATGTAGTTGGCTTACTACTACGCTGGTGTATCAATCAGGGTCCCTGCAGATTTCATTACTGATGGTTCAAATGAGAAAACTTTAATAGAAGGAATACTTAAAGTGGGATCAAATGAGAACGAATGAAGGAGGAGCAGGTGGTCCACTCAGGACTGAAGCAGGTAGTCATGACCTCGCCCTGGCTGAGAGGCTGAAGAGAGGAAATATGCAAACCAGACCCCAGTGAACCCTGAAACTGTGGAGGGAGAGGGTTGCTGTCAGAAGGAACGGACAGAGTTGCCACCATAGAAAGCAGAACGAGCGTGGAAGAGACATGCCAGCTTCTTCTCCCGCCAACCATCTCCCGCGTCTCTCTGTTGGCCAACCTTGCCCAGAAGGCGGCCAGCAAGAGAGCCCAGGAGTGTGGTGGGCATGGACCACCTTCTGAGCAAGAAAGGGAGGGGGAAAAGGAAGCATATCCAGAACAGTTGATCTCTGGGTCGCTAGAGAGTTAGCATTATTGATGTCTAAAGAACTAAATTATTATACAACCCACTCCAGTATTCTTGCCTGGAATATTCCGAGGACATAGGTGCTGGGCAAGCTGCGACTCTACGAGGTCACAAAGAGCTGGACACGACTGAGCAACTAACACTTACCATTTATGCTTCTTACCCTTCATGAGAAAGAAGCTAGAAGTTCCTTATTTTGTTTCATACGAGATGAAGATTTCAAAATTATCATAGGCAGGTTTTTCTCCTGCTTTGCAAAAATATCTCAAACTTTATCTAATACTCCAATATCTATATGTGAAAGTGAAAGTTGCTCAGTCGTGTCTGACTCTTTGCGACCCCATGGACTGTATAGTCTCTGGAATTCTCCAGGCCAGAATACTGGAGTCAGAATATTGGAGCGGGTAGCCTATTCCTTCTCCAGCGGATCTTCCCAACCCAGGAATCGAACTGGGGTCTCCTGCATTGCAGGTGGATTCTTTACCAACTGAGCTATGTGGGAAGCCCTATATAGGAATTTATAATTTCCAAAGGACTTTTTACAGACTGTATCTCATTTAACCCAAACTAATGTCCTAAGAGGTAGGCATTATTTGATTTATTTTACAGATGAGGAGACGAGGTCAGAGCATAAAATGACTTTCCCAATATCCTGAATCAGAATTAGAAGCATCAAAATGCAAACCTAAGTCACTTGACTCCAGCCCCTAGGTTGTTTGTCTTATACCACTCTGCCTTTTTCAGAATAATAATGTCATAAATTTGTCATAGCAGCTATACCGAAGAAGAACAGAACTGTCTGTTCCTTGCAGAAAATTACATTTTCAGGGGAATTAGAATCTTCAGATCAGGTAAGCTTAGTTTCAGCAAGTAAAGGACAGTCCAAATTATCAAGTCCAGCTGAAGGAAATGAGGCAGGGAGAGATTCAAGGAGATTCGAAAAGCAGAGACTGGAAGGACATCCCAAGGAAGTAAGGAGGAATCTTTTAAGAGGAATGTGCATTTCTGAGAGTGTTTGGTAGAGAGCATTAAGGATGTGAGCAAGGCTTCTTGAGTGTCAGGCAGAATGCTGCAACTTTTCTTTCTCTTTTGGATCTTTTTCTCTTTTGACTGTGCAGCCTGCGGCATGTTAATTCCCCAAACATGGATCGAACCCCTCCCCACTGCAGCGGAAGCTTGGAGTCTTAACCACTAGACCTCCAGGGAATTCCAAACAGCATTTCTTAATGTAAGCTTCATTCATGGGCTGCCTACAGCAGAATCACCTGGGTTACTCATGACACAGGCCTACACAAGATCACCTCTGCCTTAGAGTCAGATCTGTTTGAGAGGAACTGTGCAGTGGGGCATGTGATATGTCCTGTTCATTAGTCCCCTACCCTGCCCCCACGTCCTCTCCCCTCCTGCACAATGAGGTGGAGAGTCATTTATGGAAGGCAAATTTAAGCAGCTTGACTAAAAAGAACTCTGTAACAGAACTGTAAATGTTTGGTCACTGTTCAGTTTTCTGGCATGCCTGAATATAAGCCATCTGATTACCTCTCTATCATCCCAATGTCTTTCTTTGCTGCAATCACACCTTCTGAATACGTTTTTGAAAATGTATTTTCTAATTTTATGCTTTAATAAACAAGGTATATTAAACACAAATTGACTTTTCAGACTCTTACAGTGCCTTGAGTTAAATATTTTAAACATCAGTTATGGTGAACATTAAAGATGTGAATGCAGTAAGTTGGGAAAGTGGGTTGAAACTGTATGGATGATAAGATTGTTTTTACAAAGGAATCCCTGATACCAGCATATGTTCTTGTTATTTAGTCTCACTTTCATAAAAGTAATGTGGTGAATGAACATCTTGCAAGACCTGTAAGGTGAGATAATATGGCTGGCTTTTTTTGTTTTTGCAAAATTACCAACAGATGAAGTCATTTCCAAGATACTTCCTAATCAACACGAAAAGCTTCTTTTCTGTTTTTATCATCATGTTTTTGCAGCATTCAGAACATCATGTGTTGTCAGTTTGCTTTAAGATTCAAGTGTTTGGGTGCAAGATATCTGTGGTTATAGTATGTTTATTGTATAGAATGAAATATTGATTTTCACTGTTTTTCAATAAAGGTTTTGTTGATCATTTGGAACTTCATTCTGTAGAATATGAATGCTCTACCTCCCTACACTGTTATAACTTTCTTTCCATTTGGAACTCCATAATCTAAGTAATCTCTCAACAAATGGCATTTCAAATCATGTTTAATAATGGCTTTAAATAATTGACCAGGGCTGGCTATAACTTAACTGTGACTCTATAAGCCATGTGTGTAGATTGGCCTTGCTGATTTATGGGGAGGCAGAGATATTTTGTGGCTCAGTGACAAATCTGTCTGCAAAGCAGGAGATTCAGGAGACACAGGTTCAATCCCTGGGTGGGGAAGATCCCCTCAGGAGGGCATGGCAACCCACTCCTGTATTCTTGCCTGGAAAATTCCATGAACAGAGGATTCTGGTGGGCGTAGTACATGGGTCCACAGGACTGAACCAAAAAAGATAAGTAGTAACTAGTAATCTGAGGTTGAGTTAGAGCCACATGTAGAATTTTCCTTTCTCTATTGTAATTTAAAATGGCAACTATATTGCTTCCCCCCCACCCTAACAAACAATAGTAGCATTATCGATTACTCATAAGAACAAGGCCTGTTGGTTGGTTTTTTCCCCATTACTGGGTCATGTTTTAGGGTAGGTATATTTTGAGTTGTTTTTCCAGTAATGGTCACGGACTTGAATTAATTCGTTAATCCAAGAGAGCAGTCTTGGATTAACTAATCTGTGGTTTTGATTTGGCTGACTTGGGTGGAAGCTGCAATCTATAGTCATGGAACAAAACCAAAATAAACAGCTTATTTCAGAATTAACTCAAGAATCTGACCTCATTTGCAACATGCTCTACACCAGAGTTTATTGGTTTTAACCTAATGGATATTTTTAAAATTAAAGTCCTTATCTTTGGGGACTTTTCCAGAAAACCCAGCAATTACTTTTTCAAAAATCCATTATTTCTTCAGGAGCATATTTGATAAGAGACAGAAGAAAATATAAGCATCATATATTTTGGTATAAAGATAACACAGCAATCGCTGTAGTAATTTCCTGTAAGTTCTTATCAAAGCAATTGAAAGCAAACAATTGGAAAGTGAAAATTAAATGTGATCACCTTTTTTGGAGAGTGTGCTCACAATGCCAAATAATCAATTGTATTGATTTCCCTCCTTCTGAGCTGACCAGTTGCTTTGTTTTCATGCAGTGTCACCTCAGCATGCAATTCAGAGCACTGTCTAGAAAGAGACCTTAACAGGTGTTATCACTGGGCGAGGCCATTACAGTTAAGATGGTGCTTTTATAAGACCTGACACTGACTTGAATGTTATTAATTCCTGGACTGATATTAAAAGAAAAAAATCACTCAGCTATTCTTTTAAGGTTTAATTACATATATGCATATGTGTATGTCATTTCCCACACCCAATTTTCTTTGCCGTCTGTTACACTATTACTGGAAAGCAGATGTTTATTATAAGTTATATTTCTTTAATATGTGGCTAAGTGAAGATATGGGGTTGAATTATTTACTTTTTTGAACTTACGCGTAAAACATTAAACTATACTAATATAGTTTAACAGAAACTGTTTAAAAATAGGAGCAACTGGGGCGCAGTATTTCATGAGTGAATTCTAAAGCTTTCATGCTGAAAGCAAACCAGGAGGTAATAACAATTGAAAGACTCCAAATGCATCACGTCTGAAAAAAGAAAAGATAAGCCGAAGGTATCAGGGACTTCCTGTCGTATTCATTTCTTCTTGCTGTCCACACTACTGTAAGCCAACTGAGTTTTTTCAAAATTCTTGGTTGGAAATTTGCTTTCAAGCTAATATGAATTTTTCTATTCTGTAAATAGAGATTATTAATATTTATTATTAACTTGGTCATATCCTGAAATTAAATAAAATTCAACTACAGTTCAAGGTTTCCCCCCCAGTTGTCTTTACTTGCACTACTGCACAGAAAAACAGCAACAGAGAACTGCTGATCCCCATCCTTTCAGGTTGACAGTCATTGCTATTTTTCCTTTTCCTGTTTACCATTTGAAATTTTGGCATTTCTGCTCTATATTGATATGAAACAGAAAAGCTTGACTTGACAAGAAATTGAAACTATTTATATATTTTGTTTCTTTGTGGTTTGAAACATACCCTGGTTTCTGCATTGGAAAGCAGTGTTTTTCAACTGAGTGATTTTTGCAGCCCCTTCTTTTCTGTGTTCCCCACGCCCCAAGGGCAGGTGGTGAAGTGTGGAGACATTTTTGATTGCCAAGACTTGGGAGTGGGAGGGCTACAGGAACCCAGTGACTAGGGGCCAGAGATACTGCCAAACATTCTGCAATGCTCAGAACAGTCCAACAACAAAGAATTAGCTAGCCCAAACATCAGTCGTGACAAGGTTAAGAAACCCTGTTCCAAAATATCCCTCTCCAGGCGAGAGAATAGCATTGAAACATGTATATTATCATATGTGAAACAGATTGCCAGTCCAGGTTTGATGCATGATATAGGGTGCTCAGGGCTGGTGCACTGGGATGACCCAGAGGGATGGGATGGGGAGGGAGGTGGGAAGGGGGTTCAGGATGGGGAACACAAGTGCACCCATGGCGGATTCATGTAAATGTATGGCAAAACCAATGCAATATTGTAAAGTAATTAGCCTCCAATTAAAATAAATAAATTAATTAAAAAAACAAAGAAATAAAAACCCCCCTCCAAAAGCTGGCTTTACCCCTAAATCCATCCCAACACATCTCTGGCTTTCAACTGCCGGGTTTCCACGGCTTGTTCACCCATTTCCTAGTTCACACTAACAATTCCACTCCACTCCACTCTGCTATTGAGAGTAACATGACTTCGTACAATTCTAAGACTTTAAAAAGATCTTAACGTCTCCTCTTTTTCAATTGGGAAGCATTTGATCTTCCTGGCTTATCTATTTTGTTCTTTTTTAGCATACTGTTCTAAGTGCTTCTTCACATTTACTAACTCACTTTATGCTCAAAACATCCCTATGAAGAAGATATTATTAACATCAACCCCATTTTAAAGGCAAGGAAGCCAAACCAAGGTAACTTGGAAAAGGTCGACGCAGTTAGCAAGACTTATGTTCCTTTGAGTCTCCCTTTCATCTCTCCTCCTCTCAACAGCCTTAATCTTTTGCTGTTTCTACCACATTCCTGTAAGCTCAGACTCTTCTGACACCACAGTAATGTGATTTTTAGGTAGCACTGAGCGCTGTCCTTGGCTGGCTGGCTGGAGAGAACTGTCCTGCTGACTCGGTTTCCCTCATCCCACTTTGGGGTCTCAGCTTGAAGGGTCCTCCGCCTGTGGAGTAAAACCGTGTGGAGACCATGGTGGTACCGGAGGACTCAAGCGTTCACGCTTGCTCTCCTAGAGTGTTGGCCGTCTGTGTCAAGCACTGTCAAGGTGCTTTGCACGTATTATCTCAACTGGTAGACATTGTGAAGCCTACTGCATGCAGAGGAAATGAAGACTGAGAACTCAGCTACTAACTGCGGGTGTTGACTGGTGATGCATAGAGTGAGGTGCGGCATTCAGAACCATTGATTTAAAGCCCTCACTCTTTCCATGGGATCCTGTTAACCCATGTCCTGCCAATAGTCAGGGACTGGCCTAACATGGCTGGGTTTGTCCATGGTAGAGCCTGGCTACTTTCTGTCATGCATGGAATGGCTTTCAGATGACCGCAATGGCTTGATTCATACTGGCCTGGTGTTCTCAAAGTCAGAAAATATTTCATTCCTCTTTACTGTCTCTTTTGAGGCCACAGTAGAATTGGTTTCATACACTTATTCAACAGCTAACATAATCCAGCAGTTTTGCTAGTTGCTGCAGTTCTGGGCTAGTCTCTTAGACTTCTGGAGACAGGGGCACCCAGGAGAAGCCGCAGCGGGGTCTATGGTCTGACAGCTTCGTTTGGTGCCAGGCCGCTCCTCCATGATGTTCCATCTCAGTCAGCTAACTCCTCTAATCTTTAGGTTGCCCAGCTTTCACACTGGGATAGGAATACCTTAAATCACAGATTGTGGGGAGTCTCAAAAGTCCCAACGCAATTCACTAACATGGAGCAAACAGAGAGCAAAACCCCCTACAATTCCCGCTCGTTTCAGGTAGCCATAGGTTCCCAGCAGCAAGTGCCTGAAAGCAAATAAAACATCCCCAAAGTGCTTGGGCATTAGAAAAGACAGATGTCACCTGTCTGATAACAGATGGGAGAAAAGAGAAGGTGAAATGTGGAACTTCCGCGGGAGATTCTTTAAGTAGATGTATTCTAGTATTACAACTCTTTTTGTAGTTTTGCTCTGGGGAAAGTGGTTTCTCTTTGCTTGCTTAACCTGTGTTGTAGAATTCCTGTGTGCAGCCTGGCAAATTACTGCCATATCCTGTTTCAGAGATGGCTGCTCTTCTGTCATGGGTAGAAATTTTCCAGTGCATAAAAGTGTGAAAGTGTATTATGAGGGTGTGAATGTTTTTGTAAGCAAGATATGTTAGATGTTATTTCTACCCACAATTTACTTTTGTGCTTTTTTGGAGTGCTTTGTAAAATCTTTCAAAATACCATCTAGATGGTTTCAGTCCCTGTCCCTCAAGTTAATCTCCATCACCTGCGTGTTCCCTTATCTGTCTGGTTATGGCAGGCATCAAATTTTGGTAGATCATTAGGCATTCCTCAACTCTTTCTGCCAGCCATTCTGGAGACTGGAAAAATCAAGACTCACCTTGTCAGAATCCCTTTGTCATTCCGAGAAACAGTTCTACCCAATAAAATACAAACAGAAGTCCAGAAAGGGGTCAGGGAGGACTTCTACTTCTTCCTAGTAAAGTGACATATACCGCATACACCGTAAGTACCAATCAGTCCTCCTTTGCTCCACTCCCATCCTCTGTCACCCTTTCATTCTTGTTGTTGCTGCCTTGAATGAAGTTGTGATGACTGGAACTGCACCTTGTGATAGCTGAAGGAGATTCCCACAAATCACAGAAATTCCAGCTTTTATCTTCTGAAATTGCAGAACTAAATACCAGCAACTGCCTCCCTCTAGGCTTTTTGTTACATGAAACAAGAAAATCCCTATTGCTTTGAATTGCTGTCCATAACTTTTTTTTGTTACTTGTAACTGATTAAATTCTGGATATGGTAACTTTGACCAACATATTCCATTCACCTCATAGATTCTCATAGATTTCCATTTCTTGTCTGCTAAAAACTTTGCTCTTTCTCAAAACATAAATGTTTGAACCAACAACTGCATCAGGAGTATATTCTTTTCTTTTTATGATAATTATTAAACACTGCCTTGGACATCCCTTTTACTTCCTGACTTTGCACTGTTAATGCGATTTATTTTGCACTATGAATACCTTCCATTTGTTGCTTTGCTGTCCTGTAGAGAGATGTTCTTAGCGCTATTCCTATGTTTTGCTTTGTGTCTCTGAGTCATAAAGCCTAGTGATTTTTTATTCCTTTAAGATGAGTAATACAGAGCTCTCTTCTCATTAGACACTTCAGCAGGTATTTCTGATGGATGGACACACCGCATATTGAATTCTGCCAGCTGCTACTAGGCAACCAGAGGGTGTCGGTGTGTGGGGGTATATTCACACTCACAGAGCTGGGCTCGATGTGCTCTCATAGTGTCACTTACTTCAGCTAAGAAAGAGCCAGACTTGGAACTGCATCTGCCCCCGCCCTCGCTTCTTTAGCTCAGAACTGCTTTTCTCAACAGCGTCCCACCGCAGGATTCCTTTCAGAGCTCAAGCCCTGAACATTTATGTGGCTTGTACATTAAGAGAGCTCTTTTTTTCAAAGTGCAGATCTTTTCTCCTTGATTTGGTATCTGACTGTGGTTATTTCTATTCTTAAACATCAATGATTCATATTATATAACAGTAGTTATTCAGAATGAGAAGGTATAATATAAACTAATAAGGCACCTTCAGCTGTGCATTGCTTTATGGCACTTGGGTGATTTAATTTTTTTCATATTTTATTTCTAGCCATCCCTATCATTTCATTGCACACACAATATTTCCTTTACATAAAAATTTACTTTTTTTTTTCCTTAAAGGAAAACATTGAAAAGGGCAATGGATTTCAACCTTTTGAAAGTCAGCTTCTTTTTTAAACACAAATGCTTGAAAACCCTTATTAATTAGAAAGAAAACAGCACCACCCACATTCCTTTTGCTTCTCTGTGTCATCTTTGACAGTTACGAGAGACAAATATGTTCTCTCTCATTACTACCACTGTTCAAGCAGTAAAACTCAGAAAGAAGACGTGCAAACAAAATGCCAGAACATGGATGTCAGTTCTACACGGACATAGGCTGACACAAGCATGATTCAATCCTAGAGACAGAGAACACCCAACATCATCTGTTTTTCCGTATTATCAGGAACCTGAAGTTTTAAATAGCTCTTCGATGTCATTTCTTCAGGAACTGATTGAATATCCTTATTTCTGATTTGAGAGCACTAAGGGGAAGACAGAGAAAGCCTACCTTTCCGTCTTCGAGATTCAGAAGGAATGGTAACTCGGAAAGACTGTTTGATTGGAATTTGTTTAAGAACAAGATGAAGACTATAACACATCTTTAAAAACTCTGAAGTCATCTTCGTGCTTGGCCCAGGGCTGGCCCACTCTTGTCCTTCTGGCATGTAGCAAAATCTAACTTCTGGATGGTTTCTGTTTTGTAGTCTTCCAGCTAGATTCCCGCCTGAAAGGCAGAAAAGCTGCTGGCAAATGCATTTGCTGCACCAGAGTCCTCTGAGACGAAAGTGTTGGGGATGTAGAGCTGTTATCACACCCCTTGCAGTCTCATTTTCACTTGCACCTCAGCTATACACTCATGGCTTCCTGACAACCCACTTGATTACAGTGTGGAAATGTCTAGGTTCAAAGCCAGGCTGACGTCCTGGTCGACTCATGGAGCTTGTTTTCCCTTCCTTTCCCTCTACTGCTTTGTTTCGACCTCTTCTAATGAAAGAAGTAGAGTCTTTTGACTTCTGGCTTCTGTATTCCACTCACTTTTGTTGTTGATAAATGGAAGTGTCATAGCAAGGCTGCCTGGATGTGGCTGCCGAACAGAAAATACCCCTGGCTGGAAGACCCACCAGGACCTGCCTGCCTGACACCCGCCGGAGACGCAAGTATCGCAACCCCCAGCGGCCGAGCCAGACCCTCCACCAGCCCCTCTTCCTGCCCAAGCAGCATTTCTTCGCAGCCACCCCTGCCTGCTGCTCTTTCTACCTTTCTCCAAGCAACTGTCCGCATCCTTGTAAACATCCTGGGGGGGCATGTTGTGGGCACTGAAACTTCTGAACTAGCTTACCAGGCTTGTGGTTCTTGAAGTGGGGTGTTTCCTGAGAGCATGTTTCCTTGGAGTGGAAGATGTTGGAAAAATCACTAAAAATAACGTCCGTTACTAACACCTTTTACAACTGAAATACCATTTCATACAGCATCTCAGTAGACTGACAGGAAATGCTGTCATCAAAGTGGGGTTATTTATCTGCACTTTAAAGATGTGAAGATACCTTTAAAAAAGTCACCCAGCTTGTGAAGTCAGGATCAAATTCAAGTCTGTGGTTGCTACCTAATTTTGACATGCCATCCCATGTCATTTACAATACTCATTAATGACCTTTCTAAGGCCATCAATGCCTTTGAGAATCTGGTAAAAGCTGTGAACGTTTTCAAAGAAACACACACAAATATTTGTACACACAGTGTTGTCACATAAGCTTAAGAAGCTCAGCTGTGCTCTAGTTCTTGAGCCCTGACCAGCAGACAAATGGCCGCACTTGGGGGTGGGAAGGTGTGAGCAACGATGGGACAACCCAGGCCATCCATCAGCCTGTCAGGACAGGGGAGCCACGCCAAACAAAGCCAGCTGCCGATGTATTTCAATAGTGATTACATTTATGTGACTACACATTGTTTCCATTGGCTGCGTATCTGCGCCAGACGTCCTGCTAAGCGCTTTTCAGGATTGGTTCCTCCCACGCTCATTGCAACTCTCTGAGTTAGGTACCCGTGTTGTCCCATTTTCCAAACAGGAACTGAGGTTTAAACAGTGTGTCCAGTGTCAAGATCACTGGGCTGGTCAGTGATTGAGGTGGGATTTGACCCTAGGCTGTTACTTTCGGATCCTGACTCCTTACCCGTTATGCAAACACACATCTTGAGTTGTGATATGAAGCCAACAACACGGGTTTTCTGAGGCCTGTCTTCTTTACGATCTAAAGGTGGGTATGCCAGGAAGGGCTCACTACTAGTCTTTTAAAGACAGTACCCATGATGAAGGCTCCGTGTCCTGTGCCTAAAAAGGCCCCCTTGAAATACTGTTATGTTCTCCTCTATGATTTCTGATTGACAACAATGCTCTTCTTCCTTGCAGTGACCTTGTTTCATGGTGCTACTCTACGGTGTTTTATGACTGGGAGAACTTTCCTCTGGAACCTAAATTGTGAATCCCTTGGGTGGGCTCCACCTCTCCATACACATTGTATATCCTACAGTAGTGCTCCTGAAGCCTTACCATGTACACTGGGCACTTGGGCATCTTGATAAAGTGCAAATTGTGCTTTAGTAGGTCTGGGGGTGGGTCCTGGGATTCTGTATTTCTGACACATTTCCTGCTGATGCCAATCCTACTGGCCTATGAATCACGACATGAGTAAAACACACTTTATAGGTTGCTAACTATCAACCTATGTGAGGAGCCAGCAGCTACACATATACCAGGAACAGGTTTATTTATTCAATAAACCTTTACTGAGCTCCTATTGTGTGCCAGATTTAAGAAACAGTAGATATTAACTCTGGATCAGACTTCATTTGAAGTCTTACTTAAAATTTGAATTTGAAATTCAGACTTAAATTGACGAAACTAGGGAAAACCACTAGACAATTCACGTATGACTTAAATCAAATTCCTTATGATTATATAGTGGAAGTGACAAATAGATTCAAGGGATTAGATTTGATACAGTGCCTGAAGAACTATGGATGGAGGTTTGTCACATTTTTGTACAAGAGGCAGTGATCAACACCATCCCCAAGAAAACGAAACGCAAAAAGGCAAAATGGTTGTCTGACAAGGCCTTACAAATAGCTGAGAAGATAAGAGAAGCTAAAGGCAAATGAGAAAAGGAAAGATACATCATTTGAATGCAGAGTTCCAAAAGAGAGGAGAGATAAGAAAGCCTTCCTCAGTGATCAGTGCAAAGAAATAGAGGAAAACAACAGAATGGGAAAGACTAGAGATCTCTTCAAGAAAACTAGAGATACCAAGGGAACATTTCATGCAAAGATGGGCACAAGAAAGGACAGAAATGCTATGGACCTAACAGAAGCAGAAGATATTAAGAAGAGGTGGCAAGAATACACAGAAGAACTGTACAAAAAAGATCTTCCCGATCCACATAATCATGAAGGTGTGATCACTCACCTAGAGCCAGACATCCTGGAATGTGAAGTCAAGTGGGCCTTAGGAAGCATCACTACAAACAAGGCTCGTGGGAGTGGCGGAATTCCAATTGAGCTATTTCAAATCCTGAAAGATGATGCTGTGAAGGTGCTGCATTCAATATGCCAGCAAATTTGAAAAACTCAGCAGTGGCCACAGGACTGGAAAAGGTCCACTTTCATTCCAATCCCAAAGAAACTCAGTGCCAAAGAATGCTCAAACTACTGCACAATTGCACTCATCTCACATGCTAGTAAAGTGATGCTTTAAATTCTCCAAGCCAGGCTTCAGCAATACGTGAACCGAGAACTTCCAGATATTCAAGCTGGTTTTAGAAAAGGCAGAGGAACCAGCAATTAAATTGCCAACATCCACTGGATCATTGAAAAAGCAAGAGAATTCCAGAAAAACATCTATTTCTGCTTTATTGACTATGCCAAAGGCTTTGACTGTGTGGATCACAACAAATTGTGGAAAATTCTTCAAGAGATGGGAATACCAGACCACCTGACCTGCCTCTTGAGAAACCTGTATGCAGGTCAGGAAGCAACAGTTAGAACTGGACATGGAACAACAGACTGGTTCCAAATAGGAAAAGGAGTATGTCAAGGCTGTATATTGTCACCCTGCTCATTTAACTTACATGCAGAGTACATCATGAGAAATGTTGGGCTGGAGGAAGTACAAGTTGGAATCAAGATTGCCGGGAAAAATATCAATAACCTCAGATATGCAGATGACACCACCTTATGGCAGAAAGTGAAGATGAACTAAAAAGCCTGTTGATGAAAGTGAAAGAGGAGAGTGAAAAAGTTGGCTTAAAGCTCAACATTCAGAAAACTAAGATCATGGCTTTGGTCCCATCACTTCATGGCAAATAGATGGGAAACAGTGGAAACAGTGGCTGACTTTATTTTTCTGGGCTCCAAAATCACTGCAAATGGTGAGTGCAGCCATGAAATTAAAAGACACTCACTCCTGGGAAGGAAAGTTACGACCAACCTGGATAGCATATTAAAAAGCAGAGACATTACTTTGCCAACAAAGGTCCATGTAGTCAAGGCTATGGTTTGCCAGTGGTCATGTATGGATGTGAGAATTGGACTATAAAGAAAGCTGAGAGCTGAAAAATTGATGCTTTTGAACTGTGGTGTTGGAGAAGACTCTTGAGAATCCTTTGGACTGCAAGCAGATCCAGCCATTCCATCCTAAAGGAGATCAGTCCTGGGTGTTCATTGGAAGGACTGATGTTGAAGCTGAAACTCCCGTACTTTGGCCACCTGACGCGAAGAGTTGACTCATTTGAAAAGACCCTGATGCTGGGAAAGATTGAGAGCAGGAGGAGAAGGGGACGGCAGAGGATGAGATGGCTGGATGGCATCACTGACTCAATGGACATGGCTTTGGGTGGACTCCGGGAATTGGTGATGACAGGGAGGCCCGGCTTGCTGCAGTTCATGGGGTGGCGAAAAGTCGGACACGACTGAGCAACTGAAGTGAAATGAACTTGGCATGAACTTAGCATGTGTGAGCACTTGTCACGTGGAGGCTCTGGTAGAATCACATAAGTGTGAAAGCATGTTGCACATGCAGATCTGAAATTGGTTTCCTCAACTGTGTGAAGAGAGTGTGTCTTTTTAAAAAGAGGTCTTTTTGGATTAAAATGCAGGGCTTTGGGGACTCTCCTGGTGGTCCAGTGATTAAGAATCTGCCTGCCAATGCAAGGGACACAGGTTTGATCCTTGGTCCAGAAACCAACACCCGCCATCGTACAGGGTAATTAAGCCCCCATGCCACAACTATGGAGCCCATGCCCGAGAGCCCATGCTCTGCAACTAGAGAACCCACTGCAAGGAGAAGCCCGCAGATCGCAACTAAAGAGTAGCTTCTGCTCGCTGCAATGAAGGGCATGTGCACCACAATAAAAGACCCAGCAGGACCAAAAATAAGTAAATAAAAACTAAAACAATTAGAGGGTTTGAGCAGAAATGTAGCAGGTCAGAAGCAATGGTAGAGGTGAGAGTAGGTGCTGGGGGGAATGATGGGGAAAGAAAGAGGACTGTACAGGGTTTGGGTCAGCTTTAGTTTCCCCATCTGTGGTATGAGAGCCTTCCTGAATTGAGACTTAGTACCTGTCTGATAGGGCTTCCCGGGAGGCTCGGTGGTAAAGAATCCGGCTCCACTGCAGAAGATGCAAGAGACTCGGGTTTGATCCCTGGGTTGGGAAGATCCCCTGGAGAAGGAAATGGCAACCCAGTTCAGTACTGTTGCCTGGAAAATCCCATGGACAGAGGAGCCTGGTGAGCAAGTTGGACACTACCGAAGCAACTAAACACACACACACAGACACACACACAGACACACACTCACACACACACACAGATACACACACAGACACACAGACACAGATACACAGGCACACAGACAAACACACACACAGACACACACATTCACACACACACAGACACACACACACACAGACACACACACAGACACACACACACACGGACACACAGACACACACACATAGACACACACATAGACACACAGACACACACACATAGACACACAGACACACACACAGACACACACACACGCAGACACACACACAAACACACACAGACACACAGACACACACGCAGACACACACAGACACACACACACACACTCACACACACAGAGACACACACACACTCACACACAGACACACACAGAGACACACACACAGACACACACACACAGACATACAGACACACACACACAGGCACACTCACACACACAGACACACACACTCACACACAGACACACACACACTCACACATAGACACACACATACACACAGACACACACACAGACACACACACACTCACACACACACACTCACATACACACACACATCTCTGCTAAGTGAGGCAGATCCACCAGGCTGGGGTTCCAGGTTCTCTTGGCTTCATTCATCTGATCAGGTATCTGATCCTTCTTTTTGTTCTCTTTAGCCTGAATTTCTGATCCCTGTTGCCTGATTTCCAGAAGTGTCACCATTGGCCACGTGGACAAGATTATCTGTGAACTCACTGAAAGCAGAGCTTAAATTTGGAAAGTTGTATGTGCTTAATAAATATTTATGAATGTTGAATGGATGAAGAGTGGATTTTTAATAAATTCTTGCTGAACATTTTATTTGTCTGCACCGTATCTTAGTTGATGTTCCTAAATTTGACTGGTGCTTAATTTATGCTCCTTATTTGACCACCTCTAATTCAACTAGTCTCACATAGAGTCTTATTCCCAAAGACTTTCCTCCAATTCTAACCTAAAGCTTTCTTTCCTGAAGAGGGCATATTTTTATAAAGTTATTTCTAAGTACTTGAACATTGCAAAAGATGAGCAAAAACCTTTTTTCATCTCCTTCACATTCTTTCTGGGTTTTGTTACAGTTCTGTCTCTCTTTCTCTCTCCCTCTCTCTGTCTCACTGTCTGTCTGTCTGTTTCTCTGTCTCTCTATCTCTCACACAAACACATGCATGCATGTGCACACGTGTTTATGTCAGAATTTGTTAATTTGTGCGTCTGAGTGTGTGAGTGTGTGTGTGAGAGTGTATGTGTCTCTGTGTAATGTCCAATATGTTTCCAAAATGTACCAGCACAAATCCATAATTTATTTGATTTGGTTTCAGTGCACTCTGGAGTTTTGTATTCTCCAGGTTTTCAGAGTGACTTGCTCCTAAGGCTTTAACTGTCTTGTAAAGATTGATTGTAAACTTTGCTCACTTGAATTGTGACAACAGAAAGAAGTCAGAGATGAAGTTGGAGTATGGATGTGGCGAGGAGTTTGTGGAAAATGAGAATCTCCAGAGAAAGGAAATCATTCTGATTCTCAGTTTATCTTTCTGGCTGTTTGCCTGATGGCAGTTCCTGGGGACAAGCTTGTTTCCTACACTTCCCTTGCCTGACCTGTCTACATAACCCCTCCAACTATGAAAAATAAACCTCTTGTTTTTTATATTTGATAGTCTCTGCTAACTGAACGGCCTGGGTTTTCTTCTTCTCCATGTTCTCAATAAGAAAAGATCGGGTGAAAGTTACTGTTCTAGCTGGCTGTTGAAATCTCGGGGAGTTATGCCAGTCATAGAGCTTCATACTGGGTTTATGAACGGAAAAAAGAAGGAGGCTGTAGGCAAGTCTAAGAAAATAACATTAGACCCTAACACAGAAATGATTTCAGTGGTCGAGTAATCTAAAGTTGGTCATCAATTATCTGTTTCCTTTCTGGGTTCGTCACAGAGAGTCCTGTCTGCTATGTAGCTGCTTCTCACTGATCATACAAATATTCAGTGAGAAATTAGACTATTAAGGTGACATATTTAGCTCTGGTTATTTATATTTTTAATTTTACATATTATTTTTGAATTGTTAGCCATTTCTAAATCATACATGTTGGATAACTTTATGGCGAATGGAGTGAAGTAACTCTGCAAGTTACCATTAGAAAAATGTGGTCATGGAACATTTTTCTTAGTCTACTCCCCATTTTATTCCTTTCCATAAATCATTCCTCAAATTTGAGGGTTTTTTTTTAACTAGATAGACCAAAAAAATAGGAATTTATATTATTTTAAAATTCCATACAAAAATTATGTAAAAATAAATTATTCATTAAGGAAAATATAGATTCTTTCTTCTACATTAACTGTCAGCCCCGCTTGGGATATTTTTCTTCTAAACATGAGACCAACTCACATATCAGTGCCTGAGTGTCCACTGAGAGTGCTCTGGTGTGTGTATATGTGTGTGTGTTGCAATAAGATAATACATTTCATTTCATTCAAAGAAAATAAAGATTTTCAACTTAAAATCAACCCAATCTCTATGTTTAAATTATTTTTTAAATAGTTTAAACCAAACCATTAAGTTAAGTTTAACCAATAAGTTAAACCAAACCATTTAGTCGGAATATGAAATTACTTAATTTGATATTTTGTGTGGCAAAGCTGTAGGGGTCATGTTTATAACATGTCAGTTTAGAATATGCAGTCAAGGAACAAAGATAAAAGGGTTTGTTATATGATTGATCCCACTCTGCCCTAAAACAAAGTCAGATTTCTTCTGTGCCTGTATCTTTGCTGTTTGAATAAGCAAATAAATATGTGTTGGTTGGTGAAGTTGGAGAGGAGGGGAGAATTATGTCTAATTTTAATGATTTCCCTGCATTAACCAAAATGTGTTTCAAATTTTTCTAAAAATGCATTTGCTTTTCTAAATTGTAATTGCTAATGCTTATGCAAATATTGCATAAACCTTAATTTCTATTTTGAATACTTTCCACAGCTGGTCTTTGCCCTTCCTTTTGTCATTTTACTTCACAAGGCTTAACCTCGCCACACACAATATTGTCCCCCAAAATTGCTGTGCTGAGCTAGACTGATTATCATTGCATAAATATCATCTCCAGATAAGATTTATTGACTGCCCACCCGTGCAAGGCACTGAATGAGGCCTCGCAATAAGTGTTATTGAATAGCTTCCACCTCCGTCCATAAGATCTGTGCTGCTCAAAAAGGTAAGGCAAAAATTACCTCATATCCTATTTCCTCCATCATACTCTGAATATAGATTTATAGTTGAATTTCTTCTTTCTACTTTGTGATCTGGAAACTCATTATGAAGTAGCTGTTCTTTCCATAAACTTTTTAGATCTGTGTGAGCTCTCTTTTATTACTTTTTCATGCTTATATGCTCTGGCATCAAAGAATCCTTACAAAGGGATATCTCTAGACCTATTCCTTGGTCATAACAGAAAACAAGATTTTTTTTTTTATTTCATAAAATAAGAATTTGGTCCAAATGCAAATCATGTGTTAAAGTTCCACTCATTTAGTAGAACGTTCATCACTATCCATTTATTTGGTAAGGTTTCAGGTATTTTGATTTTAAAAGTTAGTACTGTGCATTAAATACACGGTTAGACTTTTAAACCAGTAACATAAATTGGGTTGAAAAGAACAAAAGTGGAAAATGGGTTTGATGATATTGAATGTTTGCTTGACTTTAGCATCATTTGTGTGTGAAAGTCGCTCAGTCGTGTCTGACTCTTTGTGACCCCGTGGATTGTACAGTCCATGGAATTCTCCAGGCCAGAACACTGGAGTGGGTAGCCTTTCCCTTCTCCAGGGCATATTCCCAACCCAGGGATTGAACCCAGGTCTCCTGCATTGCAGGTGGATTTTTTTACCAGCTGAGCCACAAGGGAAGCCCAAGAATACTGGAGTGGGTAACCTTTCCTTTCTCCAGCGGATCTTCCCAACCAAGGAATCGAACAGCGGTCTCGTGCATTGCTGGCAGATTCTTTACCAACTGGGCTATGTGGGAAGCCCTAGCATCATTTAGGAAATATATTAAATAGTTTGCATGAGAGTGTTTTGGAGATGCATGTAGGGAGTAAAAATGGTCATAAGTTTGTACCTTTGAGGAGGACAAGGGGATAGTTCTCATTTGCTTGGTTGCTTTTGGAGAGTGTTGCTTCATGTCACACTCAGGGTGGGGTACTGAACAGACTTGTTCAAATCACAGCTTTGTTTTATTTTATTGCCTGACTTTGGACAACTCAACTCTTCTGACCCTCAATTTCCTTACATGTAAAACTGGAGCAGAGATATCTGTTTAGCTTGGTCGATGTTATGAGTATTATAGATAATTTAGTGTAAAGTGCCTTATACTTAGTCAATATTAGATATATAGACACTATTAGTATAGCTTTTAGCAGGTCTTGCAAATGTGTTTAAAAAATCATTTAGGTCCCCAAACTGTATTTGACTTGCAAATCTTATTAAACCTCCATGTTTAGAGTGGCGCTCTTCCTGCGCCTCTCTCCGTTTTCTTATTACCTTATATTGCTTTCCCTAACCAATTAGTTTATGGAAAATATGCAATGTGTAATCACAAATGAGTTTTTTAAAAGCCTACCTAGAAGGACATAGACATCTAAATGAGTCCTTTAAAGCGCCCCCATAGGGAAGCTCTCTTTTACATCCACATTACTGTCATTGTTTAAGATCATTTTAGAGCGTCCCTTTGAAATTGTCTTCAGAGTCCATATGCAAGCCATCTAGGAAAATTGATCACATTGCTGAGAGTCACTTCTTATTCATATTTAAAAGAAAAAGTGTCATCTAGCTTGGCTCTTAACTTTATTAAGAAAATATTTACTCTGAATTATGTTTAGTTCTCATTTCCTTCTCTCTTTCCCCTCCTTTCCTCCCTTCCCTCTTCATTTCTTTTCTTTTTTTTGTTGCCTACCCAGTTCTATTGGATTCAAGAAATATTTATTAAGCACCTAGTATAAGTTGCATCTGACTTCCCTGGTGGCTCAGGTGTAAAGAATCCACCTGCAATGCAGAAGATGCAGGAGACACGGGTTCGAGCCCTGGGTCGGGAAGAGTCCCTGAAGTATGAAAAGGCAACACCCTCCAGTGTTCTTGCCTGGAAAGTTCCGTGGACGGAGGGATCGCAGAGTCAGATATGACTGGGCGCGCACACACACACACACACACACACACACACAAACACACGCACACGTAGCAGCATCCTAAGGGATCTGTGCTCAGTCGTGGCCGACTCTGTGCGACCCCACGCGCACGCGCACACACACACACACACGTAGCAGCATCCTAAGGGATCTGTGCTCAGGCCCCCCAGGAGTCAGATATGACTGGGCACACACACACACACACACACACACACACACACACACGCACACGTAGCAGCATCCTAAGGGATCTGTGCTCAGTCGTGGCCGACTCTGTGCGACCCCGCGCGCGCGCGCGCGCGCGCGCACACACACACGTAGCAGCATCCTAAGGGATCTGTGCTCAGGCCCGCCAGGCTCCTCCATCCCTGGGATTCTCCAGGCAGGAACCCTGGAGGGGGCTGCCATTTCCTTCTCCATGTGTAGCATCAGCGGACAATAAAAAAATTCTTGAAGAGCATCGGGACTCCCATCGAGAAATTCCCTCTCGTAAGGTTAGTTCGGGCTTCCCCGGTGGCTCAGAGGTTAAAGCGTCTGCCTGCAATGCAGGAGACCCGGGTTCGATCCCTGGGTCGGGAAGATCCCCTGGGGAAGGAAATGGCAACCCACTCCAGTATACTTGCCTGGAGAATCCCTTGGACGGAGGAGCCTGGTGGGCTACAGTCCACGGGGTTGCAAAGAGTCGGACACGACTGAGCAGCTTCGCTAAGGTTAGTTCACGTGCTTGGCTCGCTCTGGATCCTTCTCCTCACCTCCAGCACTGTCAAGGGCAGCTTGCTCAGTCGGACCCTCTCTCCCAGGAGAATTGAGCCTTGAATGTGATGATGTAAGAAGAAATAGCTTTTATTAATTCAAGTCACAGCGATCCCAGGGCAAACCATCCAGGGTTTTCCCGTCACGGGGAGCTGTGGAGCTGCCTGCTGGCTGTTCCCGGGCTTATTTCCTTCCGGTCCTGTGAGAGCCCTCTTGTGTCTCCAGCATTTTCCCCCTTGTATCCGGGAGCTAGAGTTGATCGCTGCTGCTGGTATATACAGATGAAATGTCAGCTACCATTTTACCTTCGATGTTTGGTGCTGACAGGTTTGTGTTAACAGCAATGTCTTTATACTTATTTGAATATCTCATTGAACTCTCCTCACTGTTTAAAAAAAAACAATTGGAAAAGATAAAAAGGGAAATTCTGATACAAGTAATCAGAAGTAAATCTCTCAAACGAATATAGCTGAGATAAAAATGAAAGTTTAGCATGTCAACAATTCAGAAACATTAGAGTCACAGGATCAAGGTAATTGACGGCATATTCAATTATGAGCAAAAAGAAGAAAATCAAAAATAGGTATTAAGTACTAAAATTATACAATCAAATCTTTAAGGAGAAGGATGATAGAACAGATTTTAAAAAATAAGAAATGATATTTTAACTCTTTAGGAACTTCTCTATAAAACATATTTTAGTCTGCTTTTATTCTATTGATACACAAATGTTTTCAAGTTGTTATTAGGTTGTTATGTAGTAATAAATACTCAAGCATAATATAATGGTTAAATGTTAGAAATATTTATACAATGAAGTATTATATAAACATTTAAAAACTTTTTTCATGAATCTTTATAGGCTTGAAAAAATGTCCACAAAATTGTTACCTATGAAAGAAGAGAATACTAAACTAGTTGAAAAACATAAGCCAAAGTTAAAACAGTAAACTTTTTTTTTCGGTAAACTTCTTATATACATGCAAAAAAAGAAAAAACCCTGGAAAAATACACCAAAATATTGACTCTGGGTATTAAATTTATGGGATGTTTTTATTTTCTTTTTGAACAAACACTTATTTTTTCCCCAATTTTGCAAAACAGGAATTTGTAAAATGTGCACGAATTTTAAAAAAAATTAAATAAACATTTACATTAAAGTTGAAGATTTAGAAATAAGCTAATAAAATATTTAAATGTAAGGCCAAGTGAATTGGGCAAAAATGACTGGACTGCTATTCTTCAATCGGTTATCTTTGCTTTTCTCTTAAGTTCTACAAAATCCCATGTTCCACTCTTCTGTGGTTAACTCTTAATTGTTTTCTTTGAATTTTCTGTGCTAGTCTGTCCCCAAAAGATAAAATCTCAGAGAGAAATGAAGAATTACCTAATGAGTTAGACTAATACAGAAAGCTTGGCCAGAATTCTACTTTCATATTACTACTCCACCTCCAGTCAGCCTCATAAATAATCAGTTATCAAAGCCATCTAAATTAATTCTACTATCAGAGCAACCCAAAATATCAGATGCCGTCAGTCATTAAGTCCATAAAGAATAAGCACAGTGAAACTCTTATAAACTTAGAAATAGCTGTAATCCAATAGAGCTCTGTATTACTTATACACAATATTTTAACAATTGATCAGCACAGTTTCATATGTATCCCCAAATTATTCTTAATATTTTAAACTTCTGATGTGATCTCTATCTGGATATGTGAATGAGCTGGAAAACAATGAATTCAGTCCCTTTCACATGCCCATCTATAACTTCTTCCCTTTGTTTGCTGAGCACTTGCTATTGCCTTGGCTGTGACGTCCTGGGACATTTTGGGCAGATTCATTCTCTCCTGTGGGCTGGACTGTTGTGTAACAAAGTGCATTGGATCAAAATTCTGGATATGCTGTGTTGAATGTTTAAGTCAACAGCAGTAATAAAAGACATCATGTACCTTAACAAGATGAGCCTCCAAACATTTTCCTGAAAAACATGACATGGAACATAGAATGCCAAATCCTCCAAAATAACTCACAATTAAACCATAACTCCCTTTGGGCCTGAATAATATTAGGAATATCTGGAAATCTAGGCTTGGAAATTTTAAATAGCACATTTAATTTCTTTGTTCCTCAGAAATTTGCTTGACTAGACAGTAGACACTCAACTTCTTCATTTTTCATCAGAGCAAGCTATTACAAGTGTATTTGTTGGTGCCCTCAGGTACAGAAAAAAATGTTCAGTAGTTAACTTGCTTTTAAGGGATAATAGTCAATTTATTAAAGTTAGAGATTGAAAAATTGAGTTGTTCCTTAAGCTTTTAGGTTTATTTTATAAAATTTGTTATAAAAGTCTATAGTAACTCTTAAAGGCATTTGATTAACAGTTGGGTCTGTTTGCAAGTGTGTTGTTGCTATTGTTTACTGAATAAGTCGTGTCTGACTCTTTTGTGATCCAATGGATTGCAGCCCACCAGGCTTCTCTGTTCATAGAATTTCCCAGGCAAGAATACTGGAGTGGGTTGCCGTCTCCTTCTCTAGGGGATCTTCCCAACCCAGGGATCATAAAAACCCCAAATACATAAAGCCCAAAATTTCTACTTAAAAACATCAATGTATTTAAATTCTGGTTATACATTTTAACTCAGAATTATAAGCCTGATGTATTATTTCAATAATCTAAGTTCTTTTAAATGCAACACATATTTAAAATACCAAATGTTCACTGACTCATTGCTCAGTGAACATAATAATACAATGAATATGATTCTAGAGCTTTGTCATAATGCTAGAAATCTCAAACTTCACTTGACTATCTACAAATCGCTTAAACTTAACATATTCAAACCTGAACTCTTGATATTCTACTCAAACCATGACAATCTTCCTATATCTATAAGTGCTAACTTTGTCTTTACAGTTGTTGAAACCCCCAAATTTGGAGTCATCTCTGACTCTTCACACTGACGTTTGGTCCTGAAATTGTCTAGACTCTACCTGCAAAATATGTCCAGAATCATACCATTCTCACTAGCCTCACTAGACCAGACTAGTCTTCTGGTCCAAGCCATCATCATTTCTTACATATATTTTCCCCCTTTTACTTTTTTAAATTTGAGATAAAATTCACATAACATAAAATTAACCATTTAAAGGGAATAATTAGTGGCACTTGGCATATTCACAATGTCGTTCACCACCACCTTCCAGAATAGTTTTATCATCTCAAAGTAAAACAGCATACCCATTTAGAAGTTACTTCCTAAATCATCTTCCCCCCAACCCCCGGAAACTACTATGAATCTTTATGAATTTCTCTAATCTAGATATTTCTTATAAATGAAATCATGCAGCATGTAACCTTTTGTGTCTAGCATTTTCAAATTTAACATAATAGTTTTGAGGTTCATGCTGCATTGTAGCATGTATCATGTCTTTTTATGGCCAAATAATATTTCACTGTATGTAAATACCACAATTTATATATCCATTCATCTTGTGTGTCATTTTGTAATAGATGTCCAATTGTTCTCTCTGCTTCTATCTTTGACCTCTTACAGTCTTCTCTCAACATAGTAACTGAAGAGCAGCTTTTAGAATGCGTCACTTTATGTCACTCCCCTCCTCAAATCTTTCATATCACGTCATCACTTGGGCTAACATCCAAAGTCTTTACAAGACCTTTAGAATGTGTAACACCTCCCCACATCTGTTCCCTCGCTCCGAGTCCACACGACGCGCCCTCCACGTGCTGCGCTGCTCTCGCAGCGCTCTCCAAAGTTCGAAGGCAGCGCGCGTCCTCCTCCTGCAGGGCCTCTGCGTGGACCTTCTTCCCTGTATTCTCGTGGTTTACCCTTTCACCTCCTCAAGTCTGTGTCCAAAAACCTTTCACCATCTTGCCCCTTGCCTTTTAGTTTAGATCCTTCTTAATACCTTCTGTCTTTTCTATAGCACATGCCCCTTTTTAATGTACTATTAACACACTTGTTGCCTAGAACACACCCTGAGACAAAATTTGAGTGTAAGTAGCTTGTTTGGGATGTGAACCCGAAGAAAAACAGATAGGGGTGTAAGGAAGCTGGTCAAGGAGAGGCAGGTTATCGAGCAGATTATCGTGGTGGACTGCTGAGGCTCAACTGCTTCTCGCCAAGACATGAGGAGCCGGGCTGTATCTCCCCCAGCACCACTTCTGTCTTTGGATGAGGGCTCTTTTCAGGACTTCAAAGCTCATTTCTGCTGTTCCTGGAGTGTCAGAAGACTGTGCGCCTGCCGCTCAGGCAGACTTGCAGTTATTTATTCACAATTAATAGCCTTCAACCCATGAGTGTGGAGAAAAAGTAAGCAGGGTACTGGCATCATCAGTGCTGCTCATTTATTATATTTATTCCCTGATGAGAAGGCAAGATTTACACAGGGAGACTTTTTCTATTTTGCTCATTAATGTATCCACAGTTCTCAGAAGAGTGTCTGGCTCTAGCAGTAGATACTTTAGCATGAATGAATGGATAAATAAAGAGCATACATGAACCTCCTGAAGACCCTGTATTTAATTCTAAATATACATGGCTTGAACAACGTTTCCTTTGGGGGATGTAATTTTATTGCCTCATTGTTTAGAGTGGTTCATGAGAGATGTTTTTGGTTGCCTTCTCAATTTGCTATAGTAATTAACAATCAGAAGTTCTGATCAGGAAGCAGCAGATTCTTTGTCTGTGATGTGGATAAAGTGGATTGATCCTTATATATTTTATTTAACAGGGACTTCATAACTTAAAGCTACAGCTAATCATACACCATAAGTTGGATTACTCTATAATCCTCTTTTAGATGGCTATACTTCTTGATTGAATTTTGCTTATCTTTGACTCTTAAAATACATAGAATGTTTTTCCTTCAAACATTGGAGACCCTGAATTGGGCAATATTGTTGATTTTTTCATATACTTAAAAATTGTTTAGTATTTCAACTCAAGAATTAAAAAAAAAGTTTGAATTCCGAACATCTCACATAGCTTCCTCGGAGAAGGCAATGGCACCCCACTCCAATACTCTTGCCTGGAAAATCCCATAGATGGAGGAGCCTGGTAGGCTGCAGTCCATGAGATCGCTAAGAGTCAGACACGACTGAGCAACTTCACTTTCACTTTTCACTTTCATGCATTGGAGAAGGAAATGGCAACCCACTCCAGTGTTCTTGCCTGGAGAATCCCAGGGACGGGAGAGCCTGGTGGGCTGTCATCTATGGGGTCGCACAGGGTCAGACACAACTGAAGTGACTTAGCAGCAGCAGCAGCACATAGCTTCCTAGGTTATTTTACTAAAATAAATTTTTTAAATAAAATAAAGCCTTATTAGGAAGCCCAGTCCACAAAACAAATTCTGAAATTATCTGATGAAAGAATAGTGGGATTTGGGGATCTGTTTTCTTAAAACCACTTGATCATTTTAGAAGTCTTGGAGGCACAAATTAGGTCCACAGAAATGGAAGATTGTGAGAAACTCTTCTATTTTTCAGATTCTCTGTACAAAAATCTGCTGCCTTTGGGAAAACTCTTTGCCTTTCTAATGCACTTTTACATGTAATTAGACTATACACATAATTTTAAAAGTTACCATTCATTATGTATCTGCCACGTGCAAGATATCGTGGTAATTTGATTTGGATTTCTAAGTAAAGTAATAAAGTTATTCCCATTGAAAATGAAAGTGAAAGTTGTTCATTCTTGTGTGACTCCTTGTGATCCTGTGGACTATACAGTCCATGGGATTCCCCAGGCCAGAATACTGGGGTGGATAGCCTTTCCCTTCTCCAGGGGATCTTCCTGATCCAGGAATTGAACCTGGGTCTCCTGCATTGCAGGTGGATTCTTTACCAACTGAGATATCAGGGAAGCCCAAAGTTATTCCCATTATTAAACATACAGAAATTGGTGCAGAGTTGTTAATTTATACAGCTAGTAAGTCATGGAACCAATATTTGAACCAATCCTATCTGTCTTATACCTGTATAGGTATAAATGATGTTTTGTCACTTAGTGAATATTCAGTAAAGAACAGTGGAGAAGCAGCATTTTGTATGACGAATGCTGTTTATTTTTTAAAATAAGTCTCAGGATTTAGGATCGAGAGAAAGCGTGTTATTTTTGACTGTAGTGTTCAATTCATAAATTCACCACTACTATATGTGAGAATTAAAATTTATATTGGACGAAAAGTTTTAGTCACCAACATAGGAATTTTAATGAGAAAATTCCTTAAGCAGAAAGAGAATGCTCAGTTTTGCAATTTTATCCACGATGGACAGATGAATTAACCGATTACAAAGAAAACAATGTTGTTCTAAAGAGACACAGATGTACAGAACAGAATTTTGGACTCTGTGGGAGAAGGCGAGGGTGGGATGTTTTGAGAGAACAGCATTGAAACATATATATTATCTAGGGTGAAACAGATCAACAGCCCACGTTGGATGCATGAGACAAGTGTTCGGGCCTGGTGCACTGGGAAGACCCAGAGGAATCGGGTGGAGAGGGAGGTGGGAGGGGGGATCGGGATGGGGAATACATGTAAATCCATGGCTGATTCATGTCAATGTATGACAAAAACCACTACAGTATTGTAAAGTAATTAGCCTCCAACTAATAAAAATAAATGAAAAATAAATAAATAAAAAAGAACATGACATCAATTAAAAAAAAATGCCTTTTAAAGACACTTAGACAGTTGTGAAGAACAGAGTGATAGGACAGAGTGATCCTCAGAAGAACTGGTGCTACTGCGTACCTGTTCAAGGTGATAAATGGAGACGTGAATTGGAGGAAGAAGTCTTGCATCAACTACAGACTCATTGTTTCGACCAAAACTGAAGTATGCTTTCAATGAGACCAGTTCAGGGAGGGGGAGAGAAAAGAAAAGAAGCATAATACCAACGCATATTGAAATACCTGGAAGTTATTAATGCAAGGCAAGAGGAAGCTAGTTATAATCATTGGATTTTTATAAAAAACAGCATTAATACAGTGTCTGTTGTACAGTTAGGCTTTCTTTATGTCATGAATACATTTTTGAAGAATGCTTCTAAATTGGGTTTGCTTATACTATAAGTGATGCAATTTAGGTAATTGTCATAATCATGAGTATGTTCTAGATTGCTTTTCTATTTCCATTTTTAACTGCCTGTTCTTTCAATGGGGCCCAAGAGATGCAAAATTTGGGAATATGATTATATAGCCAGCTGCCTCTATTAATGAGATTAATCTATATTAGACTGAAATTAAATATTAAATTAATCTATATTAGATAGAAATTAAATATTCCCTTAGAAGTCCTCTAGCGTGATGTTTCTAAGCAATGTTATGATTTATGTAAATTATATGCTAGAAGAGAGTTTGGGAGGACTTAATGTAATATTCTACATTCAAAAGAAATCTTACTAAATCATCACTAAAAGAAAATCTAAACCACTGAAAATTTTAGAGAGACTAGAGAGAATATTCCTTATCCTTTTAAAATGTGCGTTCTAATCTTAATGTCACCTGTTAAGTGTAAATTTTTTCTTATTCCTGATTTAAATGTACTCCTCTGGTTGTTTCTTGGGTCTCCAACCATTATTACCTACTGATGCTGTCATCCCAGCCCATTCTGTGACCACCTACTACTTTTGAGCCTGTGGTATATTTGGAGTTAACTGAGGGGCAGATAGCACTCTAGGCTCTGCAGCGAGACTGCTGGAGATCAAAATTCCGACTGTGGGACTTTGTGGGCAAAAGCATCTCATTTCCCTCTACCCCACTTTCTCATTTGTAAATAGAGATGATAATAGTAAATAGCTCTCAGATTGTTTGTGACTATATGAGATTTTATAAGTATAAAATAAAAGACAGTGCTTGGTATATAGTAAGTTTTCAATAAAATTAGCTAAATATTGTCCTTATCTTTTTATACTGAGATTACTTTTGACAAAGAGGGGATTCAGTAATCCCTGGAGTGTGTACTTTAGGTTGAACTTCCTCAGCTGTTTCTTTCCATTTTGCTCTTTTGGCAAAGTAATCTGACTAGATGTCACTTTATATAGACCACAGAACAGCTCTAAATGTTTAAAGGTGTCTTCAGTTTTTAGTCACATCACTTTTGAATGGTTGAATATCCTGATTATTTCAAATACTTCTGGTGACTGGGACCCAGGCATACCATTGAAACATCACATGCCTGTCTATGTGCTAGGGATTTTTCTTTCTGTTTAATGTGAATCATTGTCTGAAACAACTGGAATTTTTTTGTTAGTGGTTGTATCACTGCCTAATAAAAGCAGCTACTACCTATCTTTTTTTTTTTTTTGGATCTTGTTCCCTTTAATCATTTGGTTTCATGGTAATTATGTCCTCCCTTAGCTGATTTTAGCTTTGCTTTCAATTGAACATTGACTTAATTCTCTTGTTCTTTGAAAGCAAGCCTGGTTTTCTAAACTCTGTGTTTGATAGCTTATCCATCCATCTACCTATCAATCTGTATCAATTCATTTATTTTTGTGTGTGGTTTGTCTTTTGTTCTCCTGTGAACTCTGTACAATATTTCATGTGATGATTGTGCCCCAAAGAACAGAAGCTCTTCTAATTTTGGCCCAGCCAATAGTGTTGAGAGCTACTGCTGTTGAAAAATTACCTAGCTTGTTTTACATGATATGTCTATTAATGCAATCCGATATAGCATTTGCCTTTCGGTGACAGTGTTACACTGCTGAATCATATTCAATTTTTCATCCATTATTTCTTCCCTGGTGGATCACAGAACATTTGTCTTTATTAGTTCCCACAGTATTGATTTCTGCCCTTTCCTTCTTCTATTGAGATCAAACCACATTTTAATCACATCTTCCAAACTAGATTTTTGTGTCTTAACATAAAAAAATGTCCAAGTGGGAAAATTTTTTTTAAATGAATTTAAGCAAGGAGAGTTCTTTTCCATTGTATCATGGAGTACTAGGTGTGCAGAATCTTGGGAGACAGTAGGAAGAACTCAGTAAATGATTGACACTAATTTTCTTTTGCCCCGAAGATGGTTTTGTGGCTATAAACCACCAAGGAGGATTGGTTTCAGCTAATTTGCCATGAAAAACTAAATCAGAATTTTATGTTTACAAAGTCTATAGAATGGGCAGAATCTTGCTTATCAATAACCAGCATTCTTAAGTGTCTACTGTATGTAGTGCTCCATTATAGAAGTGATGTTGAGTAGCACAGTTTTCTTTCTATGATGATTGAAAAACATACTCCCAGATTATATCAATGTAATGGGCATCAATTATGGAATTTATTTTAGCCAATTAAATGTTTACCCAAAAGTTATAGAATGTAACCCCTTTTCAAAATGTAAACACACTCATATTATATTACATACTCCAAAGCATTTTTCTACAGTCTATTTCAGAAAATAATTGTTTCCCACTACTTGTGAAATAATTGGCTATTTATAACTTGGCCATTAGGAACTTTGAAAATTTTAGCCTTGTTTAGAAGAAACCTTCATTTTGAAAAATGAATATAATATTAAATAACTGAGTAGGCTGCAAATTACCAGCTAACAGTTTACATCTCAATAGAAACAAAACATTAGAAAGTTTTGTGACAGAATTACTACAAAGAGTGATTAATTGGATCAGGTTTCTTTGACATATGACTATGCTTTCTTTATGGCCTCATTTATTTGTAGCCTCTAAAGGGGTGTTTCAGTCAGAGTGGTTATAGGCAATTCATTATTTCTTGTAAGGAAAAAAAAAATCAAAATGACAACCTTTTATTTTTAAACGATCAACTGTATTGTCCTTGCTATTTCTAATGATAGCTATTTGTTGAAAGTGACTGTAAAAGCTGGCATAACCTAAAAAGAATATTGGTTGTATCTATTCCAGCTGTGAAAATGTTTCAAATAGGAAAAGTCTAATTTAATTTGGTTCTCCATTTTTGATATTAAAATTCACAGGAGAACTCTGAAGTCCTCTCAGGGGGGCTCAGCCAAGGTGCAGTACGTGACATGTTCATGTAAAAGTCTGATTCCATCTCACAGTGGTGCAGCTAGTTCGCTCTTCACAGACAGAAAACAAGAGGCAAAGTCTCTGTCTGTTTCTTTCGAGTATAATTTACTGTGCAACTTAAACTCTGGATCAGTTTAATGGTCCTGAGAGCAGAGATTCTAGGCCCATGGCTAAATGAGCTACAGTGTTCTGCATTTGCAGACAAGCCTTATGATTTACAAAATTTAATAAGCTGGGTCCTCATGACATTTCCCCCCATGTTCCTGCTTTTACAATCACTGCCAAGAAGGTAATCAAACGAGCATATACCCATTGGCTTAATGAAGCCTTACTTTTTTTTTTGCACAAAAGTATATATACATATACTCCTCCTATTGATGATTCATTAACAATGAGTAAATTCTAGAGCATTCCTTTTACTGGATATGGTATTATGTTAGTGACTTTTTTGTATTGCTTTACCAGAGAGATATTGCTTGGGGATCATTTTTGTGGGTGCCTGCCAAATAGTAGACAAAGGTCAGATGACTTAACAGTTTCTCATCCGCACACTGGTTTTTTCCTTAATAATCTTATTTATTGATCTCCGCTGCTGTGTGCAGGCTTTCTCGAGTTGCAGTGAGCAGAGGCTGCCCTCCAGCTGTGCGCAGGCTTCTCACGTGGGGGCCTCTCTTGCTGAGGAGCATGGGTTCCAGGGCTCGCCGGCCTCAGTAGCTGTGGCTGCTGGCACATCAGCGTGGCTCCTGGCTCCGAGCAGGGCCAGTAGTTGTGGCACACATGCTCAGTCACTCCACGGCATGTGGGATCCTCTCAGAGCGGGCATCGGACCTGTGTCTTCTGTGTTGGCAGATGGATTCTTCACCACTGAGCCAACACGGAAGACCCCATGCGCTGATTCTTAAAGTCAAGGTTTGCTGTTAAGTAAAAGCCCTTTGTCACAACTTCAAGTTTATCCTTTGGGACTTCCCTGGTGGTCCAGTGTAGACACCACACTCCCAGTGTAGGGGACCTGGGTTTGATCCCTGATCAGGGGACTAGATCCCACATGCCCCAATGAAGACTGGCAGAGCCAAATAAATAAATAACAACATTTTTTAAAAAAGAAACTTCATCCTTTGTATTGAGGGAACATACAGGGTTTTGTTTAGATTTTTATTTTGGGGGGGGGTCTATTTACTTTAAAAGGTACAACCGTTTAGCAGCTTTGCCTAAGAGGTTCGTATTGTATCAGCCTAGACTGTGTTGCTTTGTTACATGAGGCTGGCTCTTTGGGGTCAACTTTGGTTTTCAGGTAGAAAAACAAAGCCCTGGGATGATTCTGTTACATTAAAGTAGATGCTACTCTTGCCCATCAGGCTTTGCTGGCCCTGGATAGACTGTGTGAGAGTGCTCAGGCTGCTGCTAAGTTGCTTCAGTCGTGTCCGGCCCTGTGCGACCCCATAGATGGCAGCCCACCAGGCTCCCCCATCCCTGGGTTTCTCCAGGCAAGAACACTGGAGTGGGTTGCCATTTCCTTCTCCAATGCATGAAAGTGAAAAGTGAAAGTGAAGCCGCTCAGTCGTGTCCCACTCTTAGCGACCCCATGGACTGCAGCCCACCAGGCTCCTCCATCCATGGGATTCTCCAGGCAAGAACACTGGAATGGGTGGCCATTGCCTTCTCCAGAGTGCTCAGGAGAAGCCTGCAAATATCAAAACCTGATCTGCTTGGTATGCCTAGCTGGGTTAACAGCATCTTGGTAGCTGGCACACCTGGTGGTATTATTTGCTATGAGATAAAATTACCCTACTCATCATATTTGAATTAGGAGTAGCCCCAAGATGACTCTTTTGAAGGGATGTTGTTCCTGTTGATATTGCGGACAAAAATAATGCATCTCCCACTGTTCTAGGCTTATTCATCCTTCCTTTTAAAGATAGGTTTCCTGATACCAAAATAGCCACATACTCCAGATTCTCAAATCAGTTTGTCTTCTGTGTCCTGTTTCCTGTCCCCCATTGTTCTCTTCTATTTTTCCCAATCAACGCCTTGTTTGCTCTGTGACATGATCCACCTGCTTGTAGATTAGTTCCACAGCTTTTGCCACGATCGACTTGGTCCTGGGGGAGTTGTATCCATATTACAAATGTATATATTTTACCCTGTTTGGGAATATTGGCTTAAATATAGTGACAAATGTGAGGAAAAATAGATATATTCTATTATCATAACCTGCCTGCTCTATTTTCTTTCCACTACAGGGACTTTTCATGGGTGCATGGCAAAGCAAATTGCAATCACCTGGGTGTTTTCCACTCTAGTTCTGTCATTCTGAATGATAAATGTATTTACTCTTTAGCTGAGAATTAATATATCTATACATCTATCTACCCATCTATACATAGATCTTCATGCATGGACAGATGATAAGTCACAACCAAAGAGAACAGGTTGGGAATTTTTTTTTTTTCTAGGATCAATGAAAAAATGCTTTATATTCACATTTAAACATTTAAGGCCTGGAGTAAGACAGTTTTTAAGGTCAACCAGGAAGGAAGATTTTTCTTCTCCTAAGCATCTATCAAGAGTCCTTGGAGAAGCAGTCAGCACTCGCATAATTTAATGTGCCTTCTCTGTGAAAAGAATGCCTTTTTGACATCATGTCACAACTTGTGCTTCAACCAAAGATTTTCTGGTAGTCTATGCTTTGCTGCATTGATTTTCTTTTATCATTTTAGTCACAAACAGTTTCAAATCCCTTTTTTCCTTATGTGCTCTAGAAATAAGGGAAATAAAGCCTCCTGAAAATTATGCATTCCTCTGGTGCTCTTTCCACACTGGAAACAAGGCACAATCGCTCCCCTGCAGAGGGCTGGCAGCCCTGGTGAGGCCCCACCGGGCCTGCAGGTCGCCCATGGCTAGACTGTGGCATGGTTTGTTAGCACACACAGCTGAGAAAGGACAGATAAACTGAATGATGCTTTTTACCAGCAGGGGCTGCTGCAGAGTAATAATAGTTGGGGATGTTCAGCAGGATAAGACAAAATAAAATGTGCAAGAATGTTCTGTTTGGGCAAGAGATATGGGAGAGGGAAAAGGACAGAAGATAATGAATACAATTGTAATTAGCCAGGGAAATAAAGTGTGTGTGTGTGTGTGTGTGTGTGTGTGTGCGTGCGCGCGCACATGCGCACGCCTATATTGCAAATTTCTGGGGAAAAGAGGGAAGCAGTATTGAGGGAGTTCAAGATTAATTAGTATATAGCAAAGCCAACTTTTTAAAACTCTTGAGAATCATAAATATTTTTGCAAATATCACTAGAGATACCGCTTAAAACTGCAGAATAATGATGCCTCCTTCACCCTCACCCTCTGCTTTCAAAAATAAACCACATGCTTTGCAGATGTTGTAGTATATTTTCTTCTGGGGAGGTCCCTATTCAGAGAAATGAATCAGATATTTGTATATTTTTTCCATTGTTTGTTTCTCTAAGACAGTTTTCTATGAACTGTGGGGCTTTAAAACTGTATGGTGGTTGCACAGATGGATAACACAAAGTATATATTTACCAAAGAGAGTTATCTGGAATATATATGGACATAGGCTGGCATGTCATATGTGGAAGGGAAAGATTACACTGTATTTTCTTAGAGTGGGACTTTGTGTGTGTTTGGCATACTGAGAGTTGTGAGTATAAAGATGCGTTCCTGGAATATCTCTCCCTGTCCCCACTCCTCCACCCCACCAGAATTTCAGTACTGAGCAAAGGAGTAGGTAAGAAAATGTCAGGACTCTGTCAACTGACCACGTGTCATACAGTGCTGGGGAACAGTTGGTCCTTAAATTTTCGTTTTGCATGTAATCCCACAGAGCCTTATTTGTAAAGATCAGCTTTTATAGTGATCACAGTAAATTCTTGAATACAGAATTCTAGTTTTAGTGATCAAGCAAGTAAAAGGAAAGCATACATAGAATGAAGAAGCTGGAGCACCTGTTGGCAAAATCTCACGAGACAAACTGGCTCTAATAGAAATGCATTTGCTTTACCCAGCAGTTCTGGAATATCCGCTGAAATGTCAGGCTAAATGAAGGAAAGGAAACGGATGAAACTGTTGAGTTTAGCTTTATATAAACACTGCAAACACTTACGTATGCATTGGATTTTCTGATATCTAATTTAAACCAGTACTGATCAGAATCCTTTAAAATGACATTTGGTAACTTGAAAGTGGTCCTGAAAGTCTTTATGAAATGATATGTTATCATTCCTTCCAGGTATGAACAGGGATTAGCTGAAAAACTGGCTGAAAGCTAATGCACGAGTGAATTAGGTTATAAAATTGATACCATCTGCGAAAGTCATCATGAATTCTGTTCACTCCAATGAAAACTTATTTAGCATCTACTACGTGCCAGATACTATGTTAGGAAATAGCAGCCATTAGAAAAATAAGACAATCCCATTGACCTAAAGGGACTTAAAGACTGGTGGGGATGACATCAGCAAATTTCAAAGCAACAGGAAAGGTGCTGTGAAAGAGATATTCCCACTGTCCTGCAGAAGGTCTGGGTGTGGTGGGAGTGTGGTGAGTAATTAGCCGAGACTGGGTAGTCAAGGTAGACTTTTTGGAGGAGATAATGCTTGACTTGATTTTCAAGTATTAATGGCAATTAACTAGGGACACAGGTCCTAAAGTTATCTTTAAAGGAATGATTTGTGTATTCTACCATCTCAATTTTTAAACACCCTTTCATATGTGCGACTGTATATTATTTTCAGAACCTTTAAATTAAATTCCTCTAAGGATAGCCTGACATTTCAAAGAGTAGGACTAACTGACTCAACAGAGTTTTCTATTGATTTAACTTGTTTTATAAATAAGGAATGGCCAGTCTTTAATTGATAAGCAATGAGTGAGCATCTACTACATAATGGGTACTGTTCTACATATGGGGGTTAAAGCTGCGAATTAAAGACTTTCTCTGCCCTTATTAGTCTTGTGTCACATCACATAGAATTAAAGTAAATTTATGAATAATGACTGTCATAGCTTAGAGGACACTTTCACATATATACTTTAATTTTTGCAACAGTTTTGTGAGATGGTAGACTGTCTGCTTTTCCTCCCCTCCTCTGAAGCAGATGGTCACACATGTATATCTGTGACGCATTAAACTTGATGTCCAGAGCCCCAGGAACACCTCTCTTTTGGTCTGATCCCAACATGATCTCAAGTTTAATTTTTGAACTTTAAACTGAATTCTGTTCTTAGCCTCTTCGTCAAAATAAATAGATCAAATTCAATAACCAAGCCATAACCAAGCCTTGTTTAGTACTGGAGATACTTTTTCTGGCTTTGGGTAAGTTGTTTCATAAATTTAGTATTATGCTTTTGCACTTACTCAACATTCTCCAAATACTCCAATGATAATAGCAACTAGAACACTCTCCATTGAGCTTCCTGGTCCAGATGCTACTATTTTTTCTTCCCTTCTTTCATAACCAGACTTCCCTGAGCCTGATAGTTGCTTCCTTCCATTTCTCACTGAGTGCATTAACTCCCTATCCTCTGCTTTCTATCCCAAATAATAATCTCAGTAACCTTTCAATGATTAAATACAGAATTTTCCTTAGTGCTTATTGCCATTAATGAATTTAGGATTGGACTCCCCCTATTTGACTCCTGAGGCAGTTTATCTTCCTGTTCTCCTGTTTAAAGAAGGATGTTTCAGCTGTGTCTCCCTGTTCCTTCTTCCTCCCCTTCCATCTCTGTGGGTGTTTATTGGAACTCTGCCCTCAGCATCTATCCCTCCCCCTTCATTTCTTCCCGAGAGACCTTTTGCGACACCAGTTACCGCCTCCGTGCAAATCAATCCTAAATGTATTCCTCTAGTCCTGATGCTCTCGGGCGGCCCCAGCCTCAGCCTGCCATGGCTTGCAGCGGGGCTTGGGTTCCCAGCTAGAGCCTGGGCTGGGTCATGGGGGTGAAAGCCCCAGCCTCCAGCCACTCGACCAGAGGTCAGTGACGAGAGCCCTGACCCATCAGCTTTGCAGATAGGAATTTCTGCAAAGACAGAAAGCAGTGAACCAAGGAAAGTATTTAGTGAGAGGAAAAAAGTACAGTATGTGTGGATAGATAACAGGCAGACTCAGAAGGAGAGTCCCTGCGTTGCGCCCGCTTTGCAGTTTGAATTACTTTATAGAGTATTTCTTCCAAGTTTTCTTTGGCCAATCATTTTGATTTGCCTGGTTCACAGCCCATAGTTTGGTGTATCTCCTGATCCTCCCACGTGTGCACACGCAACTCAGCCAGGATGGACTCTACCGAAGAGGCCTGTGGGTAGCCGGCATTAGCCAGCATCACTCTTCTTGGACCTCCAAGGAGCTTTTCCGCTCATGTGTGGTCAGCGAGTTCTCCTGACTTTGAGAACAAGAAAGATGTGGTCTTGTCAGGGCCCGCCTCCTGTCTTGATTGTCCTGCTATTCTCCTCTTGGAGTTTCAGTCAGTTCAGTTCAGTCGCTCAGTTGTGTTCAACTCTTTGCGACCCCATGAATCACAGCACGCCAGGCCTCCCTGTCCATCACAAACTCCTGGAGTTTACTCAAACTCATGTCCATCAAGTCGGTGATACCATCCAGCCATCTCATCCTCTGTCGACCCCTTCTCCTCCTGCTCCCAATCCCTCCCAGCATCAGGGCCTTTTCCAATGAGTCAACTCTTCCATCAGGTGGCCAAAGTACTGGAGTTTCAGCTTCAGCATCAGTCCTTCCAATGAACACCCGGGACTGATCTCCTTCAGGATGGACTGGCTGGATCTCCTTGCAGTCCAAGGGATTCTCAAGAGTCTTCTCCAACACCACAGTTCAAAAGCATCAATTTTTCAGCTCTCAGCTTTCTTGATAGTCCAACTCCCACATCCATACATGACCACTGGAAAAACCATAGCCTTGACTACATGAATCTTTGTTGGCAAAGCAATGTCTCTGCTTTTTAATATGCTATCTAGGTTGGTCATAACTTTCCTTCCAAGGAGTAAGCGTCTTTTAATTTCATGGCTGCAGTCACCATCTGCAGTAATTTTGGAGCCCAAAAAAAGAAAGTCTGAGCCTGTTTCCACTGTCTCCCCATCTATTTCCCATGAGGTGATGGGACCAGATGCCATGATCTTAGTTTTCTGAATGTTGAGCTTTAAGCCAACTTTTTCACTCTCCTCTTTTACTTTCATCAAGAGACTTTTTAGTTCCTCTTCACTTTCTGCCATAGGGTGGTGTCATCTGCATATCTGAGGTTATTGATATTTCTCCCGGCAATCTTGATTCCAGCTTGTGCTTCCTCCAGCCCAGCGTTTCTCACGATGTACTCTGCATATAAGTTAAATGAACAGGGTGACAATATACAGCCTTGATGTACTCCTTTTCCTATTTGGAACCAGTCTGTTGTTCCATGTCCAGTTCAAACTGTTGCTTCCTGACCTGCATACAGGTATCTCAAGAGGCAGGTCAGGTGGTCTGGTATTCCCGTCTCTTTCAGAATTTTCCACAGTTTATTGTGATCCACACAGTCGAAGGCTTTGGCGTAGTCAATAAAGCAGAAATAGATGTTTTTCTGGAACTCTTGCTTTTTCGATGATCTAGGGGATATTGGCAATTTGATCTCTGGTTCCTCTGCCTTCTCTAAAACCAGCTTGAACATCTGGAAGTTCTTGGTTCACGTATTGCTGAAGCCTGGCTTGGAGAATTTTGAGCATTACTTTACTAGTGTGTGAGATGAGTGCAATTGTGTGGTAGATTGAGCATTCTTTGGGATGGCCTTTCTTAGGGATTGGAATGAAAACTGACCTTTTCCAGTCCTGTGGCCACTGCCGAGTTTTCCAAATTTGCTGGCATATTGAGTGCAGCACTTTCACAGCATCATCTTTTAGGATTTGAAATAGCTCAATTGGAATTCCATCACTTCCACTGGCTTTGTTTGTAGTGATGCTTTCCAAGGCCCACTTGACTTCACATTCCAGGATGTCTGGCTCTAGGTGAGTGATCACACCATTGTGGTTATCAGGGTCATGAAAATCTTTTTTGTACAGTTCTTCTGTGTATTCTTGCCACCTCTTCTTAATATCTTCTGCTTCTATTAGGTCCGTACCACTTCTGTCCTTTATCGAACCCATCTTTGCATGAAATGTTCCCTTGGTATCTCTAATTTTCTTGAAGAGATCTCTAGTCTTTCCCATTCTGTTGTTTTCCTCTATTTCTTTGCATTGATCGCTGAGGAAGGCTTTTTTTTTTTTTTTTTTTTTAATCTCTCCCAGCTATTCTTTGGAACTCTGCATTCAAATGGGAATATCTTTCCTTTTCTCCTTTAGTAGGCAGTAAATCTCCAATTGCTTTACCCTGGGTGGAGGGGTGGGGCATCCGACTCCTGCCTCACTGACTTTTCTTCCCAGCTCTGGATTCGTGTCTCCAGCTAAATTATGCAAAGATTCTACTGGATCCTTGCCAGTATCTCAAATTTAACAGGTCTAATGCTAAATTAATCATCCCTTCACTTAATTTCTCTTTCAGTAAAATGAGCAGAAGATCACAAGGATGACAACAGAGCTTCCCAAACCTGACTGAGAATCAGAATCTTTCTAGTGTGGAATGCTGGGCTGGTATTCTAAAACGTTCTTCAAGTGCTTCCAGAGCTCAGTCAAGTTGGAAGCATTGCTTTAGGGAGACAATCATCAAAGTAACTGATCCTAGGTCCTAGGAGATTATACATTTATTCTATTCTCTCTTTTTTCTCAGATTGACATTGATATTTAATAGCAATGTGATACTAGGAGAGCTATTTTATTCCTTGAACCTCAGTTCTCTCATCTGTAAAATAAATATAAAAATATCTATGGCAGATTATTGTTGTGATGAATGAGGCTAGGTGTGGAAAGTGTGCATTTTAGTTACTATACACACGGGAGCTTTCTAATCTGCTTGCCTCCACCTCCATCCTTTCCAGTCCACGCTTCACTAACAAATTGATTTTCTGTAAGTGTCACTTTTATTTTGTCACTTTCCCTCACAACTTCAGTGGTTTCCCATTGCCTTCAGCAGTGATACTCAGATCCTTGCTCTAAAGGCAAAAATGTCTCTTCAGGAATGCTTTGTGGTGGTTAACCACCTTTAATTTCTGAGGTAGCATCCATGTAGTGCAAAATTTAGAAGCAGATTCCTTTCTAATCTGTTAGTAATTTTGAAATTTGGGTCACACCCTTCCCACTGAACAATATTAGAAAATTATCCTTATCTTTTTAGCGCAGTCCATAAAAATACAACTGACCCTCTGTAGCATAAAACAATGCATTTGTAACAACAATGTTAAAAAAGAAGGAAATAGCAAAAAGCAATTCTACTGCACCATTATTTTAAATACTCTAGCCCAGAAACTTCTGGGAATAGGTGCCTGAGTGATTCAGCCAGGCCTGCATTGGCTCTCAAACACATTCCCACTAAGCTGTAAATGACTGATTTCAGATCAGCCTTTGAGCTGAAAGCAAGAAGAGAGAGAGAACATGAATATGTGGGATGCCTGGATGGAACAGTAGCAAAATAGTCAAGGCAGGAGCAAAAATAGTTTAAAGCTCTTACTAGCAGAGTATAATCGTGTTGGCCTCTGTCAGTTCACATGGGTCATTTGCTTCTTATATTGCCAGATGCACTGCCACGTCACTTTTGTCAGTTCCCTGGAAGGATTCGGGTTGAAAAGCACTGTGATTAGCTATTTAGGTTGAAAAAGCTTTCTCCCCAACCTAAACTCCCTGTTAGACAGGAATCAGGACCCTAGTGAGGGGGTGTGTTGTTGTTGCTCTTTGTTTGCTCAGGCGCTCAGTCGTGTCCGACTCTCTGTGACCCCATGGACTGCAGCACGCCAGGTCTCCCTGTCCATCACCAACTCCCAGAGGTTACTCAAACTCATGTCCATTGAGTCGGTGATGCCGTCCAACCATCTCATCCTCTGTCCTCCCCTTCTCCTCCTGCCTTCAATCTTGCCCAGCATCAGGGTCTTTTCTAAAGAGTCAGGTGGCCAAGGTATTAGAGTTTCAGCTTCAGCATCTGTCCTTCCAATGAATATTCAGGACTGATCTCCTATAGGATGGACTGGTTGGATCTCCTCACAGTTCAACAAACTCTCAAGAGTCTTCTCCAACACCACAGTTCAAAAGCATCAGTCCTTCAGTGCTCAGCTTTTTTTATGATCCAACTCTCACATCCATACATGACTACCAGAAAAACCACAGCTTTGGCTATACAGATCTTTGTCAGCATAGTAATGTCTCTGCTTTTTAATATGCTGTTTATGTTTGTCATAGCTTTTTTTCCAAGAAGCAAGCGTCTTTTAATTTCATGGCTTTCAGTCACCATCTGCAGTTATTTTTGGAGCCCCAGAAAATAAAAGTCTGTCACTGTTTCCATAGTTTCCCCATCTATTTGCCATGAAGTGATGGGACTGGATGCCATGATCTTCATTTTTTGAATGTTGAGTTTTAAGTCAGCTTTTTCACTCTCCTCTTTCACCTTCATCAAGACACTCTCGAGTTCCTCTTTGGTTTCTGCTGTTAGGCGGCTGTTTCTAAACATTCCTGTTCGAAGTCCACTTTTAAATTTTTAATTGTTGTTTTTTGTTCCAGGGTATGGCTCTTTCATGATTTATTTATCACTCCTATTGATTGGCATCTTTTCCCTCAATTTTTTATGGTCATCAACAGTGCTACAACGAACATCCATGTATATGATGTAATTGTGTGTATTTAAAATTGAGCGGTCTTTAAAACTGACTGCTGAAAGTAAGGAAGGGAGGCTGTATTCTGGACAGGAATCTCAGCCATGTAGGAACAATGCTACTCTTCCCCAGAGTCACCTTTAGAGAAAAATGCAGGTGATAGAGTGGGGAAAAAAATAGAGGTGAGAATTTCCTTTTCCTTATGTTTATTATTTACTTTAGCATTGCCTCATGTTTTAAAAGTAGAAATTTGCTATAAGTTGAATTTCTCAACTAAAAATGAGCAGTGTAGTGAGTTCCCCAAACTCTGGAAAGAAGAAGATAGCACAGACACACTTGCTGACACCTTGGTTTAGGATGGTCTTTCCTGGAACTGACAGAAGGGAAGGGATTCTTTCCTGTTTCCATAGGATGAATGAGTACACACACACACACACACACACACACACACACATTGTGTTAACCACTAAATTTGTTTCCTAAAAGGGAGAGTTTCTTCAAATTTGCTTTTGTAAAGAAGCGATGAGGGGGACTACTCACACTACTCCCTTGAAAATCTCCTTTCATTGTTCTCTTCCCTCACCCCTCCTCTCCTTCCTCCTTATACTTGCAGACCTGGCATTAAGACCTCGATGATTTCTGTGAATTTTATTTTCAAAACATACGTTACTGTTGCTTTTCAATATAGTTAGAAAGCAGAAAGTGTGATGCTTCCAGTTTTGTTCTTTCTCAGCATAGATTTGGCAGCTTGTGGTCTTTTGTGGTTTCATATGCATGGTAGAATTTTTTTTTTTCTATTTCTATAAAAAGTCCCATTGGAATTTTGATAGAGACTACATTGAATCTGTAGATTTCTTTGGGTAGAATTGGCATGATAACAATATTAAGTCTTCCAATTCATGAAAGTGGAATATCTTTCTACTTGTGTCTTTTTTACATTGTTTTATCAATATTTTGTCATTTTCGATACACAAGACTTTCACCTCTGGTAAGTACTCTGGAAAAAGTATTGAAGCTTCTCAAAAAGTTAAAAATAGAACTACCATCTGATCCAGCAGTCCTGTTTCTGAGTATTTATCCAAAAGAATTGACATCAAGGTATTAAAGAGGTATTAGCACTGCCATGTTCATTGTAACACTATTCACAATAGCCAAGACGTGGGAATAATTTAAATGTCCATTGACTGGTGAATGGATAAAGGAAATGTGGTATATTTCAGCCTTACAAAAGAAGGAAAATTTTCAATATGTGACAATTTGTGTGAATCTTAAGGATTCAGTGAAATAAGTCAGCCACAGAAAGACAAACATGACATGATTCCACTTATATGAGGTATCCAAAATAGTCAAATTCACAGACTTGAAGAATGGAAAGTAGGTACCAAGGGCTGGAGGTGGGGGAAATGAGAAGTTACTAATCATTGAGCATAAAGTTTTAGGTAAGCAAAATGAAATAAGCTCTAGAAATCTGCTGCACAACACCATACCCATGGTCAACGATACATACTGTGCACTTAAAATTCATTGAGGGTAAAGGTTATCTAAAGTGTTCATACCACAAGAAAATAGGATTTAGAAAATTAAATGTTTCATAAAAAGAACTTAAATGAATACTATAGTCTGGCTAAGAATCTTTGTTTGTACTTATAAATTATGCTGACCTGAGCAAGATGACTTGATTTTTCCAGAACCTCAGTTTTCCTACCTATGAAGTGACGAGGCAAGAATTCCCATCACACAGGGTTATTGAAAGAGCCAGATAAGATACTCTATGAGATTATAATGATATTTATGTATTACCTAAAGCTCCTCCCATGGCTTCTGGTGCATGCTAGAAAATGGGAACATGTTTTGATGATTTTTGTTTATCAGTATCTGCATTAATCAATACCAAATTGCTTTTCCTTTTGCTATGACACATCCTATTCATGCAAGAGACAAAGGAAGGTGAAGAAGAGAGCAGAATTATTGATGATTTCTCCTAATTTCCTTAGGTCTGCTTTTATCTCTCTTCTTTGTTTAGGATTCTTTTACTTTTACTCAGCAGGCAAAGCAAATAAACACTTCATAAGATATATGAATTTCTTCACATCTTTGCAATATATCCTTTCACCTTCTAGCCACCATAAAGTCCATAGCAATGACCAAAGTAGCTTACACAAAAGGAAACTGTTAATGGAAAGCTCATGTCCATTAAGTCACCCAGAAAGAATCCTGACTATTAAAGGCATTGTTCTCTAAGGAGGGTGGTGTATATGATTCTATTTTCTCTTATAAACATAAAATTCTTTCTCCTACAGTGAAGCTCTCTTTATTAATTTTTTTCTAATGGGCAAATACATGTTTTTTTGAAAAAAATTTGAGAAATAAGAATGAAGTATAAGAAATCACTGAGGGGAGATTAGCTCAAGATGGTGGAGTAAAACAATATGAGCTCACCCCTTCTTATGAGAACACCAAAATCATGACTAACCACTGAATAACCATTGGCAAAAAAAACAAAAACAAAAACAAATACCAAAAACTGAAATCTACCAAAAAAGATACACTATATCCAAAGACAAGATCACAACAAGAAGAGGGGCAAGACTGTGATAAAATCAAGTGTCATTTCCACCAGTGAATAAACCACAAACTAGAAAACAATTATACCACAGAAGTTCTCTCAAAGGAGTGAGATTTCTGAACCCTGTGTTAGACTTTCCAACCTGGGGATCCAGCAATAGGAGAGGAGACACCAGAGAATCTGCCTTTGAAAGCCAGCGAGGTGTGATCACAGGAATTTCACAAGACTGGGGGAAATGGAAACTATACTCTTGGAGGGCACACACAAGGTCTCATACACACAAAGACCCAGGGGAAAAAGTGACCCCATAAGAGAATGTGCCAGACCTACTTGCTACTATTGGAGTGTCTCCTGCAGAGGTAGGAGGCTGCTTTGGCTCATAACGGGGTCAAAGACACTGGCAGCAGCAGTTCTGGATAGCACCCATTGGCATGAGCCTGCCTGGAGCACACCATTAGCCCCACTCCACAGCCCGTAGACTCCAGTGCTGGGATGCCTCAGGCCAAACAGCAGAAAGGATGGGCACACTGCCCCACCCATCAGCAGGCAAGTAGTTTAAGGTCTTCCTGAGCACAGCTCTGCCCACCAGAGGGACAAGAACCAGCTCCAACAACCACTGGGCAGGAAGCACCCCTTCTCATAAGGATGCTTGCACAAGCCTCTTAGATAGCTTTATCCACTAGAGGGCAGACAAGAAATATAGTCCAGCACCCTGCGGAACAAAAACAGCAATCACAGAAATTTAGATAAAATGAGATGGCAGAAAAATATGTTCCAGATGAAAGAACAAGATAAAACCCCAGAGGCAAAGCAGAGTGAAGTGGAGATGGGAAACTTACTAGAAAAAAATAATTTAGAATAAAGAAAATGAAGATAATCCAGGATCTCAGATAAAGAATGGAGGAAATGATCGAGAACTTGCAAGAAATGTTTTAACAGAGACCTAGAAGTGTTAAAGAACAAACATAGGTGAACAATGCAATAACTGAAATAAAAGATATACTAGAAGGAATCAACTACAGAGCAATCAAGGCAGAAGAACAGATAAGTGAGATGGAAGATAGAATGGTGGAAATCACTACCATGGAACAAAAAAAGAATGAAAAGAAATGAGACCTCTAGGACAACATTAATGCACCAAAATTCACATTATAAAAGTCTCAAAAGGAGAAGAGAGAGCAAAAGGATCTGAGCAAATATTTGAAGAGATAATAGCTGAAAACTTTCCTCACATGGGAAAAAAAACAGTCACCAAAGTGTAGGAAGCACAAAGTCCCAAGCAGTATAAATCCAAGGAGAAGCATACTGAGACACATAGTAATCAAACTGAAAAGAATTAAAGACAAAGAAAAAAGTATTAAAGGTAACAAGAGAAAAACAGCAAGTAACATACAAGGGAGTGGCCATAAGGCTATCAGCTGATTTCTCAGCAGAAACTCTGCAGGCCGGGAGGGAATGGCATAATATATTTAAAGTGATGAAAGGGAAGCACCTAATATCAAGAATACCCTACCAAGCAAGGCTCTTATGCAGATTTGGCAGAGAGATTAAAAGTTTTAGAGACACACAAAAACTAATAGAATTCAGCATCACCAGGCCAACTGTGCATCAAATGCTAAAAAAACTTCTCTAAGTGGAAAAGAAAATGTTATAACTAGAAACAAGAAAATTGTAAATGGAAAAGTGCACCAGCAAAAGCAAAAGACAATAAAGGTAGAAAATTATCTGCACAGAAATATAATGTCAAAACCAGAAATTGGAATTATCAACAGAGACTACTACAAGCAACTATGTGCTAATAAAATGGACACCCTGAAAGAAATAGACAAATTCTTAGAAAGGTACAATCTCCCAAGACTGAACAAGGAAGAAATAAGAAACACAAGCATACCAATCACAAATACTAAAATTGAAAATGTGATTTAAAAACTCCCAACAGACAGAAGTTCTGAACTAGATGGCTCCACAGGCAAATTCTATCAGACGTTTGAAGAAGAGTTAACTCCTATTCTTCTAAAGTCACTTTAAAAAATTTCAGAGGAAGGAACACTCCCAAGTTCATTCTATGAGGCCACCACTACCCTGGTACCAAATTCAGAAAAAGATACCCCCAGAAGAAAAACTACAAGCCAATGTCAGTGACAAACATACACTAAAAAATCCTCAACAATATACTAGCAACCCAATCCAATAACACATTAGAAGAATCATACACCATAATCAAGTGGGATTTATCCCTGGAATGCAAATATATTTCAATATCCACAAATCTATCGATGTGATACACCATATCAACAAACTGAAAAATAAAAGCCACATGATCATCTCAATAGATGCAGAAAAAGTTTTGACAAAATTCAACACCCGTTTATAATAAAACTCTCCAGAAAGTGAGCATAGAGGAAACATACCTCAACATAGGAAAGACCATATATGATAAACTTACAGCTAACATCATCTGGAGGAGGAAATGGCAACCCACTCCAGTATATTTGCCTGGAAAATTCCATAGACAGAGGAATTTGATGAGCTGCAGTTCATGGGACTGCAAAGAGTTGGACACAACTGAGCACACACATACATACAGCTAACTTTGTACTCAATGATGAAAAGCTGAAAACGTTTCCTCTAAAATCAGGAACAAGACAATATGTCCACTCTCACCACTTTTACTTAACATGGTTTTTGGAAGTTCTTGCCAGAGCAATCAGAGAAGAAGGAGAAGAAGAAAGAGGAGGACGAGAGGGAGGAGGAGGAGGAGGAGGAGGAGGGGAAGAAAAAAGGAATCCAAACTGGAAAGGAGGAAGCAAAACTGTCACTGTTGAAGGTAACATGATACTATACATAGAAAATCTTAAAGTTGTTACCAGAAAACTACTAGAGATTGTCAAAGAATTCAACAAATCGGAAGGACACAAAATTAATACACAAAAATTTGTTGTATTTCTATATACCATAACAAAATATCAGAAAGAGAAATTAAAGAAACAGTTTCATTTACCATCAAATCAAAAGAATAAATTACTGTGGAATGTACCTACCTAAGGATACAAATAAACAGTATAAAAAGGCAAAAAGATACAACACTGAAAGATGAACTCTCCAGGTCGGTAGGTGCCCAATATGCTACTGGAGAAGAGAAGAGAAATAGCTCCAGAAATAATAAAGAGGCTGAGCCAAACCAGAAACAAGGCCCAGCTGTGGATGTGTCTGGTTGTGAAAGCAAAGTCCAATGCTGTAAAGAACAATATTTCACAGGAACCTGGAATGTCAGATCCATGAATCAAGGTAAATTGAAAGTGGTCAAACAGGAGATGGCAAGAATGAACACTGACATTTTAGGAATCAGCGAACTAAAATGGACTGGAATGGGCAAATTTAATTTGGATGATTATTATGCCTACTACTACTGTGGGGAAGAATCCCTTAAAGAAATGCAGTAGCCCTCATAGTCAACAAAGGAGTCTGAAATACAGTACTTGGGTGCAATCTCAAAAATAACAGAATGATCTCTGTTTGTTTCCAAGGCAAACCACATAATATTACAGTAATCCAAGTCTATGCCCCAACTACTAATGTGGAAGAAGCTGATGTTAAATGGTTCTGTGAAGACCTACAAGACCTCCTAGAACTAACATGAAAAAAATACGTTCTTTTCATCGTAGGGGATTGGAATGCAAAAGCAGGAAGTCAAGAGATACCTGGAGTAACAGGAAAGTTTGGCCTTGGGTACAAAATGAAGCAGGAAAAAGGCTAACAGAGTTGCCAAGAGAATACACTGGTCATGGCAAACACCCTCTTCCAACAACACAACAGGCAACTCTACACATGGACATCAGCAGATGGTCGACACTGAAATCAGATTGATTATATCCTTTGCAGGCAAAGATGGAGAAGCTCTATACAGTCAGCAAAAACAAGAGCAGGAGCTGATTGTGGCTCAGATCATGAACTCCTTATTGCCAAATTCAGACTTAAATTGAAGAAAGTAGGGAAAACCATTATGCCTTTCAGTTAAGACCTTAATCAAATCACTTATGATTATACAGTGGAAATGACAAATGGATTTAAGGGATTAGATCTGATAGACAAAGTGCCTGAAGAACTATGGATGGAGGTTCATGACACTGTACAGGAGGCAGTGATTAACACCATCCCCAAGGGGAAAAAAAATGCAAAAAAACAAAATGGTTGTCTAAGGAGGACTTACAAACTACTGAGAAAAGGAGAGAAACAAAAGGCAAAGGAGAAAGGGAAAGATATACCCATCTGAATGCAGACTTCCAAAGAAAAGCAAGGAGAGATAAGAAAGCCTTCCTCAGTGATCAATGGGAATGATCTAGAATGGGAAAGACTAGAGATCTCTTCAAGAAAATTAGAGATACCAGGGGAACATTTCCTGCAAAGAGGGGCTCAATAAAGGACAGAAACTGTATGGACCTAATAGAAGCAGAAGACATTAAAAAGAGATGGCAAGCATACACAGAAGAACTACATAAAAAAGACCTTAATGACCCAAATAACCACAATGGTATGATCACTCAGCTAGAGCCAGACATCCTGGAATGTGAAGTCAAGTGGGCCTCAGGAAATATCACTATCAGTAAAGCTAGTGGAGGTGATGGAATTTCACTTGAGCTATTTAAAAAACTAAAAGATGATGCTGTGAAAGTGCTGCCCTCAGTATGTCAGCAAATTTGGAAAACTCAGCAGTGGCCACAGAACAGGAAAAGGTCAGTTTCCATTCTAATCCAAAAGAAAGGCAATGTCAAAGATTGTTCAAATTACCACACAATTGCACTCATTTCATATGCTAACTAAGTAATGCTCAAAATTCTCCAAGCAAGGTTTCAGTAATACATGAGCTGAAAACTTTCAGAGGTTCAAGCTGGATTTAGAAATGGCTGAGGAATCAGAAATCAAATTACCCACATTGCTGAATCATAGGCAAAGCAATAGAATTCCAGTAAGACATCTACTTCTGCTTCATTGACTATGCTAAAGCCTTTGACTGTGTGGATCACAACAAACTGTGGGCAATTCTGAAAGAGATGGGAATACAGACCACCTTACCTGCCTCCTGAGAAATCTGTATGCAGCTGAAGAAGCAACAGTCAGAACTGGACATGGAACAATGGACTGCTTTCAAATTGGGAAAGGAATATGTCAAGACTGTATATTGTCACCCTGCTTATTTAACTTATATTCAGAGTACATCATGAGAAATGCTGGGCTGGATGAAGCACAAGCTGGAATCAAGACTGCTGGGAGAAATATCAGTAACCTCAGATATGCAGATGACTCCATTCTTGTGACAGAAAGTGAAGAGGAACTAAAGAACCTTTTGATGAAGGTGAAACAGGAGAGTGAAAAAACTGGTTTAGAACTCAATATTCAAAAATCTAAGATCATGGCATCTGGTCTGATCACTTCATGGCAGATACATGGGGAAACAATGGAAACAGAGACAGACTTTATTTCCTTGGGCTCCAAAATCACTGCAGATGGTGTCTGCAGCCATGTTATTAAAAGATGCTTGGTCCTTGGAAGAAAAGCTATGACAAACCTAGACAGTTTGTTAAGAAGGAGAGACATTACTTTGCCAACAAAGTTCTGTCTAGTCAATGCTATGGTTTTTTCAGTTGTCATGTATGGATGTGAGAGTTGGACCATAAAGAAGGCTGAATGCCGAAGAATTTATGCTTTTGAACTGTGGTGTTTAAGGAGACTCTTGAGAGTCCCTTGAACTTCAAAGTAAATCCTAAATGAAATGAGTCCTGAATATTCATTGGAAGGACTGATGCTGAAGCTGAAACTCCAATACGCTGGCCACCTGATGCAAAGAACTGACTCATTGGAAAAGACCCTGATGCTGGGAAAGATTGAGGGCAGGAGGAGAAAGGGACAACAGAGGAAGAGATGGTTGGATGGTATCACTGACTCAATGGACATGAGTTGGAGCATACTCCAGGAAATGATGAAGGACGGGGAAGCCTGGGGTGCAGTCCATAGTGTCTCAAAGACTCAGACACGACTGAGCAGCTGAATCACAAGAGCAAAGGATACAAAAGACCTTTAATCCAAAAATTGTAAGTAGGTGATGTGAGATATTGAAGACAACACAAAGAGTAGAAAGATATACCATATATTTGATCGGAAGAATCAATATTGTCAAAATGACTATACTACCCAAGGCAATCTATGGATTCACTGCAATCCTTAACAAATTATCAATGGAATTTTTCAAGAACTAGAAAAAAATTTTCTATTTCTGTGGAAGACCTCAAATACCCGAAGTAATCTTGAGAAAGAAAAGCAGAGCTGGAAGAATCAGGCTTCCTGACTTTAGACTTTACTACAAAACTATGGTAGTCAAAACAAGATGATACTGGGACCAAAACAGAAAAAAATATATCCATGGAATAGAATAGAAAGCCCAAAGATCAACTTATGCATCTGTGGTCACCTAATCTATGACAAAGTAGGTAAGAATATACAATGAAGGGAAGACAATCTCTTCAATAAATAGTGCTGAGAAAATTGGATAGCTATAATACATGTAAAAATTGAAATTAGAACACTTTTTAACACCAAATGTATTAAGGAACTGAATGTAAGACTGGATACTGCAAAACTTTTAAAAGAAAACCTAGGCAGAAAACTCTGACTTCAATTGCAATATCCTTTTTGATCTGTCTCCCAGAGTAATGGAAATAAAAGCAAAAATAAACAAATGGAACCTAATTAAACTCAAAAGTTTTGTATAAACAACCATAAGGAAAATAAAGACAACTCACAGAAAGGGATTCAATATATGCAGATGAAGCAACTGATAAAGGATTATTCTCCAAAATTTGCAAACAACAAATGCAGCTCAATATCATCAAAACAAACAACTCAATCAAAAAGTGGGCAGATGATCTAAAAAGGAATTTGTCCAAAGAAGACATGCAGATAGATAAGAGGCACATTAAAATATGTTCAACATTACTAATTGTGGTTGTTATTTAGTCGTTAAGTCATGTCTGACTATCTGTGTCATTAATTATTAAAGAAATGCAAATAAAACTACAATGAGATATCATTTCATGCCAGTCAGAATGGTCATCATAAAAAATCTACAAGCAACAAATACTGGAGAGGGTTTGGCATAAAGGTTTGGCATAAAGACTCTTATACTGTTGGTGGGAATGTGAATTGGTACAGCCAATATGGAGAACAGTATCCCTTAAACTGAAAACAGAGCTACCATATGATACAGCCATCCCACTGCTGGGCATATATCCAAAGAAGCACTTGGTTTGAAAGTATACATGCCCCCCAATATTCATTACAACACTGTTTACAATAGCCAAAACATGATTAAATGTTCATCAGTGGCTGGATAGATAAAGAAGACCTGATACAAATATATAATAGAATATTACTCAGCCATCAAAAATAATGAAATAACACTACTTGCAGCAACATGGATGGACCTGGTGATTATCATATTAAGTGAATTAAGTTAGAGAAAGACAATACCATGTAACACCACTTACAGGCAGAATCCTTAAAAAATGATACAAATGAACTTAATTACAAAATAGAGGCAGACTCACAGACTTAGAGAATGAACTTATGGTTAGCAGGCAGGAAGAGTGAGAGGGAAGGATAGATTGGGAGTTTGGAATGGACATGTGCACACTGCTATATTTAAAATATATAATCAACCAAGACTTAGGGTATAGCACAAGGAACTCTGCTCAATATATATATATAATTTTTTTCATTTATTTTTATTAGTTGGAGGCTAATTACTTCACAACATTGTAGTGGTTTTTGCCATACATTGACATGAATCAACCATGGGTTTACATGTGTTCCTCATCCCGATCCCCCCTCCCACCTCCCTCCCCAGCCCATCCCTCTGGGTCTTCCCAGTGCACCAGCCCTGAGCACTTCTCTCATGCATCCAATCTGGGCTGGTGATCTGTTTCACCCTTGATAGTATACTTATTTCAATGCTATTCTCTCAGAACATCCCACCCTTGCCTTCTCCCACAGAGTCCCAAAGTCTGTTCTATACATCTGTGTCTCTTTTTCTGTTTTGCATGTAGGGTTATCGTTACCATCTTTTAAAATTCCATATATATGCGTTAGTATACTATTTTGGTCTTTATCTTTCTGGCTTACTTCACTCTGTATAATGGGCTCCAGTTTCATCCATCTCATTAGAACTGATTCAAATGTATTCTTTTTAATGGCTGAGTAATATTCCATTGTGTATATATACCATAGCTTCCTATCCATTCATCTGCTGATGGGCATCTAGGTTGCTTCCATGTCCTGGCAATTATAAACAGTGCTGCAATGAACATTGGGGTGTATGTGTCTCTTTCAGATCTCGTTTCCTCGGTACGTATGCCCAGGAGTGGGATTACTGAGTCATATGGCAGTTCTATTTCCAGTTTTTTAAGGAATCTCCACACTGTTCTCCATAGTGGCTGTACTAGTTTGCATTCCCACCAGCAGTGTAAGAGGGTTCCCTTTTCTCCACACCCTCTCCAGCATTTATTGCTTGTAGACTTTTGGATAGCAGCCATCCTGACTGGCATGTAATGGTACCTCGTTGTGGTTTTGATTTGCATTTCTCTGATAATGAGTGATGTTGAGCATCTTTTCATGTGTTTGTTAGCCATCTGTATGTCTTCTTTGGAGAAATGTCTGTTTAGATCTTTGGCCCATTTTTTGATTGGGTCATTTACTTTTCTGGAATTGAGCTTCAGGAGTTGCTTGTATATTTTTGAGATTAATCCTTTGTCTGTTGCTTCATTTGCTATTATTTTCTCCCAATCTGAGGGCTGTTTTTTCACCATGCTTATAGTTTCCTTTGTTGTGCAAAAGCTTTTAAGTTTCATTAGGTCCCATTTGTTTATTTTTGCTTTTATTTCCAATATTCTGGGAGGTGGGTCATAAAGGATCCTTCTGTGATTTATGTCGGAGAGTGTTTTGCCTATGTTCTCCTCTAGGAGTTTTATAGTTTCTGGTCTTACATTTAGATCTTTAATCCATTTTGAGTTTATTTTTGTATGTGGTGTTAGAAGGTGTTCTAGTTTCATTCTTTTACACGTGGTTGACCAGTTCTCCCAGCACCACTTGTTAAAGAGGTTGTCTTTTTTCCATTGTATATCCTTGCCTCCTTTGTCAAAGATAAGCTGTCCATAGGTTCGTGGATTTATCTCTGGGCTTTCTATTCTGTTCCATTGATCTACATTTCTGTCTTTGTGCCAGCACCATACTATCTTGATGACTGTGGTTTTGTAGTAGAGCCTGAAGTCAGGCAGGTTGATTCCTCCAGTTCCATCCTTCTTTTTCAAGTATGCTTTGGCTATTCTAGGTTTTTTGTATTTCCATACAAATTGTGAAATTATTTGTTCTAGTTCTGTGAAAAGTACCACTAGTAGTTTGATAGGGATTGCACTGAATCTATAGATTGCTTTGGGTAGTCATTTCGACAGTATTGATTCTTCCAATTCATGAACACGGTATATGTCTCCATTTGTTTGTGTCCTGTTTGATTTCTTTCATCAGTGTTTCATAGTTTTCTATGTATAGGTCTTTTGTTTCTTTAGGTAGATATACCCCTAAGTATTTTATTCTTTTTGTTGCAAGGGTGAATGGTATTGTTTCCTTAATTTCTCTTTCTGTTTTCTCATTGTTAGTGTATAGGAATACAAGGCATTTCTCTGTGTTAATTTTATATCCTGCAACATTATTGTATTCATTGATTAGCTCTAATAATTTTCTGGTCGATTCTTTAGGGTTTTCTATGTGGAGGATCATGTCGTCTGCAAACAGTGAAAGTTTTACTTCTTTTCCTATCTGGATTACTTTTATTTCTTTTTCTGCTCTGATTGCTGTGGCCAACACTTCCAAAACTATGTTGAATAGTAGTGG